>NC_043716.1:32325803-32469120 GCF_006229205.1 Suricata suricatta
GCTTTATTCTCATACTCTCCATAAGCTGGCCTTTTTTCTGATTCTCTGTGCACGTGAAGCACACACATGACCCCCGTTAAGCTCCCAAGTTTATGCCCCCTTGGATCAAGACTCTCCTGACCTCACTGGCTTTTCATCCCAATTCCATACTCTCCAAAGAAGAGGTTTGATTTGTCCAACTTATATCTGATGTCCTCTCTGAGCAAACCAGCTATGCATGTGGGGTGAGGTCATGTAGCTAAACAGGTCTTGGGAGACCTGCCCCTATGGGAGGGAGAGCAATTACACGGAGAAGGCAGTCACCATAAGCCATGTAGACACCCGCAAAAATGTCAACTGTGATAGGGAACATCATTTTTTTCCCCTCTGCTCAGCCCAATGAAAACCACATGTCACATTGGATACAAATCTAGGGGCTTTCAGACATGAGCACGATCTTGAAAGAGAAGTATGAATGTGGCTGAAATAGGCTAAGAGCATCCCAGACAAATAAAAATACCACCTGTTAATAGAAAGAATAACTGTAACCATCCCATAATGTGTTCTCAAAGAATTTAGCATCTCGTCAGTGTCAACAACAATCTGACTCAGCACAGGGACGTCTATGGTACATCACAACCGTGTCACTCACCTTCCTGACTGCGGGCATTGCTCTCACTCTCCTCCCTTTCTGCCAATACATAAATCAAATAAGTTTCCCAGGTGTTGACGTCAAGCAAACACACATTTAAACGCCAGCTCTGCCACTTACCGTGTGCCCTTCAAAAAGATTCTGGTTCCTCCAAAATGAGAAAAGCGGTGATCATGATATCAGCCTCAGAGGGTTGTGGTTTGGATTAAAAAAAAAAAAGGGAATGTGTATCAAGAATGTTCCCAGCCCCTTCCCTCCCTATCTATTGTCTTCTCCCATAATGGGCTGATGAGATGTCTTGGGTAAATATATGCAGCTTGGAAGGGATGTGGTCTAACATTGGAACAGAATAGTTAAAATAAGGACTTTACACATGTGCTCCCCTCTTGTCTGTCCGTTTTCAGAACTCAGAGCAAGAAAAGAAAGAATTGTTTACATTGTTCACAATAACTCACTGACTTGGAACCACTTTCACTTTCTTGGTATTAAGCCTGTTGAGTGAGGCATCCAGTGGGGCCAATCATCCTAGCTCCCTGATGCCCAGCCTCAGTCAGGGACCATCTTATCTGGGCACCTGTGATTAGCTTACGACAAGTGTATCTAATCTCTGTCCCTTCCAAGGCACTGCAACAACCCAAAGAACTATTCTGTCCATTGTATTGACTTAATTTCTTGAGAGTCCTGGATACAGAATGCTCTTCAAAAAGCCTTTTGAATTTTGAAGTCCAGAATATCCCCATTGGGATAGGTTTCTCATTATTAGTGTTCTGGAAATGCCAATGGGTGAGAAATGCATAGCTTTCTTAGGCAGAAGCATAGCTTACGCAATGTTGTAGGTTATATTATTTAATTTTGGTGCTCATTTTAATTAAAAGAGACGTTCATTTACAGTGGACCTTTAGTATCAAAGGTGCATTTTTTTTCTTACTGGCATATATTCAATTTCTTTTTCAACAGAAAAAATAAAAAATGGTTGCTTGAGTTAAGAGCTGGGGATCAGAGTTAAATTTGCAAAACAAACTACTTCCCTGGCTGTACTATGATTTGCTTCACTGCAAATCCATGTTAATCCCTTAACCCAGCTCAAGTCCCTGTTGCTTTTCTGGCCAGATTTACAAAACACTCCTACCAGGCAATAATAGCCAATGAGTTCAGAAAGAGAATCCAACAAAGAAGAAAATATTCTTGCATCACAGCGTTTGACAAAGTCTGATTGGTGTGTTTAATAACTTCCTCATCAAGGAGACACAAGAATGACTAATTCAGAAGAATGAAAAACTCCAAAAACTCTGTATTATAAGTTGCATTTATTCCTCATAGACACATATTTGAGTTTTCACTGTGTGAAAAATTTTGCCAGCTGTTGAATTCAAATATGAATAATGAACAATCCATATCCTCAGGGAGTTTCCGTTCTAGTAAGGAGATGTTTACAGTCTTCCTTGCTGAGTTCTGCACTAAGAGATGACACTGCTTGCAGTGGGAAGAGAGGAAAGGTGGGGGCGTAGGGTTCTGAGCACATGCAGATTGCTTGGACTTGACTCTTGACTCCACTGCTGGTGCTAGCCCTTGGCAAGTTATTTACCAGTCTCTGCCTCAGTTTCCTCATATGTAAAATGGGAATAATAATGGCACCAACTTACACCTCACTGATACATCTTTTGTTCTGATTTGTTGGTCATTCGAGAGAGAAGTCTATTCAAGACTTACTTTCGGCGCACATGGGTGGCTCAGTCAGTTAAGTGTCTGACTGTAGCTCAGGTCATGATCTCACAGCTCATGAGTTCAAGCCCTGCATCGGGCTCTCTGCTGACAGCTCAGAGTCTGGAGCCTGCTTCGGATTCTGTGTGTCTCCCTTTCTCTCTGCCCCTTCCCCACTTGTGTTCTCTCTCTCTCTCTCTCTCTCTCTCTCTCCTCTCTCTCTCTCTCTCTCAAAAGTAAATAAACAGGTCATGATCTCACAGTTCGTGGGCTCGAGCCCAGCGTCGGGCTCTGTGCTGACAGCTTGGAGCCTGGAGCCTGCTTCAGATCCTGTATCTCCCCCTCTCTCTGACCCAACCCTGCTCGCACTCTCTCTCTCTTTCTCTCAAAAATAAATTTAAAAAAAACATTTAAAAATTTATTTTAATTTTTTTAAAAAAGAAGACTTACTTCCTCTTATCTGACCATGTGGGTTGGCTTACCCTTCATGTTTTCTTAAAATTACTGTCACCTCAGTATCCCCATCATTAGAGAAAATGAGGATTGTGAGATTTAGCAGACATGGTATGATTCAGAAGAACACATGCCAGCTGCAGTTCCTAGCCTGCTTTCCCAGTCTTTCCCTTCTCTGCCGTCACTGCATGGCTGCTAACAGGCCAAGCTTGTCTACCCCACTGAAATGCCTCCAGAGAGGGCTTCAGCAGTTGGATATTTGCTGAGTGGGCAAGAGATAGACTGAAGAGATGACCATTAAAGGAAGCTTAAGAAATCCTGGATTTCACTTCTTTCAGAAATACTAAAAACTTCCACTCAAAATGTCAGTTTCTCCTCAAAATAGCTTATTCATACATAGGCTGGAGAACATGAAGCAGATGCCTCTTCAGTCACCAGCAAATGAAGAGGGAATGACAGAATTCACTATTGCCTGAACCATAGGCAGTGACTAAAGCAAGGAGAGAGGAGGTTCATTGCTGATAAACTTGGCAGTGGTAACTGTCAGGGAAAATGTACTAAGGGTGTGGAAATTAAAGAGTCATGCAGGCCTATTGGCTTGTCCACAGGCCTCTTTAGCTAAAGAAAGTGCCCATAACGTGATGATATACAAGGGACTTCCTTCTAACCCGGTGCTGGTGTTCCTAGTGATGGAGTTACCTGCTCACTTCCTGGGTCTGGGGTGTGTGTGCATGTGTGAGTGTTACAAGGTAAAGGTGAAGCACAAAAAGAGAACAGGTTAAGCAGCTCAGAGGTACCAGCAGTGGGTACATGCTGCTATTTTAATAAGAAGGTTGATGTGGGCATCACTGCGAAAAGATGACATTTGAGCACAATCTTAAAGGTGAGGGAACTGACTGTGACCATAGATGGCAGGAGAGAATTTCCCCATAGGGAGCAGTCAGCACCAAGGCCTGAGTATCGATTGTGCCTGGTGCATTCAGGAAACAGGGAGGCAGCCAGTGAGGTGGAGCTGAAGGGATGTGAGGTCAGAGAGGTGGGGTGGGGGAAGGCAGATCCTGCAAGTGTTGTGGGCCAAGGTGAGGACTTGGGCATTCCCTCTGGGTGAGAAGGGAGTCACTGGAACAGAGTGACACGGTCTGGTGACACCAAGCTTGTTCCTGCATTAGAAGCCATTCCCTTTCCTGAGAACGTTCTTCTCCCTGGCCTTTTCATGTCTGACTCCTTGTTACCCAGATCTTAGCCACTGTTGTCTCTAACTAGGTGGTCACTCAGTCACATCACCCTGTTTTGATTCCCAGTGCAGAATTTATCACTTGCTATTTCCCTCATTTATCAATTTATTTGTATATCTTCTGTGCTCCTTCTGTAAAAGGCAATCTCCACTAATCCCTCCCCTCTTGAGTGTAGGCAGGACTTACTGCCTTGCTTTCCAAAGAAAGAGAATGGAAAGGGGGAAACATCAGCTTTACGGAGGAGAACCTGGAACCAAGTGGTGAAGGCTCACATCACCAGGGATGCTGTTTGGACATCAGCCTGGAATGTGACGAGGACACTTTACCTTTGTGAGACGCATCCCAAACCCCATGATCGCGGCATAATCATGAGAGAACATCAGACAAACCCAAACGGAGGGATTTTCTGTGAAATATCTGATAAGCGTCCTTCAAAAATATTTAGATCATGAAAAACAAAAGACTGAAGAAGTATCAGAGATCAGAGGGGAGCAGGATCTGAGGTTGTCTTGCGACAGAAAAAAGGTCAGTGGTGGAAAAACTGAGGGAATCGGAATACAGTCCCCAGACTACTTAAGAGTGCTGTGCCAGTGTTAATGTCTGCGTTTTGATCAAAGTCTCATGGTTATGGAACATTAAGAGAAAGTGGATGAAAGGTATACATGAATTCCCTGTACCAATTTTACAGCTTTTATGTAAATATAAACTAATTTAAAAATAAAAAGTTTGCAGATGTGGGCAGGGAAGCAAGCTCTGTAATGTCAGACATCATCAGGGACATTGTTTATCTTCTTTCTCAGTGCTGCCTCCCTGGTGGTTAGAACAGTAATGGGAGGGGCACCAGGGTGGCTCAGTCAGTGGAGCATCCAACTCTTGATTTCAGATCAGGTCATGATCCCAGAGTTGTGGGTTCGAGCCCCATGTCAGGCTCCACACTGAGCATAGAGCTTGCTTGAGATTCTCTCTCTCTCTCTCTCTCTCTCTCTCTCTCTCTCTCTCTCTCTCTCACTCTCTCTCTCTCCCTCTCCCTCTTCCTCTCTCCCCCACTTGCGTATGTGCTCTCTCTCTCTAAAATAAGAAAAATATTTAAAGAATAGTAATAGGAGCTCAAGAAATCAATAAGATGGACACTCAGCTCAGTAATGAAAGCTTAAAAATATATATGGAGCAATTAAAGTGCTTTGCAAGTAGCTCTTTAGAAATATAAGACAATATTATTATTACCCCATTTTTATTTTTTAATGGGGGGGGGGGAAGATATCCCCATCTAAAGACTACATCCCTGGGGCATAGATGCAGAAAAAAACAGCTTAGCTCAGGACCACTAGGAGCCACTGTATGTGATCAAGCCACTACTGGGCATCAAGGACCTGCAGTTAACTCTGTTCATGAAGATTTTCCAACTCAAAGGCTCTGAGACAAGAGAAACTTTTTTAAAAGTTAAAAAAAAAAAGAAAGAACAAAAGAAAAAATCATCTCCTTGGTGACATCTTATTAATCTGGGTTGATTAAGAATGTGTGGGACACCCCTCTTACTCCATAACTGATTATTATTCTGAAAATACTTGCCAAAGGCAGGGTGAAGACCTTTCTTTCTGAAGAATTGAAAATGAAAGCAGATGATTGTGTCCTTTTCCCTCCTCCACCCCCTAAATGCCCTAACGAGAGGGGTCATTAGAAGGCTCTGGTAGACGGTAGTCCACAAGTGAAGAGTCTCAGCTTTTGAAGACACTCCTCCCCACAGGTAGCATGGGAGCATCAGGGAGAAGAATGAAGGGCCTAGCAAATGGCTGAAGAGTGGGCAGCACTGAGGCAAGGCTGCAGCGAATGTTCATGACACACTAAGGTACCCATGCATCCATCCACCCACCCGTCTACTCAACAAATAGGGAAGCAGCTGATGCATGAGAAGTCCTGGGTTCTCATCCCACCAAATGGCTTCATAAATGGGGGCAATTTACTTTATCTTCTTGAGCCTGTCCTCCATCCAGTGAGGGCAGATCTCTGGAAAATCTCTAAGTCTTTTTCTGGGTCATTCAAAGTGCATATTAAATATTTCTAAGTGCTCTGTGCCATGCCCATCCTAGAAGGGGAACAGAATAGATACAGGATATGCTACGTGCTTTGCAAGAGCTACCAGTGTAGTCAGGAAAAAGACATGAATTGGAAGCTACATAACAACATAAGACACTTGGCAGTTAGGTGTAGACAAGTAATTCCATAAAAATTATTTTAAAAGAAAGCTGGGGCAGTCAAGGTCAGCCTCTGACATAAATGAGACCATGGTAGACCTTAAGGACACATCATAATTCACACAAACAGAGAACAGAAGAGTAGATATCCAGTTACTCCTCCAAAAACAACATGTTCATTTATATCTCCAGGCCTTCACACAGACAGTTCCTCTGGCCAGGACATTCGGCCCTCCTGCCCTGCTTGTCTGCCTGCCACATCCCACTTCTCCTTCAAGATCCTGTTAGGGGTGCACCTCATTTCTGAAGACTTCTCTGTGCCCCCAGCCATGCTACATCACTACTTCTACTCCTTGGGGCTCCCACAGAATGTGCAAATGCATCCCTGCAGCATATCACATTCTTTTACAGCTAGAAAGCCTCTCCATCCCCAAGATTGTTCAAGGTCCTTGTCTTTATCATAATCTCTATCTCCAACAAGGCAGAGGCATTCTAGAATGAATGAATGAATGAATGAATGAATGAATACAGGAGCAAAGACTGGCCACCAGCATCTGCCTTCTACTCAAGCCCAAGGGACGGATATGCAGGATGAATAAAGAGAAAAGGAATCCTGTTAATGAGCAAACATACCCTCTTTGATTCTGGAGAAGGAGAGAAAAACCAAAAATCATCCTTCCCCTATCAGCCAGCAAGTGGTGGTGGGGTACCTCCTATGCACCTGCTCCCACTTGCTAGGATGTGTGCAGACCCCCAGGAGGGCTGCACTCCTGGCCTGGATATGGAGATGGTTACCAGAAAAGCACTTCGCTCTCTTGTTGGTATGCGGGCAGCAGTGCACACTCCCTCCCTGAAAAGCATCGCTTGCGCTAATGAAACCTTGACATTTCGTGAAACTGAAAGGGGAGAAGATGTGCATTCTATTAAAGTTCAAGCTAGAGCAATGGGAAGCCCCCAGAAACTAGGCTGATTTACTGGGCCTTTCTCACGTGGGTTATTCAGAAGCTGTTTTCAAAGGAGTCTGGCATGGTTATGAATCTTCGTCCTGTCCACATAGGAACAGAGAGGGGCACACTGGTCGGCCACCTGAACACGTCTTTTGGTCCCACAAGGATGCCACTAAGGTCTCCTGCCAGGAAAGGGCCTTGGGAGTCCAGCAAAGCTGGAATCAAGTTCCAGTCCTGCCACTTACAAATGGTGTGGCCTTCATAAGGCCACATGGGGGTGGCTCTCTTTGAGTCTCAGCCTGACCATTTGTGAAACGGGATATCACTCCTTCCTTGCAGGCGTGTCACGAGGACCAGAGATGATAACCACAGAGCAGTTCTCACCAGTGCTGGCTCCTGGTAGACACTTAGTAGTGCAAAGTGTCATCATTGTTATTACTCCCTATTATCTTCAGCAAGTATTCACTGAATGACCACGGGGCTCCCACCAGGGGAGACACAGAGATATTTAAGAGAGGACTTTCATGGAGGAGATGGAATTTACCCCAAGTCCTCAGGGATAGGCACAGTTTACTTTCATTCTGAAATCAGGAAGGGAAATATTCTCTTACATTGTATCTTCAGTTGCAAACCCATTCCTTGAGAGAGCAGGTGATTGTTTTTCTGGATTACGCAGTGATCATGGTCATGTTCTGAGAAAACAAAATAAATAAAAGAAGGGGAAAATTGCCCACAATGCTCCATCCCCCAAATTAAGCCATGTTTGATTCCCCAAGTTCAAGGTGAGTGAAATTTCATTAGGCCAAGGCAGAGACAGCGTTTTATTCAGAAGCAGTGGGGCCTCTTTTACCTCGCTCCAAGGATGAGGATCTTAGCTTGTCCTATACTTTGTTGAAAATGGCCAGTGTTTACTGGAAAGAAGGGAAAAAAAAAACGCATTCCCAGTATTTGTGCATGTAAATGGAAAATAGTTTCCTTACGTAGAAAATAAGCAGGCAGGCCCGGATCATCTCAACACGTCTCTCTATTGTGTCTTCATTGTGACCTTATTCTGTCCTTCATTGTGACCATATTCTTTCATAGTGTATTAATTACAGAATGGTGTGAGGGGGTGTCCCTGCTACTTTCTAAGGACAGCCATGTAAGGTGCACTTTCTTTCGTTTAGAATGGCCGTTTGCAAAATCACTCACACTTTTGAACCTAACCACGGAGACCTTGTTCCTCACTAGCCCCCTCAAAAGTCCACACTCCCAGGCCACCTCATGCTCCTGATTACTATTCACCAGGCCTATCTGTCTGCTTCCACTGAGCGCCAGACCCATGCACTATTGGGAGCCGGGATTCAAGGCAGAGGATGGATGTCAGGGCCATCGGCTGCTCACACAGGTGCCCAGGGTGAGGCAATGCACCCCATGGGCACCCAGCAAACACTGGCTGGCTGGCCACGGCAGTAACCAGCTAATGAGTGCCAGACTTTCTTTCTGTACTCAGAAATGTGAGGGGGGGGAAGGGACAGAGGAGGGAAACAGCCTCACACTGAAGCCCAAATAGCATTGCACGAGCACACTCATCAGACATAAAGGATTCTGATTTCAGTAAAGATAAAAGGGTCAGCAAGCACCCCGTATGAATGGCAAGTAGTTGAAAAAAGATTTCAGTCTGAATCTCCTTTTCTCACATCAAAGGGAAGATGAACTGAGTTTCAAAAAACTTTCCCATAGCCCTAAAAAATATATATGTTTATGTATAAAATTTTCTGTATATGTAAGTCTTTAAGATCATGACTAGTTAATTCCCTAAAAGATATGTCTTCCCCATAGATGACACACATGGAATTGCTCAGTGGACATATTTAGTCCTGCAAGACATTTCCTGGCAGCAGACTTGTCCCCACACCACATCCCAGGCACTGATAGCTCGTGGGGGCCATTCACACCCTTGGCTTTGAACCACTGTTCTTCGTATCCATCCTGTTCTTGAACCTCTCAGCATCAACCTCATGGCCTATCCTCCAATTTTATCCCCAGCCTCAGACTTTGGACTTGACATGCAGCACTAATTTTTCAGCTACAGTAACCCCAGTTTCCCTGTCACAGTTCAGGTTCTGCCACCAATGACATGCTCTGGAGTAGCTTGAATAAATACATGCCCAGATGTGCGTCATCCCCATTTGACCCTGTCCTAAAAGTAAAAACAAGGATAGCATCTTGAAAGGTTCATTGATAAAGCTGAGTTAGTATTGTCAGTCAAATTATATATTTTTTTCAACCAACTAGCCACTCTTTGTCTCAAAAGAAGGGGGACTAACTTCAGGAAGAGCCTATATTTCATAGATGGCAATATTAAGGAGTCGGGGCGAGGTTAAGCACTAAATTTTTTATTAAAAAAAAAGTCTGCATTTGAGACTTAAGAGATGTAACAAAAAGGCAAGCACCAAACTAAGAATTAAGACAAATAGGTTTCAATCCCAGCTCTACCAATGCTCCACTGTGTGGCCTCAGGCATGTCACTTCCTGATCCAGGCTTCCTTTTCCAATCATAAAATAACAGGACTGTGCCACGTGATCTCCAGGACACTCTCCAGCTTTAATATGCTTTGATTCTTTTATTACAAGTCTTTCTGGGATCCCATTTTCTCATTTGGAAAATAGTGGTAATTTGTCTAGTCCAAACTTCCTCCCACGGCTATTATGAATGTCACATAAGAGAATAAATGAAGGTCCATGGCATGCTGTTAATTTTGGAAAGGGAGCCAGGGGATGGGAAGCCCTGAAGCCATCCCAGAGCCTAAAGGTTAGTAGAGTCACTTACACAAACTGGGACTGTAAAATATGTCCCTCTTTGTCATTTCTTCAATTTAATTTTCAAACCATACACAATAGACCTGGATTAAAGAGACACCCACCTCTGTCCTATTAAAAAGATACTTATTAGGAGTAAAGTGTCACACATCCTCATGGTTGGAATAGACCCTGATATTGAGGCAAAAAGTGGGACTAGTGGAATCAGGCCCAATCAGTGAAAAGAATGGGGAGGGCAAGAACAAGCATGCATATGGTGTCTCATGTGCATAAGGGTATTTCATAATGCCCCTTGGGGTGCATTACTAGCTCAGTCTTTGAAATAATGCATTGAAAGTATAATTGGCAATAATGATGATGATTATTAGATATACTGCTATCATCATCATCATCATCATCATCATCATCATCATTTCAGTGGTAGAAAACTAGGGCTCAGAGTTTACATGCCTATTGTATTTCAGACCTCAAAACCATACTCCAACCTATCTGGGTTCAAACCCCACCTCATTGCCTATTTAAAAGTCCAAAAAATTCAGGGTTATGCCCATCTGTGCATACTTAACCCCTTAAATCCTGAACGAAAGACATCTGTTGATAAGGTCTTAACCCCTCTTAGAGCCAGCTCTCCTTCCCTTTTAGACATATGCAGAAAACACTGAGACCTCCTGGGTCCCAATCCTGTATGAGACTGAGACTAATGGGGCAAATACAACAAGGACCTTGCCTTCAAATCCTCGGTGGCTCAGCTTTCCAGTCCACTTTTCAGCAATAGGCTGAATTCAAATGTCATCTAAGTTCAATGGTGAGTGATGTAGCTCTTGCAAAAGTTTTGTGAAGACGACTGAAAAGAAACAGAGGGGGAGTGATCTGAGAGTTTAAACTTTCATGCCTTCATACCTTAGTTTGCAGGCTATGTCATGCATCATTTATGTGGGAGGTTTGATAACATTATTTTATTCAAAGCCCATTTATCCTGGACTTTAACAGTACTGTATGAGATTTTATGAGTCATCAAATCCTTCTTTATAATGTAGTTTTGCACACATGCTGACGTATGCTCAAATGAACTCTCAAGGGGGAATGAGGGATAGGAATGAGGTCAAAGGAAAAGGTGTGACCAATTTTGGAAATGCTCACCATTTACAATTTATAGTGTTGTGGTGTGAAAGGAGGTACAGAAGTCTACCTCATAGACTGAGTTTCCAAAGACAGCAACAATCTATTTCACAGATTTCTCAGATAATACTATAAATTATTTCTCCATGTCCATCTCCTACTTGAGATTCCCTTGCCTTCAGAGTCAAAGATCAAGTTAAGATCATCTTAACTTGATGAACAAATGCTGGTCCTCCTGTGAACCTGGTGAACCTCGGGCTCTCTGTTGAATGCAAAACCCACTTTTCAGCAGCAGGCCCTCAGGTTGAAGGGTCTGTAAGGGAAAGGATTCAATTCAGCATTTACTGAGGCCTATGATTCAGTGGGGGAGACAAGTATATGCTTGAATAATGCCCCTACCAGATAATATGGAGAGTGGCAAAATGAGGACCCTAAGTTTATCCATTTAGTTAAGTGTTGAGGTAGTACTTAACCCCCAGTACTGACATCACCTGAGGGGGCAGCTCTGCTACTTACTCCAGTAGGGAAGGACAAGAGGGAAGGGAGACAAGGGATGGCATACTGGCTTTTATTTTCTTTCTTCTTTCTTTTTTTTAAATCTCTGAATAAATGTCATTTTTTGAGGCCAAAGAGGGAACTTTGAACAGTTTAGACATTCTTTTATTACTTCTCCCTAAAATATAACAATCCATTTCCCTAATTCATCACTTCCCACACCCAGAACTTTCCAACAACCCAACCAGATTTCTCTGAAAATAATCTAAGGGGCTGTGATGTGTCACTCAACTGAATTTGCTGGATTGCATCTGGAGGAAGAATCCCTGAGTGAGGTGGCTCTGGGGACTGTCCTCAGGAGGAGAGCAGGAGAAGAAATTAGTAGACTTTTAACATTAGTATGGATAGTATCTACTGATCCAGGACAACAAAGACAAAATCCTCAATATAATTACTTGGAAACTGTCCCCCTCAAAAAAATTGTTTTATCCCCCCTCCCATTACTTCATTCGTTTCCCTACAATTCATTTATAATGTAAGAGTGGGCCCTAAAAGAAGTATGACTATTGAGAAACCAGAACTCTTTTTTTATATATAGTTTATTGTCAGGTTGGTTTCCATATAACACCCAGTGCTCTTCTCTGCAAGTGCCCTTCTCCATGACCATCACCCCCTTTCTTTTTTCCCTCTCCCACTTCGGCCCTCAGTTTGTTTTCAGTATTCAAGAGTCTCTTATGATTTGCTTCCCTCCCTCTCCCTAACTCTTTACCCCCCTTCACCTCCCCCTGGTCCTCTGTTAGGTTTGTCCTGTTAGACCTATGAGTGAAAACATATGGTATCTGTCCTTCTCTACTTGACTTATTTTGCTTAGCATGACACCCTCAAAGTCCATCCACTTTGCTACAAATGACCAGATTTCATTCTTTCTCATTGCCATGTAGTACTCCATTGTATAGATAAACCACATCTTCTTTATCCATTCATCAGTTGATGGACATTTAGGCTCTTTCCATGATTTGGCTATTGTTGAAAGTGCCGCTATAAACATTGGGGTACATGGGCCCCTATGCATCAGCACTCCTGTATCCCTTGGGTAAATCCCCAGCAGTGCTATCGCTGGATCATAGTGGAGTTCTACTGATAGTTTTTTGAGGAATCTTCACACTGTTTTCCAGAGCAGCTGCACCAGTTTACATTGCCCCAACAGTGTAGGAGGGTGCCCGTCTCTCCACACCTTCGTCAGCATCTATAGTCTCTTGATTTGTTCATTTTAGCCACTCTGACTGGCATGGAGTGGTATCTCAGTGTGGTTTTGGTTTGTATTTCCCTGATGATGAGTGATGCTGAGCATCATTTCATGTGTTTGTTTGCCATCTGGATGTCCTCTTTGGAGAAGCATCTATTCATGTATTCCGCTCATTTCTTCACTGAATTATTCGTTTTTTGGGTGTGGAGTTTGATGAGTTCCTTGTAGATTTTGGATACTGGCCCTTTATCTGATATGTCATTTGCAACTATCTTTTCCCATTCCATCAGTTGCCTGTTAGTTTTTTTATTGTTTCCTTTGCAGTGCAGAAGCTTTTTATCTTGATGAGGTCCCAATAGTTTATTTTGGTTTTTGGTTCCCTTGCCTTTGGGGATGTGTTGAGTAGGAAATTGCTGCAGTTGAGGTCAAGGAGGCAGTTTCCTGCTTTCTCCTCTAGGATTTTGATGGTTTCCTGTGTCACATTAAGGTTCTTCATCCATTTTGAGTTTATTTTTGTGTATGGTGTAAAAGAGTGGTCTAGTTTCATTCTTCTGCATGCTGCTGTCCAGTTCTCTGAGCACCACCTGCTAAAGAGGCTGTCTTTTTTCCATTGGATAATCTTTCCTGCTTTGTCAAAGATTAATTGGCCATACATTTGTGTGCCCAGTTCTGGGTTCTCTATTCTATTCCATTGGTCTATGTGTCTGTTTTTGTGCCAATACCATACTGTCTTGATGATGACAGCTTTGTAGTAGAAGCTAAAGTCTGGGATTGTGATGCTTCCCGTTTTGTTTTTCTTTTTCAATACTACTTTGGCTATTCGGGGTTTTTTTGTGGTTCCATACGAATTTTAGGATAGTTTGTTCTAGGAGAAACCAGAACTGTTAAACTAATTAGAATTTGAGGGAAGGACATTGTGTTGACCGGCTAGGCTGCTTTTCATTCTCTGAATATCAAGCACTTTATGTCGCCACGGCCACAAGTGTGGAAACAGACTCATGAGTCCTCATTCTTCCCTGCCCTTCTCAAGCCACTAACTGAAACTGTTCATCCCAGATGTAGATGGAAATGTGCTATCTGTAGTTTTCTTCCACCTGTAGACTTCTCTATCTATACTGAGCTTCTCCCACCATCATTTAACAAGGGCACATACCACCTTTTCAATCATATCTCCCATGTTTGAAACCAAACAGTCCCTGACTCCCACCCATGAGGGTGGCCTTATGAAGTAGCCTAAGGAAGCCCAGCATTGGAAAATAACCATGGTGATAAAGATCCCAACCCACCTTCCAGAGAGCTGCAAGGGTGGAAGGGAATTATTTATTCTAAGAAAAATCACAATACTTGGTCATTTATATGCATTAACTTATTTAATTTTCACACCACCCTATGATAAGATAGCATTATTGTCCCCATTTTGCAGATAAAGGAGGTAAAACGGTAAATAATCCAGGGTTACCCAGGGCTACATGAATTGCAAATTGTGGAACTGGCCATCAAAGCCAGTTTTCTTTTATTGCAAAACTCTGTACTCATTCCACCATGAGACTTTGCCTCTTTAAGACCGAGATGAATGGTAACATATAGTATCACACCTCACTTCTCAAAATGACACAATCACGTGTACACACATATGCAGAGAGAATAAGAGAGATAGAGAAAAAGATATTGACATTTCTTTCCTTAGGAACACCATTGTCCTCTATACTGGGGCACTCGATGTTCCTTGGTTATAAGTAGCAGAAAGCCACTCAAACTAATTCAAGGATTAAATTTATTTCTTTAAATGATACCAGGTATATTATAGACTCAAGGGCCACAAGAAGGTCAGAAACATCAGATCAACACCAAGGGTCACAGACTGACTCTGAGTACTGCATCAAGTAATGAGTCATCTTCCATCCATATTTCACTCCACTTATAATTCAAATGCCCAGGAGATTGAATCTGGCTCAAATTGTGAGGTCCTGGATGCCAGAGTACCAGGATTGGCATTTCCCCAGTGCCTCCATTACCATGGTCTATCCCGAAAAACCCACTAACTTTCCCTTTGCTCTCTTGACTGTTGGTAGAGAGTGTTTGTTTTGACAACCCACAAAAATAAGTAACACCACATAGTCTGAAAAGGAGTGGTAAGTGTTGTGCTGTGGTAAGTGTTCACAAAAGGCCAACACATAGGAAACTCCTCATTTACTTACAAATCACAATCTCTCTAATTAAGAGTTCATAGCCTGAGCTGCAAACTAGATTGAGAAATAAAACAAGGAGATGTTTGCTCTAGGACTACCTCACTCTCTGTAGTAGCTTCATTCCTAGAAGTGTGTTCTGTGGATCAATATCAATTCATGGTGCCTGTTGACTTACAGCATGGTTCCAGTGTTGCTTTATCTACACACAGGAAATTTTTATGACTAAAATCTTCCAATACTTTGGCTCTAAGTGTCTCTCTTCCTTCACTTCAGCCTCTCTGCCAAAGGACAGCATTTTGTGAGAAAAAGCCAAATTGCTAAGTATTTCCCTATACTATTTATCTTAACCCCCGTGAAGTTGTATTGTCCCTATTTTAAAGATTTGACAACGGAGGTCTAAAGCCACATACCTAATGACAAGCTACACTAGGGCTCCAACCTATGTATCTTCCTCAAGTAGCGTATTACTATTTTATCTCCAGTGGGTATTTGTGAAATATCTGGAAAGGGCATGAAAACTGCTCCATCTCAAGTTGATACTCTTAAGTGATCAATTTATTCATTTAATGCACTGACTCATAAGTATGCTTGGAGGTGAACAAGACAGTATGTGGAGCTGGTGCAGCTCACACTTTATAATGACCTTTTTCATTGAAGGTAACTTACAGCCCTGCCCTTACCTAAGATCACCCAATGATTTCTATGAGGTAGAAGTTCCTGGGTCCAGTAGAGAGGATCCTCTACCCAGATCCCATTTGGTAGCCATTGTGTTCATCCCCCCAGGTGCTGTGACTTTGTCATATCACACCTGACTGCTGCCTCTTTTCCTGGGAAATTGCCTTCTGTTATTGCCCATGAGACCACACCCCAGTACTTTCACCCATCCCCAGCAGAAGCCCATAGTCAGTGACTGATGCATACAGGGCAAGGTTATAACGAGCTGACCTCCTTGCCTTAGGTGATACTGATTTTGTTGTATAATCCACACTCCAGTACTTCTTTAAGGGCTCAGACTGAAACAGTCTTCATCTGAGTCAACATCCTTACTTAGATATTTGCTTTTGCTCTGTCCTGCTCCCCCACCCCACCTTGTCTGGAGAAGACATCCTCAATGATTCACTTGAGCCAGACTTCACATCTCAGACTGCATCTAAGGGCACCCAACCAAAGACGTCTAGTTTGACTTCATTTTGTAGCAGAAGAGTTTACAAAATATAGGTCTTTGAAAAGAATATGCATGCCACAGTCACACATTCAGATTGGGCCTTCTTCTAAATTTAAACAAAATCAGCAAGATCTAGTTGCATTTGCATAGTTTTATTTATATTGAAGATGAGGGAACAGTGGTCTCATAATATTCAGGACCACTTAAAAACCACACAATCATTACCAATTTCCCAATAGTCTATGTCTAAACCAGTTTTTTTGGAAACATCACATCCATTGGTAGGAATCGTGAATTTTTGCTTTTTAGTACTGGTGTTAACATAAGTGTGAGCTGTGATGAAAATTAATGCACTGCCTGATCGTTTCCACAAACAGAGCCTTTGGTGAGGTTGATGTTGAGCTTGTTGGGTAATTATCTTGGTTTTTTTTTTTAATCTAAGCATCCTTTTTATACATTGCGATTTCTGTTTGCAAGTTTAGCTTCAAGTTTACTGAACCATTTAATTAACTTAAGTGTTTAAACTTCTAGAGGTGTTGATTGATTCTAATCAGTATTTTCTGCTACTCTAATTGAAGACTTCCTCTCTTGGACTATTGTCAGTGAAGCATAAAATAAAAAATAAAGCAAAATGTTGTTTGGTCTTTGGCATAATCTAACACAAATTTAGTTGGGCCCATAATTGCATGAACTTCAGGAGGACAGAATAGAGCCAATGTCTGTTTCCTTTGAAGCTGGAGAGCCAGCCCCAGGAAGAGAGACTGTGCAGCAGGCACAGGGAGGAGACTCTTGCCACCTCTCACCAGGACTTAGACTTCAAGCCAAGTCACTTTCAGGTTTGGCAGATTTCACTCTTCATGGGAGCTCAGTGGGGAGATGTTTGCAGGGACACATGCCATCCAGAGAAAGCTCTTTTCTCTTTTAACAGCTCTTCTTGTCTTGGAAAAACACAAAATCAACCCAGCCTCCCACCTTCTGCAATAACACCCCAGGCAAATGCAAACCTGACCCCTAGGATAAGAACTGCCCCACGTTGAGATCTTTCTGCTGGTAGTGAGGATGGGTGCCAGGCTTTTGAACTCTAGGCATTCATACAGCCTGGAGATGGTGTTTGTGTGCTCAGAGAGAGACAATTCAGGACAGCTCTGGGGAGCACCTCTGACCTGCAGGCACCTGAGACAGTGGCCCCAAGTGGCCTAAGACCACTCCCCAGCTTCAGCTTTTGAAGACCGGGTTTCCTGTTGCTGATTTCAAAATGATTTTCTGGCAAGCTGCCGTTGGTCTCTCCCGAGACAATTCTGTTCTAGTTGACTTCTGTTCGGTACAAAATAATGTATTATGGATACGGCATTTTTCTGCTAAGAAAATGTCGGCTGCTGAACTAGATCAAACCGCCCTCCAGTCCTTCAGTGCTGACTCATTTTAATTATTGAACTTCTCTCCCTGGAAAGTATGCTGTGTGCTGTTTGCCGAAAAACTGGCAGTTTTAACACAATTTGGAAACTTTTCATAGATTGATCACCCCAGGAAAACAGGCAACTGATCGCCAGAGAAATTCTGCAGTTAAGATTAGTTTGCTATTTGATGACACTGAAGAAGTGAAATGTGTCCCTGGGACACATTTCACTCCCTAGCATCCATCCTGCCTCCCTGGCTGCCTCCAGAACAGTACTTTCCTCTGCATGTAGCCAGGAACTTTTTTTTCCTCTGTACTTCAGGGGTCCAGCTCTAAAGCCAAGCTTGCCAGCCCACCCAGGCCAATATAATCTTTGCCTCCTCCAATTCACTCTCTTAACTTCTTTCTGCTTCAGTCATGCCCTTCTAGCCATACTCCTCTTTCTGCTTTGGAAACACTCCAAGCTTTGCCCTACCTCAGGGCATTTGCCTATGTTTTTCTCTCTAGTAAATTTTTCTTCTAGTGTACATACATGGTTTGCCATCCTGGGTACATAATAGAATAATCTTGGGTTTCATGTCCAGATCAATTACACTAGAACCTGCAGAGACAGGGTCCACCATCTGTGTTTTTTTTAAAGCTCCATGTGAACCATCACCTCAGACCTTCGTGTGACTGAGGCCTCCCCATTGTTCGGGTCTCAGCTCCAACATCCCGTCCTTGCCTATCTAAACACAGGACGCCTGGGTGGCTCAGTCAGTTAACTGTCCGGCTTTGGCTCAGGTCATGATCTCACAGTTTGTGGGTTCGAGCCCCGCGTCAGGCTCTGTGCTGACAGCTAGCTCAGAGCCTGGAGCCTGTCTTTGGATTCTGTGTCTCTCTCTGACCCTCCCCTGCTCATGCTGTCTCTCTCTCTCTCTCAAAAATAAATAAAAACATTAAAAAAAAAATAAAGTAGCCTAAACACTAACCACCAGAATTTTTCATCATGCATTGACTTTACCATCTGTATAATATTCATCACTATCAAAAGTTATCTTTTCCATTTTTGTTTGTTTGTTTAGTAGTTTATTGTCTTCCCCCACCATAATTCAAGCTCTAAGATGGCAGGAATCTTGTTCATCTTGTTGGCTTATGTATCATCAAGACATATACTTGATACATAGTAGATACTCAAAACATATTTGCTGGGGGCCGTGAGTAAATTAATGAATGGATATATAAATGAATGAATGAATGAGTAAATGAGTGAGTGAGTGAGTGAGTGAGCTTCTGTCCTTAGAGTCCAAGTGACTATTTTTGATAACATACTTTCCTTGATAATAGTCTGCTTCAGTACACCTGGGGAGAATATGTTTATTCTGAGGACAACCACCATTTTCTGCTTTGAGGTCCTCTTAACATGAAGATGCAGAAAATTTTGATGAACAACAACAAATTTATATAACCACAACATCATGAGTAATGTATCCATATTAGAAGTACTATTAAAGTGTAGAAATTTAATGTCCTTCCCTGCAAGTCCTACACATGGCTGCCACCAGAACGTCAAAGTTTTACTGTCCTGTGCCTGCACCCACCCCTTCCCACTATCAAGCCTAAGTGCAGGCATTTTCCTTCCCTGTTTCCTTACCTTCCCATCTAAGCTTCCCAGAGGAGCATTTAGAAAAAACACTGGTTATCAGTAGACCCTGATTAGAATAACTATTGAAGACCACTTATGATCACTAAAGCAGCAAGGAGTGGTTATGTCTTGGGATTCTCCAATAATTTTAGTGCCATCTTCTGCTCATATCCATTCCCAGGTCCTTCCTGGGTTGATGTCCTCCTTTAACATCTGCCTAAGTGCTTACCCCAGCAGGTGCCATTATCATGAATCTCCCAAAACTCACCATTTGACTCACCCTTTGACTCACCCTTTGACTCACCCTTTGACCATGAACAAACTTGATGAGTATTTCTGGGTGCCACCAACAACACCATTCACCCCTTCGCCAGAGCTGTCTTCAGTTTTCTTAGAAAAGCTAAGCCACTATTCTCTAAAACAGAAAGAACAGCCCCACATGAAGCCAGCCAGTCTTCCAGAAGAGATTTCATTGTTCTGCTTAAGGATAAGACTATGAGAAACAAATGTATATATACTTATCCACTTTTCTTCCCTGCCCACTCATCATAATGCTTGGTGGCCACGTAGTAAGCATCAGACTGCTTCTTCTTACTTGTCTTGCCTATTTACACACACCAGAAAGAGTGTTTCTGCTTCAGAGAACCAAGAGCTCCTCTGGTAACCTGGACGACTAATTCGCCTTCTGAAGGCAAGTGGCTAAATATTTATACCATATGAGAGTCTGACTCATTCTCTGCTATCATGAGAATGTGTCACAGTGCTTTGTGAAGCTTGAGCTGGTATGAGGGACATCTGAGGTCCGGGATTGACTTTGCAGCCCAGAAAATTCAGGAAGTTGAGAGTATCAGAGCCCTCCTGTAAAGAAGAAGGGATTCTGACACAACCACTATCTAATCCAGTGCGGTTTCTGAGTGTTCACAGAAGATATCCACACCTCAAGAACTGGGGCTGACCACTCACTCACTCATTCATATATTCATACAATACCTACTTATTAAGCACCCAGCATGTTGCCACTATGAGGATCTAGGCACTGCGGCTACAACAGGGAACAAAAAAAGAACAGAAGTTCCTTCATACTGGAATTTAATGGAAAAGACAGACAACCAGCAAATATGTAAAATGTACAATACATTAAATGGTGACAAGTGCAATGGAGAAAGTAAAGGAGATGGTTTATCAGAAAAAGGGACCTGTGTGGAGATTGCAGTGTTAAATGAAGGGGTCAGGGAAGGCCTTGCTAAGCATGTAACATGTGAACAAAGATCTCCCCTCCAGGAGGAGGCTGGCGTGAAGGCTGGCAGGTGGAGAGGTTTCTGACCCTCAGGCAGGAATGTGCCCAACGTGTGGCAACGGAGGCCACTGGTCTTGGAACCTGTGTTTGTGGAGAGGGAATAGGGTTGGAAAGGGCCGGAAGGTTTGGGAGGGCAGGGTCTGGATTTAGGTTTCATTCTAAACGTGGTGGGGGCCATGGGAGGTCTTCAGAGGAGTTGCAGGATCCAGTCGAGATTTTAACAGGCTTGGTCTGGCTGTTGTACCAAGAAACAATGTCAGGGTTAAAGACAGATGCAGGGAGACCTGTTAAGAGGCCATTGTAATCAGAGTGAGAGCTGCCGGCAGCTTAAACCAGAGGGTATCAGTGGATTCTGGATACAGTTTGAAAACAGGGCCATCTGTGGCAGGTGACAGAGTTGGCGTGCTGTGCAGAGAAGGAGAGGCATCAAAGTTTGTGGCCATGAAGGCGAACAGTTCCCATGGGAGCCCATTCCTAGCACATGGGACCACTCAAGAATCAGGAGCACTGTATGGACCCGTATGTGAGCACAGAGTCATGACAAAGGAACTAACCCATCTTATTGGTAACAGCTTCCATTTACAAAGCACCAAATACATGCCAGACCCAGTGAACCACTGAACCTACGTAACTCCACTCTCGTTTCCAGCAACACAGTAATAAATATACCATTGTCCTCACATGAGGAAATTGGGGCTTTGAGCAAAGTGACTTGCCCGGTTGCTAGAACCATGACTCCAGCTAGACTTCCAGACTCATGCTCTCAACCACTGTGCTACTCAGAATCATGTTCAAAATGCGTTTTAACCAAGTTCAAGAAAAATGATGAATTGCCCTTCTTCCTCTAAGGCTTTTTAAGCTACAGAACCAGTTTTCTAGACTGAGAACAGCTCTGACCTTTGCCAGTGGCAGAGACCCCTTGTCAAATTCTAACTCTCTCTTCTGTTATTTACATCCTTTCCTACTTGTTGCCCAAATCCTCTGCCTGCCATTTGGCAGTGGCTTCATAGCTGGTTTCTGTGACATCCATTGTGGTTCAGAGGAGTCCCCTCCCTTAATATTTGAGAGACACCCTTGGGGCACCTGGGTGGCTCAGCAGGTTAAGCATCTGAATCTTAGTTTCAGCTCAGGACATGATCTCACAGTTTCGTGCATTCAAGCCCCACATCGGCCTCTGTGCTGGCAGTATGGAGCCTGCTTGGGATTCTCTCCCTCTCTCTGCTTCTCTCTCTGCCTCTCTCTCTCTCTTTCAAATAAACTTTAAAATGAAATATATTTGAGAGTTTGAGAGCTACCCTTAATCATTTGATGGGATTTAGTGAGCACCTTGCTCCTATCTGCAGTAAGTGTAAAACATATGAGTGGCTTTCTTTTGAGGCATCCCCCTCCCCCCACCGCAGGTGAACTAACCCAATGAGGATATCATTTCCCGGTCTGATTTCCAAGTGTGATGGACTTCATACTTATCAGCCTATGACACTAACCATGGTCTCTTTACTATTCTGAAAACTGGGTATTGAGCGCCCCCTCTGTGCTAGGCACTGTATTAGGGAATGCCATGGAGAGCAAACTAGACTCAGTTCCTGCTCTCATGAGGCTATAGACTGATGGGGCAGCCAAACATTAAACCAAGAGGCCCTTTATTAAGCCTTAAAGCAGGCATGGGGTTTGTGCTCTAAAGGAAAGAAACACAGTTTTATGTATATATATGACAAAGGAGCCAGAGCTTGCCAGAGAGGTAAAAGAAAGTGTCCCTGAAGAAATGGTGAGCAGGCTGCTATCTGAAGGATAGGTTCTTCCCTGGATGGAGGATGGAGGAAAAAATAAGTGGTCCAGATGGTGGTAAGAGGAGCTATGATGAGTTTAAGGGGCAAAGAAAGCAAGTCAAGACTTGATGCAAAATGAGGGGAAGGGTTAGGCAAGATCACAAGATGAAGAATGTTGATCTTTAGCCTGAGGGACAGCAATTCACCCTTCAGGGGACAAATTAAAAGAGAAACATGATACATTTCCTTTAACAAAAAAAGGAGATACATTGGAGGGGTGAGGTGGACAGAGGAGACCCCTGTACACTCACGAGATGATCTGCTTTCCACTGAATTTTCCTGGACATAGAATCTTAGCATGTCTGGACTGGAAGAGGTCTTTGAGTGCATTCCTCTACTCCAGCTGCATTATTTTATGCAGGAGGAATTTGATAGACAGATGCAACTTGCCTAAGATCATGTGGCCATTTGAATCACTCAAATCAAGGTCTTATGATTCAGAGACTTATGTTTGCAACCACTGTTTTAGTTGTCTGTGTTTGCATAAAGACTGAGTTCTTTCAAAGTATAGATTGTGTTATATTTGGTATTGTATCTCCAGTATTTGATGGGAGTAAGTAGTCCATATATGTTGGATGGATGAACAGAGGGGTAGGTGGATGAATGGATGGATGGATGGACAGACAGTCAGAAATATGGGAAGTATGCTGTTTCTTCTAGACTCCATAAACTTCCATAGCAACAGCTGAAAGATATTTTGTGTCATTCTCAGCCTATCAATAACCAATGTTGAGGCTGAGCCAACCTTTATGATTTAGCAATAACCATTAGGAAACTTGGAAAAACTATAGGCTTATTACTTACAGGCCCTGGAAATTACACAGTACACCTGGGGCCACACAGCCAGGTTGCAGGTAGAGAGAGAGCACACACAGGCTGGAGTTCTGCTTTTATTAGGGTTAAGGGTGGAGGATAGGGTTTCACATCTCACTCTTTCTTGGTGAATTTAAATCTTAAGAGTGGAAACTTAACACACAGGAAGAGAAATGACAAGGGGCCCAAATAGTCAGTTATTGAAATCAGCCAAGATCTCTAAAACAAAGAAGCCTCAGTGGAGGCAGGTGGCCTGGCTCTTTGTCTTGTGTGTTTATTTGATTGCCTCGGCAATCAGAGCTTAAGTGAGGCACTTGCATTACACAAAAGGAAAAAAATAACTGTCAGGACTTAAACTACAAAAGAGAAATCACTTTTCCCTTGGTTAGAACTATACGTTATGACTTTCCTCACCCAAAGCACTTCC
Source organism: Suricata suricatta (assembly GCF_006229205.1). Classification (NCBI taxonomy): domain Eukaryota; kingdom Metazoa; phylum Chordata; class Mammalia; order Carnivora; family Herpestidae; genus Suricata; species Suricata suricatta. The sequence goes on from NC_043716.1 coordinate 32,349,362, forward strand.
TCGAAGTCATGACAGCCACTCTGGACCATGACCTCAGTATCATCCCACAGGACGCCTTCCTTACCCAAGACTGTGCCCAGGGAGCCTGGGTCCCCGAAAGAAGCCGATAAAGCCACTCTGCTGTTGGAGGTGGCAGGCAGCCTGGGATCACTTAGGTCATTGCACCGACTCCTTATTTCTCCTGGAAAGGAGCCTAGCTTGCTAACTGTCCAAATTGAATTTTAAAAACTTTAATTAGGTCCCCATAAAGATCTGTCTCTTTTAATGGCAGAAATCCCAGTTTCCTAAGTGTTTCCTCAGGAGCCCATTCTTTGCCACCCCACTACTCACGTTCATCATGCGCCCCCCCCTTAAGGACGCTGAGTGAAATGCTGAAGAAATATTGTCACAAGTGACAATAAACACAGGGCTGCGTGGAGGGACTGGGAGGTGGGGGGCTCTTGCCAAAACATAGCCCTGACAAGTATCTTCTCTATTAATTCTCACAGCAACAGTGAAGAATGAGGCCTGGGCTCAGTGTTACAGATGAGGAGCGAGAGGGCACAGGGCCTCAGGGCCTTGCCCACCACAGGCCAATATTCGGACTTACACCTACTAGGGACTTTCCCAGTCTTCTTTCCATGAGAATGATATTCCAAATGGGCTGACTACCCACTTGGGGTTATTCAGAATGTAATCATCATAACTAAGGCGAGCAAAAAAATTGTCATCAGCCAACATTTATTGACCACCTACTGTATACAGGAGTATAACAAGCACCATCTCTCAGCAGCCCTCTCTGGGCTTGGTGTGCCACCAAGAGGCTATCTCAGGCCACTGGACATTCCTCTTGGCCTTCAGAGCACTAAAGTAGGGTCTTCATTCCAGTTCCCTGTCAGCTGCTTTCTCCACATCTGACCTGGGGGAAGACATTTAGTCTTCCTGAACCTTAGGGACCTTCTGTACCCTATGGGCCCAGTTATTTGTATACAACAGATTCCCAACAGGATAGATATGGCTCCCTCACAATTGGATATTTGAGGGAAGCATATTTGCAAAAGTGTGAGTGTAAGAAAACCACCAGGATTAAGACACTAGTGCATGGATACTAACAGTATGTTTATTACCACCCTGAGGTCCAAAGGGACAAAGGGCAGGAGAACTTACCAGAAGCTGGAAGGAGAGATTCTTGTAGGGTTTGGCAGCCTGGAGCGGGTCGGTGATTTTTAGGATGCAGCCACCTCACAGGGCAGGAACCAAATGCAGCAGAACCCTGATCTCCCTGGCCTCCTCCCTCTTACATCTTCCCCAGGGCTGCCACTGGGCAGAACTCTATGAGAGATGGTCTCCCCAGGCAGAGAGGAGGAGGGTGGAGAGGGAGTCTGGAGGCAAACATGGAAGCCACAGGCACATGGTACCAGTTCTACCTGCACCAAAGTGACCTTAGGAAAATGAGATGAAAAAGAGTTACTTACTAAGCTGGGCATAAGAACTACCTGTCAGCAGCCATCTATAGGCTCTTTCATGTGTCACCAAGACAGGGATGAGAATGATCTACAATTTAAAAGAAGAGCAGAATAGAATCTGTCTCTCCTCTTTGAACTGAACGATGAGGAGCTGGGTTACAAGACAGTGTTATTCAAGGAACTTCAAGGGTTAGCATCCTGGATTTGGGTCTGGATCTGCTACGTACCAGCTGAGTAATCTCAGTGAGTCCTTACCTCTCTCTGCCTCTGTGTCCTCACCTGCAGGGTAGAGACCCTACTACCCCCCATGCAGGGTGCTTTGGGGCTTACAGGGGACATAAAGGGAAACTCATAATGCCTGACCCTCGATAGGTACTCAAGAAATACATTATGGAAAGAGTGAATGAATGAGTGATTCCCAGGGTCCCTCTGGCTCTCAGATGATGGGGATCTCATTCTCTGGACTGGTTGTCAGGTTCTAAGGAAGGGCTTGTGACATCTGGGCAAGGTACCAAACTTTGGATAAGACCTAGGGTAAGACAGGCGTTTGGAGGGCTGGTGACCATAAGTTCTGCAGAAGGAAGGGGTCTCAGTAGAAACAATATGCCTCAGACTCTATCCCAAGTCCTAGCCCTCGTTGGGCTGTGGTAGCCTCTGTGTGCATGGAATTTGAATATAAGCCAGCAATTTTGATAGAATATCCAATTTGTCAAAGTAGGTTTCTTCTGGCAATACATTAGAAACAACTGTGAAATTACCTTTCTTGGCCAATTCCCAAGTATGGGTGGATAATTGAGAATTAACTATTATGAGACTTTCATTTGAGGATATAAATAATACTTAAAGGAGGAAGATCGTGAGGGAAGGAAGCTGGCTCAGTATCTTAGCATCTAACCAGTCCATGTAACAAAGGCACCAGCCTTCACAGAGCTTACCATGCTGAGGGAAATGGACCATAACCAAGAAACTTAATACGATACTTAAATTTATGCTGTTGGGGATTGAATTACATCTCCCAAAAAGATATGTTCAAGTCTGAACCCCAAATGCCTGTGGATGTGCCCTTATTTGGAAATAGTCTTTGCAGATATCATCAATTGAATTAAGATGAGATTATTAGGGTGAGCTCTGATCCAATGCCTGGTGTCCTTGTGAGAAGAAGGAAATGCGGACACCCACACACACAGAAGACGGCCATGTGAGCACAGATGCAGAGACTAGAGTCATGCTGCCACAAGCCAAAAGTTGATGGCAGCCCCCAGGAGCTAAAGAGTGAGGCATGGGACAGATTGTCCCTCGGAACCACCAGAAGGAGCTAACTCTGCCCACACCTTGATTTTGGACATCTAGCCTCCAGAACTGTGAGGGAATACATCTCTGTGTGTTGTTGCACTTCACTATAGCCACGTGGGGAAGTTAATACATATATTGTGCTAAAAGGCTAAGTGTCACAGAGAAAAGCAATTCATGGAGGAGGGCAAGAGGGACAAGGAAGGAAAAAGAGTGGGCAGGCAAGCCGGGGTCTGGAGAAGCTGGGGCACGAACCACTGGGAAGGTGAGGTGTGAGCCAAGCAGAGATGGGGAAGAATGTGGCAGGCACAGAAAACAGATGCCACGGAGGCTGTAACATGACGTGTGCTGTGTTCGAGAAGCACCAAGGACGCCAGCGTGGCAGGAGTGTGAGCAAGCAGAGATGGGGGTGGGGGCATGAGGATTGCATGCAGGGCCTTGTTGGCCATTGTCAGGTCTTCCACCTTTACTGGGAGTGGGGTAGGGGGCGGGGGCAGACTATTTCACAGTCTGAAATAGGATTTAAAATGCTCTTTGGCTGCTGTGTTGAGAACAGATGGAAGCAGAGCAAGGACAGAGGTGGTGAGAGGACCCGTTCAGGGGCCCCTGCAACAACCCAGCTAAGGGCACCGCCTCCAAGGGCATCTTCACCAGGTTCCCGAAGCCGCCCTGCGGGGGAGGGGGTGGGGCTGGGATTCCGGCTCCCCTTCTCTATACGGCATCCCGCCACCCAAAACCCAGGCTTCCAGCCACAGAGGACTTGATCCAAACTTCTTCTGAGACCTCGCAAAGAAGGAAGGAAACTTACCTGCCTTCCTGGGTTCACTGCCCTCAATCCCATGTGTACCTCACAGAGATACTGCAAGAATCAAAGGAGGGAACAGCTGTGGAGGCATTTTGGAAAAGCATAAAGCACTAGATAAATGCCATTGATTGCAATTAATACTAATATCAGTCACCCCTCTCTTCAACCTGCAACCATCAGCCCATAAATACCACCAAAGCGATGTCTTTGTGAAGAGATGGATCCCCACGTGCATAGGAGGCTGGTGTGCACACCTGCTGGGGAGAATTTAGCATTTAATGGATTTCACTGTAACAAGAGCAGTGCTGCTCCGGTACTGTGGGCCATCTGTTGGGCTGGGGCAGTGGCCTCGCCATGCACAACCGGACTTTTGGAGGAAACGGCAGTCTCTCAACACACAGTAATTGAAAACATTCTGTTCTTCGGCAATGCTGCTTTTTTTTTCTTTTTAATTTCATTTTAACAATGACTAGTTTTGTTTCTGATGCTCTGGAGGGACGTCTTGGCTGAAGCGAAGCAAAGATTGGGTGTGAGGATCAGAGGACACACTGGCAAACAGGTGTCTGCATGAATTGGGAGGCCTGGGCTCCATACATGCCTCTGGTTGAAGGAAGAGGAAGGAGATTGGTTCAGAGGAAGCTTGGAGCAAAGACGAGAGGAAAGGCAGGTTCGTGGACAGCAGGTTGGTGTCTCTTTGTCAGATGCCAGTCCCAAGGGAAAACTGAAGGGGTGTTGTTTTGTCCAGCAGTAACCTTAAGTGGCTGGGACCACAAGCTGTTTTTGTTTCAGGTCTGGGTGAGCCATTGCAACAGAGGGTAGAGGAGGGAACATTGTCTCCAATTCCAGGGAGCACGCAGGGATGGTGGTCAGAGCCAATGGTAGAGTGGGGGCATTTGCCGGGCTGAGGTCGGGGCGGGGGGGAGGGCAATGTGTAAGCAGCACCAGAGCCCACCGGGTCTGGAGGGAGGCAGGGAAGCAGCATCCTAGGGAGGGTTACCACCCAGGAGAGGACTACCTCCACGTGACCAAGTAACTCATGCCACTGTAAGTGTGGAGCTGGAGAAAAGATGCAGGCTGGTTACCTGGGCCCCCGCCGGGTCTTAGAAATGACTGGAAGGCATAGGGGTGCCAGGGGAGAGGGATGCGGTCCTGCAGTTGTGCAGGGGTGGTAGATAGTAGAATTGAGGCATTTAAACTATTTGTAACTCCACAATGAAGACGACTAGGGATATCCAGTTTACAGCAGTAATGGCTAACTCTAGTGGCCGTCTACAATATGGCAGGCGGGGCACTGAGAGGTTTCATTCATGTATTCATTCATATACTTAATTTGTTCATTCAGTATTTATGGTGTGCCTGCTACATGTCAGGCTCTGCTCTGGTTGCTAGGGATTCATTGGTGTATCAAGCACAAAGATCATGGCCCTCATGTGGCTTATATTCTAGCAATAGAAAATTGAGCATAAATAATAAAAAAATAAATACATTGCTTTGCATATAAGGACATGCTGAATGGTATGGAAAGAAGGAACAACAGACCAAGGGGTCTCAGGAGTGGCTGGATGAGGGTGCAGAACTAATTAGAGTAGTCAGAACAGACCTCCTGGAAGAGGGGACATGGAAGTCAAGACTTGCAGGGGTGAGCCTTTGGGGAGCTGAAGGGAAAATATTTGAAACAAAGAGAAGAGATGGTGCAAAGGCCCTGTGGTAGGCACTTGCCTAATGACTTTAAGGAATGGTCAGGAGGTTGATGCAGCTGAAAAGGAGTGTGCAGTGGGATGGTATCATAGGACATTAGCTCAGAGAAGAATCAGAGGCCCACAGCAGATAGGACTTTACATATGCTTAATCCTCACAATGAATCTGAAATAGATGTTACCATCCCCATCTTACAGATGAGAAGATGGAGGTTCAGAGAGTTGTAGTAATTTGCCCACATGTATACAGCACATAGGTGATGGGACAGTCCAGGTCTAACTTGATGCATTTTCCAGTACATTGCATTATCACCTCTTAGAGGCCCCTGTTGGAAACCTACCCATGTACATATACTAAAATCAATATCACATGCTTTACCGAACTTTTCTCCACAACCAAAACACATAGGCAGACACACACACACTTGTTTAGATCAAGTTTCCAGAACTACATTTCATTTCTAAACATTCCTACTACTTGGGATTTATTTTTTCTCAACAAATTCTGAAAATGACTCAGGCTGATATGAAAAGTGCCAGGGGGTATGGACTGCACCATGGGGCATATGGAGAGTGGGGACAGTTTAGAATGTACAGGACGTCAGCCTATATAATAGGGATTGTCATTGGCAACAGGTCCCACAAAACAAAAAACTGTCCACTACAAAGCCAAAATTTTCCTTCCTGTGATATCATTTCCTCATGTAATTTATTTATCTCAAAGTGGAAGTGAGTGTGCACTGATCATCTACCTTTTTCCTCTGCTGTTTGTGTAACAAATGATATTCCCTCACATATTCATTCATTCAGAGATTGCTGAGTGTACTCTGACGTCGTGAAAAGAGGATGGCCTTTGGAATTGAACAGCCGTGGGCTGCGATCCTGGCTGCTCATGTTAGCACTAGGGACCTCACATGAGGTTATTCAGTGCCCCTCAAGCCTTAGTTTTCTCATTTGTAGATGGAGACTTAAAAATCCCTGCTTTGTAAAGTCCCAGCATCACATGTGATGTAGCAGATGATAAACGGCTGCTGTTATTTTGATTACAGGCTTCTGGACGAGGAAATGGTTCTGCAGGTAAGGTAAATGCTGGAAAGGATGCTGATCATGCAGAGAAAACAGTACTACAAATTGATGGAGGGATGAAACAGCCCATAACAATAATAAAAAACAAGAGTAGTGATAACAAATCTTACTACCAATTATGGTTCCAAAAACAGGCATCATGTCATTTAATCTTTCACAGGAAGCTAAGAGGTAGGCATGACTATTATACCCATTTTACAGACAAGAAAGCTGAAGCTTAAAAAGCTTAGTGATAAAACAGATGGGCAGTACAAACCATGGCTCAGAATAGTGTAGAGCAATGCAGAGGTCTCCAGACTCTTGGATTTTTATGAATCAACCTGTTAGTTATCCATTGCTCCATAACAAATTATCCCAAAACTTAGTGGCTTTGAAACAATAAACATTTATTATACCACTCACTTTCCATGGGTCAGGGTTCTGGGTGGTTCTGCTAGAAATGTCACAAGAAGTTGCAGACCAATGTCAGCTGGGGTTTCAGTCATCTGAAGGCTTGACTGGGGTGGGGGGTCCAATTCCAAGATGGCACATTCATGTGAGTAGAGAATCAGCACTGGCTGGTGCTGGAGGCCTCAGGTCCTCACCACACACACTTCGTGAGGCTGCTGTATGTCCTCGTGACATTGTAGCTGCCTTTTCCCAGAGTGAGTGATCCAAGAGAACACAGGAGGAGGTTGTGATGTTTTATTATGTAGTCTGGGAAGTCACACACTGTCATTTACTCAATACCAAGTTGGCTTCACAGAATAGGGCTTCAGAAGTCAGAATAATTAACTTGGATTTTATTCCACACAGGATGGAAGGCATCAGAGTCTTTTAAGCAAGGTATGACATGGTCTGTTTTTAGTGTTAAGATTGCCTTGGATACCAGAGGGAGAATGGATTGGAGAGAAGTCAAATGTAAGCAAAGAGTTGCAATGTTGCAGTTTAGACTTGATGACAGCATGGTGTTGGATGTTTTCACGTTAGTGTTGAAGAATTTGCTGGCGGATTTGATGTAGGTGCTGAAAGAAAGAGAGGAAAATAGAATAAAGCTTAGATTTAGGACTTAAGCAATCAGTAGATGATGAGGGCTAGGTGTGGAGTGGGGATAATAATCAAGTTTGTTGGCCATATTAACTTTTATACATCCAGTCAGAGAAATCAGTAGGCAACTGGGTTTAAAACCATGTTGGAATCACGTGTCAAGTTCAAACTGGTGTCTCAGGCCCACCCCCAGAGATTCTGACTACTTGGTCTAGGGTATTGAGATTTTCACAATATCCTTCATATGATTCTAATGTGTAGGAAACTTTGGGACCCATTGAGCTGGAGTTTTGTGGAGAGGTCAGTTGAAGATTTAAATTTTAGGTGTCTTCAGGGTGTAGATATGTAAGTCAAGGGCCTGACTGAGGTTCTCTGGAGAGACAGTGAGGCTGGAGAAGAGAAGGCCAAGGTCCAAGCCTGGGCCCTGAGTCCCAACATTGGAGGGTGAGTAGGAGCCCGGGAAGCAGCCACCAACACTTAACTCAGACATCAGTACCTGTAAGGCGGGCGTTCTGCTGGCCATTCTCCTCCCCCTGACTTCTCTGGGCTTCTTGTCCATTCTCTCCAGCCTTTCCCTCTGCAGCTTTGGTGCTGCCGAGGACCATTCTAGTCCCCGGTCAGTGTAACACAAAGCAATTCATTTACCAGCTGTTCCTCCTTCTGATTGTTTGTTCCAAGACATATTATTGCACATTTGTCCACATTAAACTGCATTTTATCATCCATTATCCAAGGCCTTCAGTGATCTGGGCCCCTTTTGCAAGGCTCCTTGATTTGTGGTGCCCGAAAAAGCTGTCATTTGCAAATTTGAAATCCTTCTTGAGGGGCCATTAGGTGGGTCATTAGCATCAATAACACAGAAGCGCTGTACCTGGTGGCGTCCCAGAGGCAGGAAGAGACATAAGGGACTGCTCCTGGGTTTGTTTGTTTTCCGCCCTGGAAGACACGGAGATGCCCTAGCGCCCCTCCGCCCCTCCCCCATCCACAGCCTCCTCTTCTGTCCTGCCGTGGACGGGGGAGTATCTCCAGTGATTTGCAGACTCTAACTCTGACTCTTCACGTCCTCATCCTCTCTGGCATCCTTAGCCTCCAGACATCTCAATAATTTAATAAACCGCTCACACCAGCGCGCCTCTGGCTATCTCTAACCAAGCTCCGTGCGTTTTCCAGCCATCTCTTGCCTAATTGTAAGGGACGTTTGTGAAGATCAAACATACATTTGCATTTCCAGTGTGGCAGTCTCCATGGGGCCATTTCTGGTAAACAACATGTCATTCCTCACACCCTTCTAGGATTCGCCTTTGACCTCCACCTGGGGCCCAAAGGGAGGTGTAAGGGAGCGGTGCCAGTCTAACTTCTGCAGTCAGAAACTCAAGGCCAAAGGTGGCATTCAGACACAGGACCCCCCAGCCCCCCTACATCCCTCTACCTCCCACCCCAGGTGCGCAGGCATCTCTTTTCTATGCTCCTTTTAATGAGATTTTAGTTCATTATTTTCAGCTTACACATTTTAATATTTTAAGGCATCATAAATCCTTCTTGAAGACCTGAGAAATAATTAATCACAGAGCCCATTTATTTTCCTCACAAACACTTAGAGCGCACCTACCCTGGGTCCCGGTGTGCAAGGGACACGCAGGCGCGGAGAAGAGCTTGTCCTCCGGATCATGCTAATGAGGACCGCTGAGCTTTAAAGGTATTAAATTCTGAGTCTCTGAAGACTGCTCCCACATATTCCTTTCCTCCTCAGATGTCCCAACCATATAAGCTATTTTTTTTTAACCTGGGCAAAGCCAGCCCCGCCACGGGGCCTTTGGGGACGCACAGACATGTACTGGGTGCTCACAATGACTCTGGAGGGAGGCTGGCAGGCGGTGCCAGCAGCCACTGGGTGCCCCGCGGGACCTGGGACCAGGCTTCGCTGGCATGCTGTCCAGCGCCCCGCCGCTCCACGCTGAGACTGGAGGTACATTCGTTTCCTGGGGCCGCTCTAACACATCCCCACAAACCTCGTGGCTTAAAACAAGTGATGTCTTCTTGTCTCACGGTTCTGGAGGTCAGAAGACCAAATTGGTTCCACTGGGTAAAATTAAGGTGCTGGTCAGGCTGAGTCTTTTCTCACAGGGGATGGCTCCAGCCCCTGCCTCCTACATCCCATATCCTCCGTTCCCCCTTCTGCTTTCCTCTTTCACTTACAAGACCCCGTGTGGTTAAAATTGAGCTCACTCGGATAATCCAGGATAATGTGCTCATCGCAAGATCCTTCCCTTAATCGCATCTGCAAAGTCTCTTTTTCTGTGTCAGGTAACCTATTCACGCGTTCCGGGGATCAGAACATGAACATCTTTGGGGGCATCTCTTCTCCCCGCAATGGGCTGGGTAGGGGGTGGGGGTGGGGGTGGACCCATGTTTAGATTGCTCTAGGTGCGCTGACAGCCTCAGCCACTAGAGGGCCACCTCACATGTCGCAGGCAACACTCCGCTATTCTCGCTAAAGCGGTGGTGGTCTGGTTAATATTCTGTTATCTAAGTGAATCCAGTGGTGCGATTGCTGGGGCATATCAGGAGTTCACAACATATGTACACATACCCTTGGAGGGTGGCCTACACTGAGTAGCCGCCTTTGATGGGGAGCACTATTCATGCATAATTTAATCTGTCGGCGTAAGTGTGAGTTCCTTGTCCTCACATTGACCACACAATGGGGAGTGACGCAGAGATGAAAAGCAAAGGTCAGACCTTCACAGAGGCTTTGCACAAAATAGGAACTGGCTATGCGGATAATTGGGCATCAGCTCCATCATAGTAAGGCCTCACAGACGGCTTTACCATTTGCAAAACTCTTTCACATCTATTATCTCGTTCGATTCGAACAGTGATTCTGGACGCGGCCGGAGCAAGTATTAGTTTTTATCACCATTTTACAGATGAGAAAACTGACCAGGAGAGCTTTAGTAACTCGCCCAAGGTCACAGAGCTGATAAACTGCAGAGCTGTAACTCGGGTCCTCAAATTCCTGCCACAGGCTTCCTCCTCTTCTCTACACTGGCTCTCAAAGCTCTAAGGGGCTAATATGCAAAGCAGAGACAAATTTTAAGCCCGTCTTGTCTGAGTCTTAATTGGACCTGTCATTTCCAAGGAGGCAGCATGAAGACACAAAAAGTCCTTAGAATTAAGGGTCAGGCGAAGCCCGGTTTCCATGTCGGTAACTTTGGGATGATAAATTACAGTTTCCCGCAGCATTTCCTAAACTAGCCTGATCACTGGAGACCTTCATCATTAGAAGGTGCTGTTTAAAAATACAGATTTCCCTGTTTCTCTGGAGAGCCAGATTCAGACAGTTTAAGGGTGGGACTCACATCTCTGGATTTGTAATAAGGATTCCGGTGGTTCTGGTAAGCAGACAGGTTTGGAAATAATCGTTCCACAGGATTTTTATTTGAGTTACATGAGATGGTGTATGTATCAAAATCAAGCATCTGGCACAGAGTAGCTTTTCATAAACTTTGGGTTTCCTCCCACCTCCCCACCTTTGTCAGGGAGAGTCCTGTCTCTTTCTTTACTTTTCCATCATTGAAAAGGAAGACAAGATCCTATATCCAAAGCCAACATTCCAGAACTTTCTCACAGAGAATATGACCTTGGGGCAAGGGGAGTTTTTGGGAGGTGGTGGTAACTGATCAGTTAAGAGAGAATCCTCTAAGTTTATTGAATTCCCTTGAGTAAGTGTGTTTCACCATCCCCTTTCACCTTTATCCAAACAGCAGGAGTATCTAGCCCAATGCATTTATTTTACTTATCTACTGATTTATAAAACCCACCTTCTGCCTTGAGCCCTGAGTACATTACACTCATATAAACAATATACTCCACATAATCAGTCTTGTCACCAAAGCATACCCCCTGAGATAAATCTGGCCTCCCCGCAGTGGCAAGGGAATTTTCATTTTGCCAGCAGGTTCAACCTGTGCCTTGCTCAGCCCAACTTTCAAAATAAGCACCAGCATAAATCCACCCAACATCCCTTCTTATCAGTTCAGCGGCCCAACCACATGTTTCCCAGAGACCCAATGGCAGGCCCTGCCTAGAAAACGAATGGCTGCATGGTGGCCAGAGTTTGAAGAACCTTCTAACCCCACATGGGACTCTGTAGCACAGGTTGTCCATACCTGGAAAACAGGGACCGTGCCTTGTGTCTGTCTGTCCTCAGGACCTAGTGCATTGCCTGGCGATGAGTGCAAATACACCATGTTGGAGTGTTTATTGACTCTAGTGTCTGGAGGTTTATGGTCAGAATTTTTGCTTAGACAACAAAACAAAGCAATCCCACATTTCTCCCTTCATCCAAAACAGCCACTACTTATTTTTCTCCCGTCTTAAACCAATGGTTCTCACAGCAAGGGCAATTTTGCCTCCCTGAGAACATGTGGCCGTGTCTGGAGACAGTTTGGGCTGTCATGACTGGGGTGTGCTACTGGACAGCCCCCACAACAGAGAATTAATTATCCAGTCCAAAATGTCCATCGTCCTGAGGGTGAGAAACTGGCTTTATATTTATCAGTGCTGTGCTCATCTAAAACTGGGTCCCCAACTGGCCACTGTTAGCAACAGAAATTAGTGTATGCTCATCGAAGCAAAGAGAGAAGGAAACATATCTACTGGGCACTGCTTTGGGCCCCAGTATTGTATGAAGCCCACCCCACGGAGTATCTTCATCAATTTTTACAAAAATCCTTCACCATACACATTTTACAGGTCAAGAAAGTAAGGTTCAGTGGAAATAACTTGCCCAGGCAGGATCACCAGCTAGGAAGAATCAACACACAAATCATACCCAGATCCTCTTGATTCCAAACCCAGCAATCTTGCCACCAAGCAGATTAAGGCTGAAAGAGTAGGGTGGGTAAATGATCATGAAAGGAAGCACCCTGAGTATCCCCAAAGCATAGATTTTCTTGGAATTTTTACATTAGCCTGGCATTCTGGCTATTCTGGAATCTGGTGGTGAAATGGAAGATTTCCAGTCTAATGGCCAACCATTAATACTTCAGTTCACATCAATACACCCTCCTGCCTGCTCTCCACCCATTAATGTCTTTTCATTCCTCAGCCCATGGCCGTTCTGCACCACGGAAGAGTCCCCAGCCTGACTTTGCTTAATGGGGTGCTTTCAGCATTTAGGAGAAACCAATTCAATGTTGCCAAGAACTACAGTCCTCTGCATCTCATTGAAAATCTGTTTAGCTTCCCTGGATGATAAATGTCAATAGATGTTCCCCAGCTGTTGTGACAACCCAACACACCTTGACACATTTACAAACACTCCCTAGGATGCAGTGTCACTCCCCAACTTGGAGAACCGCTGTCCCAGATCCTCACTCATATTTAATTAACGTTATGCCGACACTTCATTGTTGCTCACACACACACACACACACACACACACACACACACACACACAGTTCACCAGATAATTGCCCACTGGTTCCATATTCCCGGAGCTGGGAATAGGTTTCTTTGTCTCAGGCCATTTTTCTTTCCCATTCAGGGGGAAGCTCTCAGGATGCTTCCACATTGGCAGCCCTGACAGTGGCCTGGTTTGTTCATGGTCTTGTTCATGGTTTTAACATTGAGATCTGCTATCACAACTCCTATGTTTCCCATGTCCATGACTTTGTACCTAGTGGATCCTTTCTTCCCAAAAGGCTGCCATTCAGACTCCACCCACAGTCAAGGCCCTCAGATGTCCTTCCTCCTTGAAGTCTCCCTGATTAATCCAGCAGGAATTAGTCTCTTCCTCTGACATAAAATCCCTTCTTGTTTTATGCCAGGGTTAGACAGACTTCCCATAAAAGGCCAGAGAGTGAATATTTTAGGTTTTGTGGGCCATATGGTTTAGCTACAATTACTCAATTCTGTCTTTGTAGTGGGGAAGCAGTCAGTCAGAGACAACGTGTAGAGAAATTGGTACATCTGCGTTCCAATAAAACATTATTTGTGGATGCTAAAATTTGAATTTTATATAATTTTCAGATGTCATGAAGTAGCAGTCTTCTTTTATTTTCCATTGAAATGTGTCTAACCTTTTTTAGTTCGTGGGCCAGGCAAAAACAGGCAGCAAGCCACAGGTAGCCCACAGGCCATAGTTTGCTGAACCCTGCTTTATATCATCACTCTTATCACATATGGGTTCCTTGGTGTGCCAAGGGGAAGTCCTCAGACCGGAATCTCAGGCTCTGCCTCAGACATAATAAATCAGACCTGAATTTTAGCAAGATCTGCAAGTGATTCGTGTGTGCGGTCCAGTCTGACACACGCTGCCCCGGCTTGTGTAGTAATTGCTGGTGCTCTCGTGTCCCCCTTAACCCTCAGTAGATAATAGGAAACTCTTTGATGGGGGAGAATGACTATGTCACATATATCTTTGCTTCCTCACAGAACACAAAAAAGAAATGCAAATGTTTTTGAGAGTGAAGGAATTAATATGGGAATTAATGGACTGGGAAAGCTTTATTCACCAACCAGTACAGAGTCTGTGAGCTACCCTTTCCCTCTTTCCTTCCCTCCTTGATTATGAGACTCTCCCAAAAGCTTAGTTTCCTATTTTCTGGCTAACCCGTTAGGGAAGGAGAGAGCTTACTGTACCTAAGACTTTGCTTTGCTAATTAAGATAAAGAGAGAGACAGGAATTTGGAGGAGACTTCAGATCATCCTAAATTGCTTAATGGAGAAGAAGTGCCAATTTTATGCCCCTGAATCTGTCTCTCAGGAGGGCTTGCCTACATTCATTTCCTTCACATTTTTCTCCTGACTGCACTCAACCTTGCCCAGGGCCCTGTGTTAGATGCTCACCTGTCTTGGAAACAGCTGAGTTGTTAACAACTTTTGCAGTTCCCAGTTCTTACCTGAAATCCTTGCACCAGCAGGGCCAAATTTATGACTACATACACTTGCCAGAGAGCCACACATCCTCACCAGAGTTCCCCACATGGACGGACGGATTTTTAGTTCCAGCAAGAAGCAACAGAAACTGAAGAACTTTCTCAATGGTTGTGCTCTTTGGAATACTTAAATCAATAATTCAGGCTGAGCCTGAATTATTTTATTTTACTATTCTTTAAACATCTAGACACATATGTTTTTTAATTTATTTTTTTATTTCAGTAACATTAAATTAACTATTTTAAAGTGGACAATTCTGTGGCTTTTAGGACATTGGCAAAGTCGTGCAACCACCACCTTTATCTAGTTCCACAACATTTTCTCCAGCCTCACCCCAAAAAAACCCATACCTATTAAATAGTCATTCCTCAGGCTTTCTCCCACCTCCATCCCTGACTACTACCAATCTGCTTTCTGTCTATGAATTTACCTATTCTGGATATAGCACATAAATGGAATTGTACCGTATGTACTCCTTGGTATCTGGCTTCTTTCACTCAGCATAATGTTTTTGAGGTTCATACCTGTTGTAGCACATGTGGTGGTTTTACTTCTTTTTATGACTGACCAATACTCCATGGTATTGGTAGACCATAATTTGTTTTTCCATTTACCCATTGACGGACATTTGGATTATTTCCATCTTTTGTCTGTTGTGAATAGTGTGGCTATAAAAACACAAGCTTTTGTTTGGATATCTCAGTTCTTTTGGATACATACCTAGGAGTGGAATCGCTGAGCTATATGGTATTTGTATATTTAACGTTTTGAGAAACAGCCAAGCTGTTTTTCTGTGTTTTTACATTGAGCCCTTACCCTGTATCAGGCACTGAGTTTAAGAGCTCACAAGAGAGTGCGCTTGAACAAACAATATTTAAAGACAGGAGGAGACCAGAGGGCTGCAGTACTTCAAGAAGCTTTTAGGGATCTTTGACAGTTGCATCTCTCTTGCTCTCTCTACCCTACCTTAACCGTCTGCCTCTTTCCATGTGTTTCTTTTTTGATTATTAAAAGAAGGGGAGGGAGGACAGAAGCACCATGGAGAGTTCCCACACATAATCATCAGCAAGGATCAATAATAACCACTATTTATTAGACACATATTCCATGTAATAGATATTATTAACTTGACTACTTGAAAAATTAAAAAACCTGTTCAAGTTCAAGTGGTGGGTTTGAATCCTGGTCCATCTGACAACAAAATAGATGGTCTCAGCAGTTTACTACATTGCCACTTCTTGACCAGCAGAGATGGGAAAGGCCTAAGACAAGAACCAAATATCATAAGTCAACACTGCCATTGGCTGTCAGGAAGCCACAGAGGGCTAACCCTCTGTGGGGTATTTGGCTCCACTGTAGACCAGTCATCACACTCCCAGGTTGGCAGGAGGAAGAGCACAGCCTGTGGAATTACTGAGAAGATCCAGGATAATTTCTGCAGAGACCAATTGACGTTCACTAACATACTGTCAGTGGTTCTCCATGCAGGACTGCCCAGAATGGTCTGGTATTATTATTGTAATTGAAGCGGGGGTACACACAGTCTACTCAAAGTGAAGAGTGTTGCAAACGATTGATTTTGTATAAATTAGAGCAGACTCAGCGCTGTCCCTAACATGGCATCTCCCTCACTCACTTTGCTGCTGGGAGGGTGGCTGGACATCTGTACCTAGGTCTGTCTCAGAGCTTCTCACGCCTGAAAAATCATCAAAATCACCTGGGTGGCTTCTTAAACACACATTCCTGGTCCTCGCCCCAAGAGATGCTGATGCACTAGGGCCCCAGGTTCTGCATTTCCAACAAGCTCCCTGGTGATGCTGATGCTGGATGCAGCCACTCATGGCAGATGGTCAAGGTGGGAGAAGGAGAACAAGAGCAAACAAGAAAGTGAGAAGGACAATGCGACAGATACATGTGCTATTTTAAAATGCAGGAAAACAGTTTGGCAAGTCCTTAAAAGGTTAAACATGCAGTTGCTGTCTGACCTAGCACTTCCACTCAAAGGTATACATCCAGAACGGAAAACGAGTTCTCCAACATGTAGAATGCGTGCTTGTAGATCCCACCTTAAGTAGCACTAGCCAAACTTACAAAACCCCCAATAACCTGCCATTACTCACTTACCATTACTACTTAGGGCAGCTGCAAATGATCATGGTGCTCTCTGTCCCGACAAGAGATCTATGGGTCCTTTCTCCCAGGGGAGTGTGTATCACAGGGGAATGTCACGCCATGTCCAGGGGAGAGAAAATTTGAGAACCACTGGGCCAGGGAACTGAGAGATTTTAGAGTCCCGGATCTCATTCACATTGGCTCAGGCCACACAGGAATAATGACAGTTTTTGCCAGTTATGTGAATCCTACTCCCCAAAACCCCATGGCAGGTCAAGGGGATGTGTTCACAACACAGATGTCATGCACGTGCTCCTTCCCAGCGGCCACCTCCATAGCAAAGCTATACTTCCTGTCCACCTTGCCTAGTCAGAGCTCCTCTCTTATAAAGGAGCTTATAAAGTCTACTTGAGATGGTTCTCTGTTTATTTAAGGCAACTGGGAGGGCAAAAGGCTGTGTGCTGAAGACGAAAATGGGAGCCGTTCTAATTCCGTGTTAATGACAGCAGAGCAATTTTCTTACAGGAAATAACTAGTTACCTTAATCATTTTAAGTAGTTATTAGCAGCAGCCTAAAAAGAATGGCTATGCTTATCACAATATACACACAAAGGGAATGAAGACATGAATAACGAGACTTTAAACAGATTTCTGGCGTCTTCCTTCTGGGTGGTATTAAATGGTATTAATCTTTTTAACTGACTTCAATCCTGAGACCACAGCCGCGTGATAAAATGTTAAGTGAACGGCTGGAAATGGAGGTGGTCCCACCAGATTTATTGTGCCAATTTACCAACAGCAGAAGTGTGTACCACTGCTGTGAGGAAGGCCATAGAAAAGAAAGAATGACAGGTAGATGTATGGATTAATTAATAAAATGCAGATAATAGCATCTTTCTCAATATTAATACTTCTTCAGAGGCTGCTCTATATATGTCTCTGGGAAAGAAAAAAAAAGCTACAATATATTGTTTGTTGCTTCATCCCACCCCACCACCCAAAATAATGATCAGAGTTTGGAAAATGAATAAAACTCAGCCAACTTATCCAGACTATAGCCACACAGTAAAAAAGAAAAAGTAACCGCAAAAAGAAGGATAAAGTGCTTGTTCAAGGGTTTTACAATTTTAAGACATATCAAGTAATTCTTTTTCCTAAGCAGGAGGACAGTTTTTCTTCCCAATGGTGACTATAGTTGGTGAGAGGAATCAGCTTGATCAATTTGGGAAAAATCATCCATGTCAACAAAGTGCATTTAGTGCCTATGATATGATGGGGATTGTGCTAGATCCTGGGGAGTCACCTTCTAGAAAACCTGGGGGATGTTCCTATGAACAATCATTGTAATGTGGAGTAATTAAGGCCCTACTAGAGGTATGTTGTAGGTACTAAAGTGGTGCAGAGGCATATGAGAGCCTTTCTACCTGGAAGGTAAAACCTGAGCAGGGTTTTGAAGGGTGAATAAGAGTCTTCCAGATGACCACAGGGGTGAAGGGCACATCAGGTGGAAGGAAAGGCATTAATTAGAGGTACAGACATGCAAGTGGTCAGGTCTGTCCAGGAAGCTGCAGTTGCTTGGGATGCCTGGCATGTGTGGTTGGACAGGAAAGTGAAATCTGGAGGTCATGAAGTGCTTCTCAGCCCATGGAAGTTTCCCTAAGGAGAGTGAGGTACCACAGAAGTCTCTATAAGCAGGAGAATGAAGTGTCTGCACTTAGAGCCATCACAACAGCCGTTGTGCAGAGACTAGATTGGAAGCAGCAGAGCCATTTAGGAGGTTGTGACACATTCTGGGTAAGATCAGGCAAGACCCTGAACTGTAGCAGCAGCACCAGGAAAAGAAGTGAGGACATTGCGAGAACTATTAGAAAGATCATGGAAATCCATGGGAAATAGTGACTAATGGGCTCCTGGGAGTAAGGAAGACAGTAGAGTCTTCCTGGGTGCCCAAGTTCATAAATGCAGTGCTGGGCAGCTGGTGGTGTTGTTAGAGCAGATGCAGAAGGGGCAGATCCAGAAGGTGGTTCTGGGGCAAGACCCCAAGTGTGGCTTGAGATAGGTTGAGATTGGAGTATAATATTCCCTGCAAGTGCTTGGTGTCACCCTTGCCGAGATGCTGTGATTCACCACAACCGGTTGGGACAGCTGTATGGGGTTTCCCTGAGTTAGCCTTGAATCTCAGCCACCTGGTCTTCAGGGGTCCTGCTTTCCAATTGCCAAAGAAGGAAAATGAATATGAGAGCTTCCAGAGCAGGGACTGAGAAGCCATGTTTGCTTATCCCTGCTCTACCCAGCTCTGTATCCAAGGTCCCAGAAAACAAAGAATGGCCATTTCTGGTACCCATGCAATTCCACAGGTCTTAAGGCCACAAGCCTGCTCAAATCAGAATGACCAGCAAGAGAGGAGTGTGTTCTGTGTCAGCCCAAGACAGAGTTAAGAGTCTCTGACTCTGGCAGGCCTAAGGGCACTCCTCTTCTACAAAGCTCGCAAGAACCCCCCATGGAAAGCAGCCAGCCCTTGGGGAGCTCATTCTAGCTATTGAGGGAGGAGACAGGGAGGGCAAGAGGCCTGACCAGTGGAACTCATTTCTGTTCAATGCAGCTCAACTGGGCAGAGCTGGGCAAATAGCTCTCGCAGAAGAATTGGGAAATGAGCTTTTTTTGAATCCTCTACTGATGCACTGGAGAGGATTCTGGGAAGAAAGCAGGGTATCTGGGGTCCACTTTTATTTTAAGTTTCTGATGAAGAGCTAGCCTCTAGAATCAGGCTCTGGGGTTCAGATTCTAACCCTTCAATTTATTAGCAAAATGAGATATTGAGCAAGCGACTTGACTTCTTTAAGCTTGGGCTTCCCCCCTTCTATAAAGTAGGGATGGTGAAAATGTTATTATCTGAACTCCTCGGGGATTTATCAGGAGGATCAAATAAGATAAGGCTTGTTAAACACCAAGCACAATGCCTGGCATATTGTAGGAAACCAATAAATATTAGCTGTATCACCGTACTAACTTAGGGCAACTGAGAGCAAGGAACCCCAATTCAGGTGTTACTCATATGCAAAACAATGACCTAAACAATGGACCACTAATGAGTCTAACAGCTCTTACATACGGTGATCCCTTGTTCACTAGCAGTGAGCCATCTTTGTGGTGGTGGTAGTAGTGGAGGTGGGGTGTGTGTATGTGTGTGTGAGTGAGCATACATATATTCGGGGAAAGAGGCAATAAGGGAAGTGAGACAGAAGGATCAGTTAGAATCTGTGAGTGCCTCTTGCCAGTCTAGCATGTGTTGAGTGTTTTACATGCATTCACTTACATAATCCTTAAAATGATTGGAAAATAAGTAGTATTATCCCCATCTTAAAGATGAAGAAACTCAAGTTCAGAGAGGCTAACTCACTGCCCCTAAGTCACAGACTTAGTGTCAGGGCTTAGATCAGATTTCCAACTCATTCTACTACTTAGAGGCTAAGAGGAACTTCCTACAAGGACACAAAAAGCTATCATTTAAAGTAGAGGAAAATACACATTTTAGTATTATGAAAATTCAAGAGAATGAAGAGAGCAAATCCAGAGAGGAAAACTCCAGAAAGCCAGCATAGAGATGACAATTAGGAGGGGCTTTCAATTGACAGAAATGGCAGCTTTAAAAAAAAAAAATGGCCATTCCAGGTGGAGACAAACAGCTCGAGCAAAGGCCAAGCATTATGAAGTAGTGAGGCATGTGCACAGAGAGGAAGGAACCCCTTTAATGATAAGTTGTATGTTGTAGAGAAGTAGGCAAGAGAAGGCCAGAAACATGGGGATCTGGCAGTAGAGGGCAGGGAGGTCGGGAAGGGGGAAGGAGGAGACAGCTTTAGCATTTGAGAAAAGCCAAGAGGCTAGCCTCTGGCTGGAACTCCCAGGGGAGGGGTTAGCAGTGTATCTGGGATGGCTCCTACCTTGAGAGACAACCTGAGACTCACTGGTGACCAACACACTGGGCCAACTCCCTCCAACCTTAGAGGACGGGATGCCGGGCAGCTGGAGCTAAGGAAGGAGCAAGAGAGAGAGAGTGGACCCCCGTGCCTTTTTCTCTGCAGCTGACACTAGACAAAACCCTCTAGTGCACGAGGCCTCTGTTCCACAGGGATTCACTTCTTAAACCTGTTCTTCAGGCCTGCTTGACCATCTGAGTCCCAAAGCATTTACATCCATTTGGAGGCTGTAGAACTCAGGAGTCCACATGTGGCTTTGCCATCAGGCACCAGCTCTTGTTCCATCATTAATGTGGCCCACACACATTACTTAACATCTCTATACCATATCTGCAAACTGGAGGCAATGGTGAGGTCCTTTTGCAGGAAGGTTTTGTGAGGATTAA
Organism: Suricata suricatta; assembly: GCF_006229205.1. NCBI lineage: Eukaryota > Metazoa > Chordata > Mammalia > Carnivora > Herpestidae > Suricata > Suricata suricatta. Next base: position 32,370,128 of record NC_043716.1, read on the forward strand.
AAAAGATAATGCACATGAACTGAGTAGCACAGTCCTGGTTCCCACCAAGGGCTCCATAACAGTCATTAGTGTTATGGTTGTTGTTGCAGCTACTCATCGTGGATGTGAAACACAGAAACCTGGGGGGAGTGTGGATACTATAGAGAGAATGGGGAAAGGCAGAGCTGGAATGGAACTCAGAAATTATCCAACCCCTCACCAGGACCCAACAAGGGAAGGAGACTCCCCCAGGTGCACCCATGAATTGGTGTCCCAGAGGTCCCGAGCAGGCAGAGGAGCTGCACTAATCCAGAAGCTGTTCCTGTAGCCCCCAGGCCAGCTTTGACCCAAAACACCACCTTTTACCACCTGGGAGACCTCAAGCAAGTCATCCTGGCTCTCTGACCTGTTTCCACATCTGTTAAGTGGGAACAACAGTTCCTGCCACTACATCTCATCTGTTACAGGAATTGAATGAGATGGTGTCGATGGGACATTCCAGACTCTGTTGGCCTTTGGAAAACTCTGCATATGGTAGATCCTTTAATTTTTTTTCTAAATTGATAATCAGCCCAGACAGGGATGGGTGGAGAGACTCAGAGAATCTTCACAAGATGAAAGAAGCAACTGGAACAAAATTCTGGGGATGGGAAATAGACTGTTTGGAAAATAAGAGACATGAATCCAAGTCTAGGATCTACCACGTGCCAGTTGAGTGGCTTTGAGTCTGCAGTCTCTCTTGTCTGAAAGTAGGTTTCAAGGCTTCTTGGTCTAATTCCAGCAGGGCTATTATGTGACTCCAATAAGGAAATGGACATGAAAATCCCTGGTAAATTATAAAGCTCTCCTTATATGAGCTCGTTTTCTCTCTTCATGGACTGGGAACTGCTTGAGGCCAAGACTCAGTTTCCATCTTGGAATCTCCACCTCAGACACCATTCCTGGCACAGAGTGGGTGCTACCTCTCTGAGGATGTGAACTTCACTGTCTCCACTCCCCCTTGGGACTCTCTCAGACTCTAGCTATACAAGAGACTCAACCATTCCACTCCCACTGACCCAGTTCTGCTGGAAACAACTTTTGCCCATCCAGGATGGAGCCATAATTTGAGGCCAAACCCTCACAGAATGGTTGGGCCTGGCTTATGGGATAGGAGGGAAAGAATTAAATGTGGTATCCCCCAGAGATGATAGGCCCAGTGGTTTGCAAGTAAAGCCAAAGCACTCTCACGTGCACACAGATACCCTTAGAATGGATGTTGAGGCCTTAATATAGATTGCCCACATGCCTCTTCTCAAATGCTGTCTCTGCTCCCCTCCAAGAGTATATTTTGGGAGACTAGGAAAAGAGCACCATCTAGGCTTCCTTGCTGTATAGTGAGGGTTAATTCAGCTTGTCTTCTTCTGTCACCTTTTCTCCACTGTCAGCACCAACCCACCCCTCAGCCACAGAATCAAAGGATTCTTCAATAAAACAAGATCCATGAGGAGAGGAAGGAACTGGGTGCATCCTGCAAAAGATTGGCACTGAGTGAGAGTCAGACCACACAGGGTGTAGCAGGAAGGGCATTGCTACAACCCAAGCTCATTTTTGCTTCACTCCCGAAATACTGCATAGACATGTAGCATGAGAACCCCATCATTAGCTCCAATTTACAGATAAGGAAGCTGATGTTCCCAGCCATGATCCTCAGTTGGAGCAGTACCACCAATCCACATCTGCCTCCACACTCCAGTTGTTTGCACTGGAGGGGTTTTTTTGGAAAAGTGCAGGAGACATTGAGGATTGTCACCACAATTGGGAGGTACTACAAGCAATTAATGGGAGGGGTTTAAAGGTTCTAAAGGACTTGGAATGCATGGGATAGTCACACACATTGAAGACTTGATCAGAGCTACTATGCAGAGCTCCCTGACTATACATCACTGCCTGGGTAGCAGAGAGAAGGCTGGATTCCAGGACTCTATCAACCTCGCCAGTAGGCCCCTCAGCACCCACAATGTCTTCCTTCTTCTTCAATGCACCATATCTCCGTGGTTTTCTCCCTGCTGTGTGGCATGTGAAAACCCTCAGAACAGATCCCATTATCCTCTGGCGTTTGGTATCATTATAAGTTGTAGCAAGAGCCTGGAACCAACATGGCCATCCTTGCATCATTCAAATTCGTTCCTGAATTATTGTTTTTGTACTTTTTCACAGAAGTATTAGCACTTTCTTGGTGGTTTTAGGGTTTTTTTTCTATTTGTTTTCCAGTGATTGGCTGACCTTCTCTTTTTTCTTGGAACAAGCTAATACTTTTCTGTGTTTGCCAAAAGTTGTTTTGTACTCATTACTCATCTTTTATAATCTTCCTGAATGCTTTTCCTGATGTTTCAGAAGCTTGTCTGAGGGTGTCCTATGCCCTGTAAGCCAGATTGATATGTTGTCCTCTTAATTCTCTATGTTTAAAGGGTGAAAAAAAATCACTAAATAATTTTCAGTGCCATTTATAATTGAAAAATTAGTTTGACTTTTAACTTGTCAAGCACCATGATGTAAGATATGCTATTGAGCAGCAGTGATCAGATTTGAGGGTCTGGGAAACCAGCGCATAAGGACCTGGAAGAGTCCCAGACATGAGAGTGAGGAAATGAGACCAGGTGAGGTCTCCAGGGCTTACAGACCCCTCTAGGGTTTTTGGTCGGTGATCTGTGCAAAAAGCAAATCTGATGTTATCACCATTCCCATCCCTTACACAAGCCCTTTCTATTGTCTTAAACCTTCTGGTGACTTTTCATTTTTCTTAGAATAAAGTCAAAATTCTTAACGGGATCTCCAAGACTGGGCGTGGGTGTGATCCCTGTCTTCTTCTACTGGCTCATTTTACCTTCATCTCCCGAACCTTCTAGGATCCAGCTGTTTCTTCTTATACTTACATCCCTGGTACCGCAGGGCCTTTGTACTTGTGCTTCCTTCCACCTCTGAGAGTGTCCCTCTTTTTACCACCTCGTGCCCAGCACAGTGCCTGGTGCACACGGGGGGGAGGGGGGCACCAGAAATAAATGGTAATTGAAAAAATAAATAAAAGAAAACATGGAAGTCAGTTCTCAGGTTTGGGATGCTTTGTTTTGCTTGGGTTTGATTTGGTTTGGCCTAAACATTATCAAACCAGAGATCACAGACTGGCATCCAGGAGGCCCAGAAACTGTTTCTGATTTGCACACAGGTATTCTTTGACCTTGGTCCCTATTAGCCCTCTTGTCTTTTCAATCTACCTGGCCCCCTGTCGTCATTTCCATTTACAACTGCGGGCTTAATCGTGCTGTCTACTTTGACTTTCATTTAAATATTTCATATAACCTTTCATTTAAGTATTTCAAATAAATATTTGGTTTCAATTTTATGGGACTTGATCTTTGACAAAAACTCAGGAGGCAACATCTCACACCTCTCACCAATAGGCATTTTTTAGATAAAGCACAAAACCCTGTCCTTGAAATCTCCATGTTTTCAGATAAGGACCCTGAGGTCTAAAAGGGAGAAAGGACCCACCCAACTACTGAGTGGCAAACTGTCCCTTGAAACTCAGTCCCCTTGAATGCCAGCTTGAGGCTCCTTCCACTCCTCATCCCTAGAGTCAATCCATTGTGGATGGTGTTTTTGTCTATTTAATGGCTTTGAAAGTGTACATTTCTAGTTAAGCATTACACTTTATCCAATTAATGTGTACAAAATAAAGCCTAGTTTTATGAACGTTTTATCCAAATTGCTTCACAGCTTGATTTACAAGAGGAGAGAGAATCTTCTTCTCTTATCTAAGCGATGTTGTGTTTTGATTTCCCTTAATAGGACAGGCAGGGAAGCACTCATTGAAAGTGACTCTTCTGAATTAACACCAACTAAACATGGGGACTTTGGAAAGAGCTCTGTGAGGGTTTCATCTTTCCTTCCTCCATGATGGCTTGTTTAGAGCCTCTGCAGAAAGCAGATGTGACTGAATAATGTGTCATCAAAGTCATGGTAGAGTTACTTGCTTATAGAGTTGGAGTCTGAGAAAAAGGAAGATGTTTGCTCTTGGCCTGGTGGTTTCTTTGCTTTCTGGTCTGAGAATCTGGAGCAATAGACTCTGCCTCTATAATTTGCCTAATTTAACCTTTGTTATTTCATTATTCTTCAGAGTCCTTCTTTTCCTTCTAAAGACATCATCCCAGTAGCTATACATGATACCTATAGAAATTATTTGTTAGATTGAGTTTTCCAGTGTTCAGAATAAAAAGGAAATATGTATATGTTTTATTATACATATATTGCATTACAGTCTATAAAGGATTTTCCATACATGCATTGCTTCCTTCAAGTATCTAAGCACATAGGATAGACCAGGCATTGTGCCACTTCTGAAAATACAGCCAGATGTATAATCCATTAACTTTTCAAATCTTTCCCCAAAAAGCCTAGAAGACACAAGTGGTTGGCCTCATGCTACAGATGAGGAAACTGAGATAGAAAAATATCAGGTGATTACCTGAGGTCACAAAGCAAGTAAGACACAGAGCTTGGATCCTGAGCAGCAGAACTTGAGATTCAAAGGCGCTCAGGCAAGCTAGCTCCACGCAGCTGCCTCTAATTAACAGGAAGAGTCTGGTTGCTCCTCTTTTTCTTACTGATGTGAAGTTGGCTCATCCCAGGACTGACTGCGAATTGGAGCTCAGGAGTCTTTTCCGTCAAGGCCTTGGCATGCACATGCTGCAGAGCACCTCCTAATGGTCATTGCCTGTGGATATTTGACAGATCACATGTCTCTTCTGTTTAATTATATCTAAACTTGTGAGTCCATAAACATTTACAGCTACGAAAGGACAGATACCTTACACCATGATCCCCTAAAACGTCATTCACATCGCACTGTGGGTGGTGGCCCCCAGCAGTGGAGAAAGAAACTTTCAGAGCCTGACTTAGCCTCCCATGGACATGCTTTGGCCCAAGTCATCACATGATCATTTGGAGGCTGTCTTCCTTGTTCACATCCAGAGATCAGACTTCAGACAGAGATATGCTGGCTGTCAGGTTGAAGTACTGAAGTCAAAACTGAAATCATTAAGGCAGAACAATAAAACAGAAGTAACTTACCAGTTTCTACAGTGTCTAAAGAGATGCAGGAACAATCACATCAGTTAAGTCAGAAGAGTCAACTGTTACAGCCAATGTTCTTGGGCTAAGATGAGAAATGATTCCACTAAAATGGGTGTTAAGTTGGTATAGATGAGATTTAAATGTAGGTAAATCCTTCCTGAAGTATTCATGGTTCTTTTTTTCCCCCACTTCATTCAACCAAATTACACTGGAAAATGTTTTCCAATATTGACCTACTCTTGATTCCTGATACAAACCCTGCTTGATCATAATAAAGTAATAAAATAAACTACATAAAATAAAAGTATAAAGGAAAATGATAATAAAAATAAATTTTAACATAATGTTGTTTTTCACTAGCTAATATTAGTTTAGGCTTCTTACATATATGATTATGAGAGACACTGGCCTATTGCGCCTTAAACATTGTAAGGAACATACTTATAAACCTATTTTGACCAAGGCTGTTCTCTGGGTAATAGAAGTAGAAAAATGATTCTTGTCTTAATCCAAGGAACTATATAACATTATATCACTACAATAATTAGAACAAAATGAGCCTTCATTAATACTATTTGGATCCTGGAACATGGGTTTTAACCCAGGGGACAAGCTCTTCCACAGTATGACATTGAGGCTAAGAGAGGCAATGCACAGATAGTTTGAGTCAACATCAACCATTTTCATCATACCAACTACAGAAATAAAAGACTGGCAGAATGTTCTTGGCATTAGATGACAATAAGATAAAGTAAGGTGCAAAAATGAATAATAGAACAACCCTGATGTCAAGAAATATAGTCTCCAAGTGTTCATGGCCTGGCTTCATTGTTATCTATAGAATACAACAGATCACTTCATCCTTCTGGGCCTTTCTCTGAGCCCCGGCAGCCTGATGTGTCTAATAGTAATAACAAAAACTCTCATTTAATGAGTACTCACTTTGTGCCAGGCATAGTGTCTAAAGCCTGCTTTGGCTCATTTGTATGCTTAGCTCATTTACATGTTTTAGCACATTTAATCATCCTGACTCTCTGTGAGGTTATGTTGGAATCACATTTTCTCATGTGAAGAAATTGAGACTCAAAGAGACTAAACAACCCAGAACTTGAACCCAAGACATTTAACTCCAGAACCAGTGAATGATCCTCATCCATGTCCTTCTCTGGGATGCACTGGAGGTCCTAGGAGCACAGGCAAGAAGTAGCAGGATGCCAGTGGTGAGAGCATTAATCAAAATCAGCCAAGGTTTGGGGAGCCTGGGTGGACCAGTTGGTTAAGCGGCTGACTTCATCTCAGGTCATGATCTCACAGTTCATGAGTTCAAGCCCCACGTCAGGTTCTGTGCTCACAGCTCAGAGCCTGGAGCCTCCTTCAGATTGTGTCTCCCTCTCTCTAGGTCCCTCCCCTGCTTGCACTCTGTCTCTCTCTCACTCAAATAAATAAACATTAAAAAAACTTTTTTTAAATGAGGTTCAGAACACACCTGCAAACATCACTTTCCATCCTGGCAGGTAGCAGCCACTGCCTAAAGTCACTTCTGGAAGGGTCCAGACCTCATTACCAGAGAGTATCCTACTCTGGATTTCTGCACTTCTTTCATGAGCGTTGGAAGAGATACAGATGCTTTGAAAAAAAAAGATCATGGGAAGAAGGTTTGGCTTCTAGAAGCAGCTATTTCAGAATGCTTTGGGGAGAAATAGAAGAAAATAAAAGCATCAGAGGATAGCCTAACTCAGTGGTTCTTGGTAAAGGTGCAAGGAATATGTCTCTTCAGAAGAGAGAACTCTCTAGAAGATTGTTGGTATGTCGTTTGTTTTGTGACAACAGATTACAAATACAGAAATGAGTAGGAAGGAAATTAAGTCCAGTCTTTGCATCACAGAAGGAAAAGAAGGGACACTGAATGACTGCCTTTCATATGTGTGACACTTTGTATGTGTCTCCTTGTTTATTTTGCATGTTTGACTCTACCCTGCCTGGTTCCCAAAAGATGGTGGATTTTTTATCTTATTCTCATGACAATCCTTAGGTGCATTTCCATATTACAAATGAAGAAACTAAGGCTCAGAGGGGCTAGACAACTAGCCCAAGTTTATTTCAACAGAATAGGCATTGGCTGGATTCAAAGTGATGTCTTTTCCAGCATCCTCCTGTGCCCAAACATACCACTCTCCACTTGTGTCAACCATCATTCAACTCAGTGAAAAACACCATCTTTAAAGTCCAAGTTGTGTAGCGGCACCTGGGTGACTCAGTCAGTTGAGTGTCTGACTTGGGCTCAGGTCATGATCTCATGGCTCATGGGCTCGAGCCCCATGTCAGGTTCTTTGCAGACAGTTGGGAGCCTGGAGCCTGCTTCAGATTCTGTGTCTCCCTCTCCCCTCTCTCTTTCTGCCCTTCCTCCACTCGCGCTCTCTCTCTCTCTCTCTCAAAAATAAACATTAAAAATTTCAATCCAAGTTGTGTTATCTTCTGGGGGGAAATATCAAAGTTCACTCTTTTATAGGTTGCTGTGATCGCTGGACCATATCTGGGGGTCTTTAGTCAATCAAATTATAGGCATTTCTTTTTATTTTTAGCCATAATTGCATTCCATGTCTCAAAATGGAGGAAATGATCAGTCACCAATCAGACTAGTGATAATTGCCGAACCTTAGGGCGAGAATGTGGCAGTTGGTAAATATCCAACTGCCTTCTCCACCGAAGACCGTGTGCTCTTCCACATAAAGATAAACTTGTTAATGACTCTCTATAAATAAGTCCTAGCTTATAATTGTTGTTCTGAGAAACCGCTGTTGAAGTGTCATCTGCTCTCAAATGCAAAACACCTTTCCTTTCCTCCTTCCTTTCATGTGGAAAGAAAATGTATACTCGAAAGCAAAGTGGACCAGAGTCACTTGCCTGTGTGACCTTGAAGGAGTTGTCTCAACTCTCTGTGCCTTTGTTTCATCTTTTGCCTATTTCAGGAACAAATGGGGTACTATGGGTGAGCTTCTTGAGGAAATCGAATATTCACCATTCATCTCTGGATGCTTGACTGGAAGGAATCAGACTCTCCTGACTTGAATCTGCCCTTGAAACATTTAAAGGACTATAGAAATGTGACAGTAGTAATCAATATCATCTAAAGAGAAGGGAGAGGTTAATATTGATATTCCTTCAGCATATATTTTCTTCCTATCTTTATAGAACACTTACCGAGTAACGTATGTCCCTGAAGTTTTGTATTCCTCTCTCAAATTTAAACTAGCAGGATGGGCAAAGTATGGCCTGCTGCCCATTTTTATAAATAGAGTTTTGTTGGAACCCAGAGAGTTTTGCTGGAACCCATTCTTTTATATTTTGTCCGTGGCTGCTTTCATACAAAGGCAGGCTTGAAGAGTTGTGTCAGAGACCATATAACCCACAGAGCTGGATATATTTACTATCTCACTCGACAGAGAGCCTGCCAACCTCTCAATTATAGTATGAGCTACTGGGGATATGTTTCTCTCTAAAAGCCTTCACCTCATCCATTGCCTGGAACGTGGGGTGCTCCACACATATCTGAATGGGACAAGATAAATTGGAAAATGATCCAGATTCTGAACAGGCAACATCTTCCTTGAGCTTCCTTGGGTGAACAGACTCAAAGTCAGGACCCAGAAGAGGGGGCTGCACACACCTAACCCCTGTTTCTGCAGAAGCTGAAGACTCTATTATCAATTGCTTGTTTAGTAATTCTGAATAGCTAATTACTGAGTGCTTACTAGATGCCAGGCCCTGGGCTAAATGCTTTCTGTATTTTGTCTTATAAAATCCTCACCACAGTTCTGTGAAGTAGTTAATATTATTATCCCTGTTTATAAATGAGAGCCTGCCTTGCCAAAGGGTACCCAGTGGCAAATTCCCATTAGAGATGCCCTTCAGGATTCCAGGCTATCCCTTTACCAGCTCAGCCTAGTGCCTTGCTCTCCCTGTCCCTTGGATGTCACATTTTATTGTATTACTGCTGGCCTGCATGGCTTCATTCATTCATTTTACAATTGTTTCTACCTTGCTATAGCTAATACATGCCAGGTACTGTGCTGGGCACTGGGGACATCACAAGGACCCATCAGATACCGTCCTTGCCTGAATGAAGCTTAAAGTCTAGTGAAAGTGATGAGCATTAATCAATTGCACAATAAATTGAAATAAAACAGTGTTATGTTTCAAAGAGGAAAGGCACAGGATGCCATGAGAGTAGGTTATAGGGATCTCTCTCAAAAAGTGGCCATTGAGCTCAAATCTAAATGAGTTTGTAAATAAAAGGCAAGGCACAAAGGGGAGGGAAGAGTGTTCTAGGCAGAAGGAACAGGATATGCATAGGCTCTAGGGAAGGAGGAAGCACAGTGTATAAGGGAGATTAAAAGGTCAGTGTAGCCAGAGCACAGAGAACAAGGAGACATGATTACAAAAGCCAGGGACCACACAAGGCTTGTGCTCAGATTTGGGTTTTTGTCTCAGAAGCAATGGGACACCACTGAGGTGTTTAAGCAGGGGTAATTAGGGTGGTGATGTTATCACTCCGAATGCTGTGTGTGTCATCTTCCTCTTCAAGGCTGCTCTTTCCTGGGTTCACTGAGGGGCTCCTGCTAATGAAGCATCACACTGCAAAAGACAAACAAAGGTGTCTACACCAGGGTCTGAGAACACAGCTGGTCACTCATGCCAAGATGTGTAGGATGAGCAAGCAGCAGCCTGGCATGCACCCATGGGTCCCCTCATTGCTGCAAAATGTGAACTCAGTTTGAGACCTTTGCACCACAGGCTGCTCTCAGCCTAACCGATGACAAGGACTTGCTGTCGACTTGGAAGCTTGCTTACAGTAGTTCTGGTCATTTAGTAATGAGGAGTACTTAACCTACCAGCTTAGAAGCTGAGTTACTTGTCACCAAAGACAAGTCAGGCTCCTCACTTCCATTATGGGGCACAGAAACTTGCTTGTGGTCCTAAGAGTATAGTCATAGGCACAATTCTCCATCACCCTTGGAATGGAATCCACACCCCTTAGTGTGGCCTGCCAGGCTCTTCATGGTCTAGTTCTGCCTCCCTGTTCAACTCCAGCTCCTACTTCTCTCCCTCACTTAGTAGCTGCTCACTGAATGCTTGTTGAATAGATGTATGATTGGCCGTATGATCTTGGGCAAGCCCCTCTCTGGTTTCAGTTTCTTCATTTTTAAAAGTGGCTGGCCTGGGTTTTCTCTGAGGCCCCTTCCAAGATGAAGAATCTATAGGATGCAAAATTGGGATTCATTCAGCAAACACCTGCCAATATCTCCTCCGAGCAACTCCCATGGCAGGCATAGAGAATAGAATATGATGAAAGCCATCCCTGCCCTTGAGATGTTTACTAAGAAGTAGAGGTAGAGAAAAGAAGAGTTTCAAAATAACATGGTGCATGAGTGTGAGTATAATGTGAGTTCTACAGGCAAAGGAACTACATACAACCCCAACTCTTACCACTCCTTTGAGCAAAGCATCTCACGGAGGCCCGGTGTCTTCATGGCTCAAATGGACATTATGGCACAACTCATGGAATTTTGTGAGAGTTAAATGAGATGATGTTACTGCTGTCATTATCTCTCACACAAATAAGTCTGCAGCAAGTCTTGGTGATGATTACCAACAAATGATGATGGTGACCAATGTCAACAGTGACATCCAGCACCCATGCAGTTGTACCAGTTGTCTATGGCTCACACCTGTCCTGATCACACAGTACTCAGGTCATCCCAGCTGTGAAATATTTTGAACCTGCCCCCTGGACAAAAGTGCCATGGAGCTGAGAGCAGCTGCTCTTGATGCTCAAGGTCAGTGATTCATGTAAGACCTCTTGGAGAAGCTGAGGCTAGAGCTGAGCTGTAAGGTAAAGAAGGGTGGGCAAGATCTCCACACTGCCCTGGGAAAATTTTCAAAAAGTCATATTGGATCAATTAATTTCTTCCTTAAAAGCAATGACTTGTAATTGCACTGGGAATACAATCAAAGCTCTTTACCATTATCTGCAAAGCCCTCCATGAGCTGGTCCTATCTCGAGCCACCTTCATCCTTGCCCAGCCATAATCAGCCATTTGTCCCTACCCCTTTGCATAGGCTGTTCTCTCTGCCATCTAGAAGCTTCCCTCCAATCTTCCATGCCCAGCTCCTTTCCGTCATCAGAAGGCAGCTTACATGTCACCTCTGCAGACAAGCTTCACCAACAATACACCACCTGACCTGTTCCTACTCCCACATGCCCCACCCCCATTTTCTCCACTACTGCAAGCCAGTCTTGTTTGTTTCCTTCAAAGCTCTTGAAACTATCTGAAATCATCTCTAGAAGGTCAAGGACTTCATCAATCTTACCCAGCTGGCCTCGGCATGTAGTTGGCCCTCTAAGATTTTTTGAACAAGTGAATTCCAGGTCCCTTTAGAGGTCTGAGTGAAGCAGCTTGTTCTGGGTTGAGAACACAAGGTTCAAACTAGTGCCACACAGGAAGAGTCTCATCAGTTCATGAAGAGCTTAAGTACAGAGAATATGCTGGATCCTGGTGTCAGGCTCTGAGCTGCATCTGCGCATTATGAAAAAAACCAACAATATCTTACTTTGTCCTCTAAGACAGCTATTTCCCAGTCTTACATTTCCCTCTCTGAGGGCTCCCATCTAAATTAATAAGAACTCAAGATTATAAAGTAATTTCCTGTAATCCAGGGTTAGCTCTTTCACATGGTAATTCCAACGAGGCTGGCAAAAGCCCTTGGGGCATCTCTTTAATGAATAACTAAACTCGGTGCTTAATTAGCATGTCACTATTAGCCCCCAAAGAGTTTGCTTTTGTGAGCAGTTTCCACACTGTCCCTGCTTGTCTTTGTTGCCTTGCACTTGCTAAGATGTCAGACATCCACTTACTGTCCCCTATTTCATGTCAGACACTGATTACCTTGAGTAAGTCCCAAAGTTGAGTCTCAGACCACAATTTGCTCATGCAACCCAATTTGTAGGTATTGGGTTTTAAATTATTACCTGTAACTGGCAAGAAGTAATCTGTAGACATCCCTTTCAGAATCCACTTGCCACTCTGATACTCTCTTCCTAACAGGATGGGGCTGCTGCCCTCATCCCAAATTAATGGCAGGATGAACAAGTAGACTATCTTCCCCCAGTCCCACCCACACCATGCATATTGTGAGTGGTTAGCACGCACTTGATTGGCACCACTGTGCCTGGCTGCGGACAAACAAAGCAACACAGCTGCAGGAACTATAATTGCCACTGAAGGGATCTGGAAGGTAGCTCTTTTTCACAGGGAAGCCCTACTCTTGGTGCATGAACTGGTGTGGACCCCATGCATTTTCTGCTCTTTGCTTTAATACCAAAATTATGTACTGACAGGTGGGAACCGAAGCCTGGCCACTGCCAAGCTGCCTTGTAGGGTCTTCTAGGGCTCCTGACTATTCTGATACTTGGGGTTCCCACTCATCCCAAACACATGCACATTCTACAACTCCTACGGAATACTGCCTGCCTGAATAGCGGTCTCCTGAAAGTGCACCCTCCCTTCCTCCAGGCTCTCCCTGCTTTAATCTGCCTTCTCGCAGCCCATGCTGATTATCTTACCCTCTGCTCAGAACCCTTCCATAAGTCATCTTCTGGGCCTTCTATGATCTGGATTCAGCCTGCCTCCTCACATACATAATTCACGTACCCCTCAACCCAGCCTAAATGAACCAGAAGAGCAGGGAACAGCCAGACAAAAGAAGTCTCTGCCAAAATCTGCTAACCCAGTATTTTCTCCAAGTTTAATATGCATGCAAATCACTGAGGATTTACTAAAAATGCAGATTTTCATTCAGAAGATCTAGAGTAGGACTGAAGATTCTACATTTCTGACAAATTCCCTTCCAGAAGCCATGGAAGGGCTGCTGGTCCCTGAAGTACACATTGAGTAGGAGAGCACTATGGATCTTTTTAACATCTGATTTTTATACTTTGGGAGGGGGAATATGTCATATTCAAAATAGCTTCATTTTTAAATTATATTAATTCTATAAAATCACCATTTTGGTAAATCAAAAAGTCAATTTCATATGGTTCAACCTAACATAAGAAGCAGGCCCATCCTAATAGGAACCAAAGCTCATGACCTCAGAATCCTAGCCAAGTTACCTTGGGACAAAGGGAGGCAAGACATCAGATCAAGATCCAAATGTGTCGACTTAAGCTTAGAGCAGAGCACAGCCTAACGCCTATACTTACCATCCTCTTTCTCGCAGTCTCTGGTCCCTACCAAATGCCACCCTATGGGCCACCTCATAGCCTAACAGATGTCTTCCTGCATTTTTCAGTCTTGTAATTCAGAGAGAAGAACCACCCCACTGGACTGCCTTCTACTTCCCATCTCTCCAGCGCCAGGTTCTCAGAACACGCTGAAATTTCAAGGCATACCCTGTAGCACTGGCACTTCCCCAGGTGGCTTTCTAGGTCACCTGGCAGGAAGATCTTAGCAGATGGAAGGATGTGTTTTGATTCTCATTAAGAAGCTTACTCAACACTGAAGGGGGGTGTGGCAGGTCCCCCACAGCTCCTGGTTCTTCCACATGGCAACACTTCTCCACCTGCAGAAAGCCCTGGCTGTGCGTGTGGGTGGGCAGGAGAGAGGAAGGCAAACGATAAGTCTAGGCCTGAACAACCTGCCTGCTAAACTGCACGGGCAGAGCATACTTGCCAGCCCTGCCTGTGGTTGACTTTTTGATTGCAGAAGAGCTGCTGTATGACCATCTGCCACCATTGGCAAAATGCACAAGAAGTGAAAAAGCAATACACAAATAGGATATTTCAAGAGCAGCAATACCATGCTCCCTCCATGAAAAGCTCTACTGACTCAAGATGTTCAGGGTATTCTCAGATCCAAGGTTCCATCCACCTGCTTGGGCATCATTGGGATGTAGATGCTCATTGCTTATGTTTTACTGGTTCTCCACTTCAGCTGCCCACTAGCTGGAGAGCACGTAACAAATCCCTGTGCTCTGTCCCCACCCTGAATCAATTAAATCAGAACTGGGAGAGCAGGCACTGGTGGGTATTAAAAGCACCCAGGTGATTTAAATGCACACCAAAGGTTGCAAACCACTGTGTTAGAGGTGCTTTATTTTTTTAAGGTTATTTATTTATTTTGAGAGAGAGAGAGAGAGAGAGAGAGAGAGAGAGAGAGAGAGAGCACAAACGAGGGAGAGACAGAGAGACAGGGAGAGAGAATTACAAGGTGGTTCCACACTGTCAGTGCAGAGCCCCATGCGGAGCTCACTCTCACAAATGATGAGATCATGACCTGAGCCCAAGTCGGTCACTTAACCAACTGAGCAACCCAGGCTCTCTGGTTTTTTCAAAAATCAAAAAAAAAAAAGATCACCTTTTTCTTTTTTTTTTAATCATTGAGTTTCTCAGCTTCTAAAATTTTACCTCCATTTTTAATGCAATACAGGATATTGGTAATAATGAATACACTTATACTATTCAGAGTCACAAAACCATTTTGCATACACTATCTTACTTAGATTCTCAAATCAGCCTATGGAAAATGCTAACACCTCTACGGAGAAATATATGGTTTGCTTGCTGTGACATTGTTTACAAAAGAGAAAAAAAAACTGGAAACAACTGGAAAGCTAGTGAGAGGCTAGTTAAATGCAACAGAAAATTCTACAGTTATTATAAAGACTTAGGTAGCTCTATACACTCTGACTTAGAATGATATCCACAAACTATTTTTAAATTTAAAAAATCAAGTTCAGAACCACAGTTAGAAATGATTCCATTGTTATTGGATTTTTTTTCATTTTTTTTATGTTTTAACTTTTTGAGATTTCTTTGAAATATAAAAACTGTGTATGTTTAAGGTTTTGATATATAAATATATTATAGAAAGATCACCACAGTCCAACTAAATAACACATCTGTCACCTCTACATAGTTACTACTGTGCGTGTATAAAGAAGATTTAATTTAAGAACCATACTCTTAGCAAATTTCAAGTATACAGTGCAGTATTGTTCATTCTCATTGCCAGACTGTACTCAGAGCTCCTGAACCCATTTATCTTGCATAACTGAAACTTTGGACCCTTTGACCAATATCTCATTTCCCCTTTCCACCACCATCCCCTGACAACCACCAAGCTATTCTTTGTTTCTATGAGTTTGACTATTTTAGATTCTTTACATAAGTGAGATCAGACAGTATTTGTCTTTCTGGGTCTGCCTTATTTCACTTAGCATGATGTCCTTCTGTTCCATCCATGTTGTCACAAATGGCAGGATTTCCTTCATTTTTAGGGATGAATGATATTCTATCATATTTTCCTTTATACATTTACTTTATCAATTCATTCATCTGTAAAATGATTATTTCCATATTTTGGATATTGTGAGTAATGCTTCAATGAACATAGGACTGAAGATGTCTCTTTGAGATCCAGATTTCATTTGCTTTGGGTCTGTACCCAGAATGGTGTTCCTGAATCATACGGTACTTGGTACTTCTATTTTTAACTTTTTGAGGAACCTCCATACTGTTTTTCCATAATGGTTATATACCAGTTTACAGTCCTACCAACAAAGTGCAAGGGTTCCCTTTTCTCTATATCCTCACCAACACTTGTGATCTCTTGTCTTTTTGACCATAGCCATTCTAACAAGTATATGGTGATATTTCATTGTGGTTTTGATTTACATTTTGCTAATGATTAGTGATATTGAGCATCTTTTCATGTACTTACTGGCCATTTGTATGTCTTATTTTGAGAAATGTCAATGCAAGTCCTTTGCCTATTTCTAACCAGGCTATTTTTTTTTTTTTTTTTGCCATGGAGTCGTATGAGTTTCCTGTATAGTTTGGATATCAACCCCTCATCAGATACATGGTTTAAGAAGATTTTCTCCTACGCTGTATGTTGCCTTTTCACTGTTTGACTATTTCCTTTCCTATACAGAAGCTTTTAGTTGGATACAATCCTGCTTTTCTGCTTTTGCTTTTATTGCCTCTACTTTTTGGTGTCATGACAAAGACTCATTGCCAAGAAGTTTTTCCCTATGTTTTCTTCTACTGTATTACATTTTCAGGTCTTACATATACGTCTTTAGTTTAAGTTAATTTTTATATGTGATGTAAGATAAGGATCCAGTTTCATTCTTCTTCATAGGATATCCAATTTTCTGAACCTCCTTTATTGAAGAGACTATCCTGTGCCCGTTGTGTATTCTTGGCATACTTGTCGAAGATCTGTTAACCATACACGTGTGGATTTATTTCTGGACCTTCTATTCTGCTCCACTCTCAGTACTATACTTTTTACTATTACAATAGCTTTGAAGTATATTGTGGAAACAGGAAACTTGGTTCTTATTCAAGATTGCTTTGACTATTTCAGAGTCTTTCATGGTTCCATATTAATTTTAGGAAGGTTTGTTCTATTTCTGTAAGGAATGCTATTGGAATTTTGATAGGGATTGAATTGAATAGTCATATAAACACTAACAATGTTAATTTTTCCAATCCATGAACACAGGATGACTTTTCATTTATCTGTGTCTTCTTTAACTTTCTTTCATCACCATTTTATAGTTTTCAGTGCACAACTTTTTCATTTCTTTGGTTAAGCTTATTCCTAAGTACAATTGAGCCTTAAACAATGTGAGGGCTAAGGGTGCCAACCCCCCATGCAGTCAGAAATCCCTATGAACTTCTGACTTCCCCAAAACTTAAGTACTAATAGCCTACTATTGACCGAAAGCTTTAATGATAACATAAAGGCAATTAACATATATCTTGTACATTACTGTGTTATTACAATAAAATAAGCTAGAGAAAAAGAAAATGTCATTAAGAAAATCATAAGGAAGAGAAAAATGTTTACAATATTGTGCTGTATTTATAAAAAATAAAATCTGTATGTAAGTGGACCAGCTCAGTTCAAACCTGAGTTGTTCAAGGTCAACTGCATTTTATTCTTTTTGTTGCTATTATAAATGAGACTGACTTTATTAATTCCCTTTTCAGATACTTTATTGTTAGTGTATAGAAATGCCACAAGTTTTGTATACTGAATGTGTATGCATCCTGCAACTTTACTGAATTCATTTATTAGTGCTAACTGATTTTTGTGTGGGTGAATCTTCAGTGTGTTCTACATATATGATGATTTCACCTGGAGAGATGATTTTCCTTCTTCCTTTCTGAATTGGATGCCATATATTTCTTATCTAATTGCTCTGCCTAGGACATCCTGCACTATGTTAACTAGAAGCAGCATCGGGTATCGTTGCCTTGCCTTTTCAGTTTTTTCCAACTGATGATGATGTTAGCTATGGGCTTTTCATATATGTCCTCTATTGTGTTGAGATAAGTTCCTTCTATGCCTGTTTTGTTGAGAATTTTTATCATGAATGGATGGTGAATTTTGCCAGATGCTTTTTCTGAACCTATTGAGATGGTCATGTGGTTTTTATGTTTCATTCCATTAATGTGGTATATCACACATATTGATTTACATATGTCAAACCATCCTTGCATCCCAGGAATTTACTTGGTCTTGATGTATAATGCTTTCAATATGTTATTGAATTCAGTTTGCTAATATTCTATTGAAGTTTTTGCGTCTGTATTCACTAGGGATATTAGCCTGTACTTCTCTTTTCTTAAAGTTTCTGGCTTTGTTTGGTATCAGGATGATGCTGGCCTCATGAGTTTGGAAGTATTCTCTCTTCAATTTTTTGGAAGAGTTTAAAAAGGATCAGTATGAGTTCTTCTCTGAATGACTGGTAGAATTCCCCTACAAAGCAATCTGGCCCAGAGCTTTTCTTTGTTGTGGGGTGAGAAGTTGATTACTATTTCAATCTCTTTATTTGTATTAATCTGTTCAGGTTTTTATTTCTTCTTGATTCAGTGTTGGTACTATTTCTAGAAAAATTTTAGGATCCTATGTAATCCTAGGAATTTTTAGATCCTAGACCTGTTATTATTTCTTAAACCCTACATGTGTATCTGTGTATGATCTATAAGCACAAAAAATATATCTGGAAGGATATATACTAAACTGTTAATAGTCATATTGCTTGGGCTAGGATTACACAGAGGTAGAGGGAAACTTTTTCTTAGTTTGTTACAAAAATTATACTTCCATGCTGTTTAAAAAAATCTATTTTAAAACCACAGCCTGAAATGAATTTTAAGGAGAGAATCACACCTGTTTTTCAGAGGAAGCAATCAAGTCTCAGTACAGTTGGGTGAATTATTCATATGGCTAAAAATTGGTGGGGCATTAGTTGAACATGTATATATGCTATGTTTCCCAATTTCTTAGAAAATAATTTTCAAGAAATTAAGCAAAAGAGGGAAACCCTAGTTTCCTGGAACCCAGATCCAAGATTCCATTTGCTACCCACACTAATTATGACACAAAGGCTCAATAAGCATAGTGCTGATCTTCACTGAGCAAGGGGGGAGCTGAGTCCTGCACAGCCAGATGACCTTGTCAGACTAGCACATCAGGAGCTTCAGCCATCACTGTCTCTCTGTCAAGACTTCTGCATTTCGCAGGCTGGCCACTGTCCTCTCAGAGTCACCGGGCTGACTCAGAACCTAACCATTCCCTGTTCACCCAAGGCCATGAGGAAGATTCACTCAGTTCCAGTGGCAGCTGTTGATGCAGTCAGGAGAGCACATCTGCCCCTACAGGGCAGTTCTACTCCTAATAAGGGAAATTCACTCTACACACACTTTAGGGGGAATGTCCTGGGATGGAGCCAGAGCCAGATGGGCACCGAGCTTATTAAAGGCATGATTAGTACCAGGAAACATGTGCAAATACGTATGGGTCCTTTTCTGTGTGTGTGTGTGTGTGTATGTGTGTGTGCATGCATTACACACACACACACACACACACACACACACACACACACACACCCCTCCCTGAATTCCTTTCAATTGCAAGACTGTCTTTACAATTGTTCTACAATACACCTTACAGTGAACCCTTCTGTAGGGTGGCTGTACTGTGCCTCACACCTTCCCATGCAAGACTCTTGTTCTGACTGCTGTTTTTCTCTCTTGCCAGGTGCAGCTCATCCACTATAACCATGAGTTATACACAAATGTCACAGAAGCTGCAAAGAGCCCTAACGGATTGGTGGTAGTTTCTATATTTATAAAAGTAAGTGTCTTTCCATTCTTTTGTTCTTTTCTTGCCATTCCCACCTCAAGTCAGAATACTCAGTCTCTGTTGGATCTTTAGAAATAACAAAAGGGGTGATGTCTATGCCCAGGAAAAGCTGTGGGGTGGTGACTTTTATATCCATGAGATTTATGAAAAAGGAGGTCTTTTTCATGAAGATGCAACAAAATGATGGTTCTTCCATTTCAGAGTTTCAGGCCTGAGGATTCAGGCAGCCTTGGTCTTAGAAAAAAAAAAAAAAAGGATGCTGGATCTAGGGATGGGCTTCAGGTCCCACCCCATGCAAAAGAATCAAAAGGATGCAACAGAAGGGGAGCGGTGGCTCCCTGATTGCCCACAAGATCAAACTCCTGTCCACCAGTTGCCCCTCAGAAACAGAGATCCAAGGAAAATGTGAGAAGCCCTCCTCTCCTGCCCTGCCCTGAACAGCTCCCTCCAGCTTCCCTGAAGGTACTCTGAGCATCACCTCCCATCTTCTCCTTTCAGTCATAAGCATCCCTGGGAGAAATTAAGCAAAGATCACCAGTGCTGGCTTTATGACATTCTTATGACACTCCACACCTCCCTAACAGTCAACGACAAGGAGAGATCTCCAGCCATGAAAACTCTAAGTGTTAAAAAAAATACTGAACTTGAGCATTTTGACAGATATGGAGTGAAGCAGATATGCAAATTTAAAAGAAAACTGAAAAAGAAGAAATGTCTTTACAATTGGAAAAAGAGAGAGAGAGGGGGGAAAAAAACCCAAAATGAATGTCTGACAGTTCCAAAAGTTGGCAGTCACCGTGTTAGCCACTTGGGAAGTTTTGGCCAGATCATGAGAGGAAGTGCCCCCATTGGAACTTGGAATCTGGTAGATATGATCAATAGAAACCCAGCATTTGCTGCTGGGGGCTTTTTAACAGAGTTCTCGTGGTGACATCATCACTTCTCAGGACAATAGGCATGGGGGTACCTCAGGCACTCCCCACTATTCCCTCCCCAAAAGCATCGCCCTTTGCAATAGGCACTTTCCCCTGCCTGGTCATTCTCCAGAGCCCATGCCATCTCCTGAGTTCCTCTCCCTCTACTGGGTCCTATTAGGCCTTTTTTGTGGCCTCGGCAGAACTGTACATTGGGCAGAGGCATTTGTGACATGTTGGCCACCAAACTCCTGTAGCTTATCATCAGCAAAAATAGGAAAGGGCTGTTGGCCAAAGAAGCTTATTTATAGGCTTCCATGCCTTCTGAGTACCTGATGTGATGCCCCAAAGGAAATCGGCCTTGGCACAGATCCTGCCAGTCCCTGCCCTACACTTCCTGGTGCTGTCACAGACCCTGTTACAAAGAATAGCAGATTCCCGAATTCCAGGCATAGAGATGTGTATTTTACGTAGGCTTTATTATAAGTCTACTTATAATATTTATTACTATAAATAAGTAATATTTGGGTTAAGTAATAAATGTGGGGTTGGGCATTAGTGTCCTTAACTTGCAGATGAGGAAATGGCTCAGAGAACCTTTGGCTTTCCACCCAAGTGTATGTAGCTTTTAACAGTCCATCCAGGAATGCAGCCCAGGTCTTCTTGACTTTAATACTATGACCTTATTCACACTATATGCCTCGAAAACAGAGCACGGAGAAAACAACTTAGTTGAAGACACAACACAATCTTTATAAACATCTCCCCCACATCCCTATGCTACCCACAAGCACAAGAAAAATTTCCATATCCATTGACCAACCTCAGTCATGACATTGATAACAACTGGTGTGTGCATCGTGGGCCATGCCCATTGCTGTGAAGCCTGCAGCTGTGTCACAATATTGCATCATGTGTGTCTGGGAACTCACCTCCCTCATTGGCTTTCCCAGTGCCAGGGTTCCATGTTGGCCAACAACACCTTTCCCTTGGTGGGTGCCTCAGCCTTGGCCTCTGACTTTGTCTCACTTTGCTCAAAGCACCTGAATCAATGGATGTCATCCTGGACACTCAGGCACATTACAGCTGACAGGGTGATTGGTACTCCAGGAAGTTAGCCTCCTCAACAGCAAACTATGGGCATGTTTCATGAGATCTGGCAGGAGCACTCCCTGCACCATGATTACTGACGCAGGTTCCGGCTGTGTCCCTGCAGGTTGCTGGGAGGAACTTATGCCCCTGCCTGCCTCTGCAGTCAGTGAAAAGATGAGGACTAGACCCTGCACCTTCTCAGGCCAATTTGGCCCCTAAGGATGCTTCCAATCTTTCCCTGAGCAAACCTAAGCTTTCTGGCCAGATCTCAAAATAAGCCACAGCATTTCTATCTTTGTGCAACATAATCGACTCCCAGATGCTCCACCATGAGTTATCCAAGCTGAGACTTGTCATTCACTCATCCCAGAACACTGACGGAGTGCGGGACACAGGCCGATGCTGTGCTCGGCACCAGCCTCGAAATGAGATGAACTGAGCCTTTGGCTGTAAGGGGCCCATAGTCTCTGGTGGTCCTCCCCTCCTTATTTTTCTGCCTCCTCTTTCCAGCTCCCTGCTGGGTAGGCAGGCACAGAAAATGGGAGGCTCCTACCTCCAGGTAAGCAGATCCCTAGAGATGGCACCCTGGCGAAAAGCTGAGTCTTATAAAGGTTAGATTTGTTGGCTAAAATAAGAGAATCGTTTATCTGGGGGGTTTATTTGTCTCTGTCCCCTTCTAATCCCCCATCCTTCCCATGACCACAGGGAGCTGAGATTGGCTGTAATTACTGCTCAATCACACACCATTAACTTCCCACTCAAGCTCACTTATACCAAGTACATACTTTATCCTCCCTCCTGCGCCACCAACTCACTAGAGCCCACAAATCATCTGTGTGCACTTTGGAAATTTTTCAGTTATTTTTAATCAGCTAAAAAGGGTCCAGTCCAGTTAGCGGTGTCCATACTCACCGGGTACCAGGAGCCCAAGGCACCCACTTAAGGGGGATGGCAGTTTCCTTACCTGCCGTGACAGTATCTTTTTGTCTCTTTTCATGTAAATTGGCACAAACAAGTAGCTTCAGGGTATATTTTAAATGGCCAAACAGGATGTCAAAGGAGAAGCTAAATTTGGCACCAAAGCTTCTGGGGAGCAGCCGTGTTTGCCTTGGGACTTCTCTCCATTTGGGGGTGGCTTTGAAAACTCCACTGAGCATTGTCACTCACCATGCTTCCCGCCAGTGTGCGTCTGTCTCACCACAACACACCCAGGAAACTGTGTGGGAAAAGAGAGACAGAAGGAGGGAAAATAAACAGTCTGTGCTTTCTCCAAACTAAAAATTACCTGTTGCTTATCTAATAATAATAATAGTCATCTGCTGCCATTTTTCCAGCCCTCAGAATAAATCGAATGTAAAATGCTGATGTGTCACAGCATCCAATTAACAGCTGAGGCATAAATTACAGAGCAGAGCTGAGAGAAATAGGAGAGAAATGACTAGATGGACCCTCATACTTTGGAAAAGACTGAGTAGAAAGGAGGTTGTAAAGAAAACAGTGTGCACTGTTATGTGGGGGCACATCACAAACTCCAAATGGTGGTCCTCTGGCTTAAGACCCCCAAAGTTTACCCTGTTCTTCCAAAGAAGGAATTTGGAGACCTGAGGGCATGGGTACAAAATGAGAACTAATCCCTGAACATCTAGTACAATGTTTGGCTTGTAATAAGCACTTGGTAAATATTGATTCAATGTATGGGCACATGGATGGATGGATGGATGCATGCATGGATGGATAATTGGTTGACTGAATAGCATGACTTATGGTTATTTGATTCATGTAATAAAAAGCAATGATATAAGGTTCCATATTCTTAAAGAGGTTTGGTTTTTTTTTCCCCATCTCCTAATACCTCTCCTCTGGGTATTCTTTCTCTCTCACTGTCTACCTAGATTAATTGTCCCTTTCCTAAACTATCATTCTATATCCTCTACTTAAAACTCTTTGATGTCTCCTCATCGCTACAGAACAAAGCTTAAAATGTCCTCACATGACATTCAAAGCCTACTATGAGCTAGCACCTGCCTACCTCTCGAGCCTCACCTTCCATCTTTCCCCCAGAAGTACTTGCCTAAGTATAACTAGTTCTCACCCCCTCATGTCCAATGCACATATTGTCTGTATGTAATTTTTTCCTTACCCTTCCTCCTTTTACACACTCTACCAGAAAAGCACCTTGTTACTTGCACCCATCCTTTAAGACTCATCTCATTCCTTTAGCTCCCTAGATGCCCCAGGTAGGTGAACTTCCTCCAATATCATCACACCTGCAACTCTATCATAACACTCTTTGCACTCTATTATAACCATTCAGTCACTCACCTGTCTTCTTTCTCCAGACTGGGATTTCTTGAGAGCACAGTCTGTGTATTTCATATCTGAATCCAGCCACCATGGTACTTGACACTTGGTAGGCCCTCAGTAAGTGTGAAGGAATAAGTGAATGCACGGAGGCAGTGTTCATTCTGGGATAGTTCTTCCCGGTCAGTAATATTTTCTTTTCTCTCCTAGGTTTCTGATTCATCAAACCCATTTCTTAATCGAATGCTCAACAGAGATACTATCACAAGAATAACATATAAAAGTAAGTTTGGTTCGATTTCCCATACAGCAACTATTCTATAAAGGTTAGTCCTGTCGGAAGGCAGAAAGCCAGAACTGATGATCTCAGAGGGCCTCTTTCAGCTTCATGATCCTTTAATTCTCTAGAAAGTCACGCTGGAGAGTCAGGGTTGGCTAAGAAGCAGCTCATTTCAAAAAGACGTCCCCGGGGTCCCTTTGTCATCCGCGCCTGTCTAAGGCGATAATGATTATTATGATGATGGCCATCGTTATCTCATGGATTGGTAATGAGCAGGGGGACTCCACTAGCTGACAAACTCCACCATGTCAGCTGGCCACATCCGGGGCTCTGCCAGTTATGTGATTGAAAAAGCATTCACCAGGTAGTTTGGATCCAACCTCAACATTTCCAGAACTGGACCACATCTCCCTCTCTCTGCTGCTGGGTCCCTTTTCAGGCTGAGGCAGGGTGGCATCCTTCTTCATTGCCGTATGTGATCTCTTGCTCTAGAGGACTCTGTCCATTTCCATTCCTTTGGGTTTCTAGAGTGTTTTCTCCCTAGGATCCTTAAGCAGAAAAGAAATAACACTGCAAAATTGAAAGAGAAAGAAGGAAAAGGGAACTACTGTGTCACCCAGAGCAATCCCAGAAGTTGCAGGGTCTGGGAAAAGTTATACCTCACACCACGAGATGAAAGAAGTAGGACAGGAAAAATTATTTTTAAACTAACTAGGAGGGAGCAAGAAAGTGGGATTCAAGTCCTGACTTTGTCCTTAAGAAAGGAACTTCATGTTAACTCTGTTTCTTCATCTATAGAGTGAAGAAGTTGAACTTCAGGTTTCTAGGATCCTTCTAGATCTGGGATTTTGAATTAAGCAATAGGTAAATCATCACTTCACCAAAGTAAAAAGCAGCATTTAAATATTTTTATACCCACATTCCCACGAAGTGCCCTTCCCCCAAGCCAGGAGCTCAGCTCTATCTGCTGTTTCTGCTTCCAGTGGTGATGGGGAAAAGACAGAGTGAATGCTTTCAGGTCTCCATGACTGCTAGGGGGAGAGTATGGAGAACCCTTCCCTCATTCATTTACTCTCTCATTCAGAAAACATTTTCTGCACAGCTGCCCATGACAGACACCAGGCAAGTCTCCGGAAATATAAAAATGGCCAGACACCAGCCCTCCTCACAGGGGCTCAATGCCAAGTCACTTAAATATGAAAAGGTCAAGGTGTTGGGCAGTGGAGGTGATGAATGAACTTGGAGAATCACAGTCCCCCTAGATGGACACCACCTGGAAGAATGAGTTGTCTCCAAAACCATCCCACACTCCCTCATCAGACCCCCTGTGGAGTCCTCCTCTCTCACTCAGGTCGCTCATCTAAGGAAGGCATTTCTGTTTTGTGTGCAAATAGCACATTTTTAACCGCCCATAAAATATTATTAGCCTTTTAACTTTTTTCATTAAAAAAGCATGAAAATTAAATAAAATGTTTTCAAATAATCTTGAATTTGCAGTTTAGAGACCGTGAAAAGCCATGAAATCACACATTAAACCCCACACACAATCTAACAGATTGCTAGCTTCAGAGTCACTCATCAGTCACCCACCCCACCCCCAACACGGGTCTGATTAATTTTAAGTGATGAGGCTGCTGCCAAAAATGAAATCCTCCACAGGAGTGCGTGTTCAGGAAAGGTGGCCTTCCTGAGGAACCAGCACCAATCCTGGTGCAAACAAGGGGCTGGAGAGCCAGGGGGACAGATCTTGTTGGGACCAATGACAGATGGCCATTGTGTGGCTAAAGGAAGTTTCAGCTTCATCTGTTTTGAATGAGGCATCCCTGCTGACTGCCTCCCTATCGGCTCCACAGGAATTGAGAAGGATGACTTTGACAATAGTTGAAATGGGTAGCAATGTGAAAACCTAAGACCTTCATTTAGTTTTTCAATCATTCAGTTGTTCACTCACTTACTCACTCCACAAATATTTACTGAGTGGATCCTAGGTGCCACAAGATAGATAGATCAGAAAACAGGACATTTTCTGTCCACAAGGTCCTCACTCCCTAGGTCAGGAGACAGACATGCAGTGCTTTATTGAGATTTATATAACAAGCACAATGCAAAAAAATATGAAGAGAATTCTTTGGGATCACAGAAAATCTGCTTAGAATACATGGCAAGGTTGCACAAAGCAGGTGCCTTTTAAATAAGGACTAAATAGATGAATAACTATTTGCTGGAGAAAGAGGGGTGTGGGAAAGGGGGGAGAGAAAGAAAAGGAGGGAGGAAGGAAGAGAGGAAGCAAGAAAGCAAGGGAGGAAAAAGAAGAAGAGGGAGGGAGGGGAGAAAGGCAGGCAGGCAGAAGGAAGGAAGGAAAAAGAGAGGGAAGGAGGGAGGACATTCCAAGCACAGAGGGCTGCATCCAAAGCAAGGAGACAGTTACAAGGACTAAAGGTTCAGAGGAAGGAATTCTGCCTTCATCAGCTCTTCATCGCAATGTCCACAATAAAGATGGGTTAGGCCCGAATTAATGGTGGAATGAGTGACCACTGCAGTGGCAATGACAGGGGCAGAGAGTGTGACAGGACAGGTCTTTTGAGTCCAGATATCAAAGGCTGTTGATGTCATACTGAGGAGTTTATGCAGAAGACTTATTTGATAGAGACACCCCTAGAAATGCAAATAAAAGAGAGTGGGAGCATCCCCTTCTTCTGTCTCTCATAATCTATCTGTCACAGCAAATGGAAAATAAAGGGAATGAAAGCAGGATAAAGAGACTCCACATGGGGAGAGGTAACTGCTTTTGGCCCCCTAATCACAGGTATTTGTGCTCTTACACTCTGGGCAATAATGGAGGCATTCCCCAGAGCACCTTTATCAGACGCCGCAGGGATAATGATGTCCATACCAGTGGGAATGACTGAAACACCGCTATGCCCGGGACACTGTGGCCAAAAGGGATTGATTTGCTCAGCAGGAAAGCGCCAGCACTCTTCCATCCACTAAACTCCCTGACGCTAAACTCTCTGACACAGCCAGCCTGTGGAAGGTTGGCCTGGTAGCAAATAGGGGACATTCTGAAACAGGAATCATTTACTAGGAAGCAGACAGCAGGTGGGAAGTACCAGCCTGGGAGCCTCCCCAGGAGGCTCTGGAGACACACTAGCATCAGCCACTGAGTTCCAGGGGAGACACAACCACCTGCTAAGGGGCATCTATCAGGGTTCCCTGCTTCTGTACTTCTGAGTAAGATTGAAATAAATTGATCCCTGCCTGCACTGCCACCCAACCATACTACCCAGGGACACATGACCTCGACCCACAACCCACTCTCCCAACCAGCCCATTCTGCTGCTACCCAGAATGACACCCCAGCATAACTTCAATTTGCCCCACTCACTTAGACAGGATACCCACTCCACAATGTGCTGAGTATCAGGAGTAGGGAAGTGACACTAACTGAGTACGTTCCACATTTCAGGTTCTGTGTTAATAGCTTTACATGCAGCACCTTACCTAGTGTTCCCAAAGTAGCCACCTTCAAAGTGAGTATGATTGCTCTCCCAGTTTACATATGAGGAAACAAAGTCCTCTGGAAGTGAAATGATTTGACAAGGACATACATCTAGTAAGTGGCTGTGTGTGTCAGCAACTTCTGCATAACAAATAAGCATTCAACAAGTAGCACTGATATTTCCTGCTGCAGCATGGGGGGCTTGGCTGTCACTTCTCTGGAATCAAGTAGATACCTATGGCGAGTACTTCTCATGGTGGAGGTCAGAAATGTGTGATGTTACTTACAGTGTAGGCTTGAAACTCACACACTGTCACTTCTATCCACTTTTACTGGCCAAAGCAAGAGACATGGCCAAGCCCAACATCAAAATCCTCCCATGGAGGTGGGGGTGGGAAGGGAATGAACATTTCCTGAACAGTAATCTGGTCCTCCATAGTGAGAAAGCAAGGATTCCAACACAGGCCCTCCTAAGAACTTTTCTATGCCTTCATTTTCTCATCATGCTTCCTCTCTCAGGACAGAGAAAACCTTAGCCCTGAGGTCTTAAAATTAGTTGTAAGGCTGATACTTTCACATTGCATGACACTCATTGCATGTTTTTTTTTTTTTAATTCTAACTTTGGTTCAGTGTCAAGAGCCATCTCCTCATTTGTTGCATTTGTTTCCACTTGGAAGGGACTAAAACTAACCACAGAACTTGTGGGCACATTGAAGGTTCAGGTTCATTCTATCCTAAGCTCTCCACAACAGTTGCCAAGGCATAGGACCACCAATGGAAATCAACATCATCCAGAAGGACACAATAGCACTGCCATCATTGTCACACAGAATAACCAAAGAAGGTGTAGACATTTGTTCCAAATGGATGTTGATCTTCCCCATCAGTCTTTCTTTTGGAGGCCATTGTTATGAGAAATCAGTCTAAGACTTTGACCAGAAAGTGACATGATCGGCTGATAAGGATCACTCTGGTGGCTTAGTTGGAAAGAGACTGTAGAGGGGCAAGGGTCAACACTGGGAGACAATGTGCAACAACCCAAGTGACTCGACAATGTCAATCATAATCCCAGGCCAAGGTGAATGGGGTGGTGAGAAATGCTTGGGTATATTTTGAAGGAAAAGCCAGGAGATTTCTTGATAGATCAAATTTGTGATGTGAGGGAAAGAAAGGAATCAAAGATGACTGGAAGACCTTTAGCCAGAGCAACTAGAGGGAAAACATTCCCATGAGCAGAGATGAGGAAGACTGAGATGAAGCATATTCGTGGGTGGGGAAAGTAATCAGAATTTTTAATGTGTTAAGCTTGAGCTGTCTATTGGGCATCCAAGAAGAGGTGTGGAGTGGGCAGTTGGATATGAGTCTGGATTCCAGGAGAGAGAAATGAAGATATAAATGTGGAAGTCATTGGGATCCAGATGGCATTTAAACCTGGCTGAAATCATGAGTGGGAATAAATAGAGAAGAGAGGCGGGACATGTCCTCATTTTTGAAAGAGCAGCTCAAATCCCCCTGACTTAGGATTGCAAATCATTTCTAAAGATATCTTTTAAATCCCACCCTGGAAGAGTCTCTAGTGTGTCTGTCTCATCAACTAGCTAAAGCGGTGTGGGGAGCAAGCATGGAAGCACAGGGCACAAACGCCACAAAATGGCAACTGGTAGGGATACAGTCCATTTGCTTGAGTTGGTCACAGATTAGAGAACTAGGAGAAAAAGAAACTGTGCAAATCATTTTATTGATCCAGTTAAGAAAATCAATGCCAGGGAATCGGCGAAAGAAAACAAGAAGGAGAATTTGCCAAAAGGACTAGAAATTCTGGAAGCGAGATACCATGGTGGTGAAACCTCCATTCCTACAGAAAGTAACGTGCTCTCATGAAGAGAGATAGAACTAAGTAGACCTGGGCTCCTGTCTCTACCACTTCGTTGGCTGTGTGACTTTAGGTAATTTTCTTAACATCTCTGAAATTATGATTTCTTTATCAGTAAAATGAGGATATTCAGACTGATATTGAGAGGACTGGGTGAGGATTACACAAGGTAATCAGTCAGTTGCCTAGACAATGACTGGTACAAATTAGCTGCATTATTCTGTGTGTTCCTAAATTGTCCAAAGGCTGAGTGGGAGATAGATCACTATGAAGCCAAACAAAAACCATATTCGTAGTGAATACAGTACTGGGCATGCAATACGGCTTACTTTTAATGAAGCACAACTCCTGGATATGAACCCATGCAGTGGGTAGTAAAGGCCTAGTGTGGTTCGACTTTCCTTGGAAGTTTAGATTTCATATGTCTGAGCAAATCTTATAAAACACTCTCACTAACGCAGACCAACAATGGAAAAGACCAGCCTGAATTAATTTCAGGCTGAATTTAGAAAGTCTTCTAAAGAAAATCCATTTTATTAAAGTTAAATTCCCCTTCAATAGATTGAGGGTCAAGACTGAAATCATGACATTGAAAAATGGATTTTCTGAATGGATTTTCTGGAGGAGATATCAGTAATTTACTCAAAGTATTTTAATTTTTTAATGTAGTATCATGTAAGGATGCCAATATCCCTCCGTTTTCCTTGTGTTAATTAATTAGCAGCCCCAATTACATAAAAGGTAACATTCTTATCATTTTAGTATCCACTTGATTTCATCGAGTCAGCATTATTTTTTTTAAAGAGATTTTATGATATTTTCAAGGGTGAAACCAGCAAACTAATGGACTGCAAAAGAGCCTTCTTAAATTGAGAACAGGGAGTAGTTATTAGAACATTACATATAAATAAACGTTTCTTCTGATGTCCTAGGACAGAGTATCATTTGGGTAGCTTCATTCTCTTTCACATACTCCATTCATTTCATAGATTGTAAATACAGTGGTGAACTTCAGCCTATTAAGAATCCAAAAGATCACAGATTCCAAATTTTAAAAGTTCTGGCTGTTGTCCTAATATATTCCCTCCAAAGTAATGAAGACACTCAACCAAAGGCATTTGGAAGAGAGATTTTAAACATGGTGTTTTGATGCACGCAAGGAGTACGAACGCTTTAAAACTTTGTTTTTGGTCTTGCCTGCTTATAACTTTGCTTCGGCCCCCTACCCTGACCCCAGCTAAAAGCTGAATGCATAGGTAAGAATAGACCAACTTGTGACTGCCTTATACCTCTCAGCTCCTTAGGAAGTTTCCAGGCACCCACTCCTCAGAGGGACACAGTGGTAAATGTGATGAAATATCACTGGGGAGTTTAAGCATATTGCTCCTGGTGCCTTTCTCTATGCTTAATTGAACTTGTACTTTCCTTTCAAAAGAATGGCTTTGGAAATGTTGTCACAGATTGAGAAATACAGCACACCGCTTGCCATGTTGCAATCTAAGCAGTAACTCAAGGAAGCAAGGCACGGAAAAGGAGGGGCTTACCTCCATGAATCCAACTCTCAGAGGCCCTGTTTTTCGCTGATTGTTTGTATAAAACAAAAAAAATCATATGACGTTATTCTTTAGTAATTGCCTTTTTTCTTTTCACTTGGATTTGCTGCAGATTACAAAAGGAAATGTCATTCCATATGAGAAAATTGCCAAATAGTTCCTTATTGATCAGAAGCAGGCCCAGGATTGATCTCTTGGACCACGATGCCTTTTTCTCGTTGGTATCGTTCTCTTTGAATGGGAACTTCATAAGCAGGGACCAGGCAATGTTAAATCTCTCAGTGAGCTACATAAGTAAACATGACATATTTAACAGAGGCTCCTGTTGAAGCTCAAATGAAGGGAAAGATTCCCCCACTATGCAGTCCTGGGCATGTCATCACAGTATATTTTTCTTATAAAAGTAAATAAGAAAGAGTCAGTTTGAGAAATGTATCCGTGACTGAGAACTCAGTATAAGATACATCATAGATTCAACAAGGGCATGTCATAAAATTAAAAACACAGCTGTTAACTTCTCCAGTCATTTGAAAGAATAAAATTGGGCTATGAACTGCATGTAACTATTCTATACCTACTGATTATCCAAGGGGTTTCTGGTACTATAAAGATATAGCCAACACATAAAAAAAAAAAATTACAAAAGTTTGAGCTACTGAGGATAAATTTGTTTGGGTAAACTTGTTTATGTTGAAGAATGTTTAGGGGTCCATAGATTTTTTTTTCACTTTAAGATGACTTTAGCAATTATCCAGAATAATCTGGTGCTCACAAGTAAGAGGTTATGTGACTTAACCATGAAGGAAGAGGAAGTTGCTGGCAAAGCCACAACTGTAACTTAGACTCCAACTAAGATTCCTGGTTGAAGTCCAGAGCTTTACCCTGTGTAAGCTACATTCCCATATGACAGGTAGACAGATGGATGATAGGTGGATGGAAGGGAAAGGTAAGGTAAGGTAAGGCAAGACAAGACAAGATAAAAGAAAGAATTTGAAAAAACAAAAACCTCTCTACAAAAACCACCCATAAGGATTTATTTGAACTTCTTCCATCACCTCCTTTCAATAAATACCCTCCAACCAAGCAGGGGCATGCATGACCACCCCACTGGTTTCTGAACTTCAGCTCAAATCTATATGTCTCTGCCCACAAGCAGTTCTGACTCTAAACCATCCTTACTAATGAACAAATAGATCCACAAAAGTTTGGTGAGCAGACTCTACCATCTAGTGCATTTGTTCTTAGACTCCTTTCTATATCAGGGCCCAGAGGATAACACTGAGATACACAAACTAATAGTTTTCTGTTGGCTGCTGCAGAGGCAAGATAGTCTGTGGGCAAGACTTCGTTCCTGACCTGGTCAGCCATGGAAGGCACCCCAGTGTCCCTTGACACTAGGGCTGAAATCTCCCAGGTTTGCCCATATTCTTTTCTTGGCTTCCATTGCCTTTATCCTGCCAAATACACTGAGCAAGTCTCTATGGGGAGAAAAGAAGGTGTAAAAATGTGGCCTGTGGTTCTCAAATTCCATTCTCTGAAAGATGGAGCCCTGACTTAATGGCAGCCTGAGTCAAAGTGAGAAGTTGTGAGGACAAACATCACATTAAAATGCATACCAATTTCAGCAATATAAATACAGGGTATAGATGTGTTTGGTGTAGAAACACGGTAATGCCAGATGGAGACAGGCACCAGTCTCTCACCCTGATATCTTGGGGTATGATATGTGTGGGAGTAATAGTGAGCAGTATGTATTTAAGCTAATGGTATGAACTGGAGCCTCAGAGACTTTTTCCCATCATCTGACAAATGATGTTGCCTCTTCTTCCTTTAGTTTCTGCCCAACACCATTACCAGGTGGAGCTGCTAGGCAGATACTATTTATGCCAATTTATCCAATTACTGTTTGTTGAGCACCCACTATGTGATTGGAACCCATGCTGAGGCCTGGGGGTTCAGAGGTAAAAGACAGAAACCCTTCTCCCAGAGCCTCACAGGGTAGTGGGGACATTTATATAGTACATCATGATTGGCAAGCTGATTCAGCAAATATGGTGGAAAATGAACCACTAACCCAGCTGGGGAGAGTCAGAAGACCTCAGAGAGGTCAAGCCATAGTTATCCTGGGGAAGTGTCATCCTGGGTGAGGAAGCAGTGACATCACTGCGACCCAGCACCACATATGCCAAGTACACATCTTCCTCAACTTCCCGTGGGGTTATGTTCGGTAAACCCATCATACGTTGAAAACAACCTAAGTCAAAAATGCAGTTAATACACCCACCTACCCAACCTTGTCACTTAACCTCGCTGACCTTAAACATGCCCGGAATACTCACATTAGCCCACAGGTGGGCAAAATCATCTAACACAAAGCCTATTTTATAATGAAGTGTTGATTATCTCATGTAATTTATTGAATACTGCACTGAAAGTGAAGAACAGAATATAAATGGCTATATCTGACTACAGAATGTTTGGTGGTTACCAGTTGTTTACGTAACCTTGTGATCCAGGGTTGACTGGGAGATTTGGCTCACTGCCGTGCATCATGGGAGAGGATCATAGTGTATATCGCTAGCCTGGCAAAAGATCCAAATGGACAATTCGAAGTATGGTTTCTACTGAATGAGTATTGCTTTCACGCCATTTTAAAGGTGAAAATCATAAATTGACCCATCCGAAGTTGGGGACCATCTGTACTTGAAAAGTGTGATCTTATTTTTTCTTCAAACAACTCTGAGGCAAGCACTCTGTCTCAGTTAGTCTGGGCTGCTGTCATAAACTACTGCAGATGGGTGGCTTACGAACAGAAATTTACTTCTGACAGCTCCAGAGGCTGAAATTCCAAGACCAGGATGCCAGTCAGCATGGTTGGATTCTGGTAAGGACCATCTCTTGGGTTGCAGAAATCTTGTTCAGTCTTCACATGGACAAAGGGGTGAGAGTGTTCTCTGGGGTCCCTTTTATAAGGGCACTAATGTCATTCATGAGGGCTCCATCCTCATGATCTAATTATCTCCCAAAAGCCCTGCCTCCTAATACTGTCACATTTGGGACTAGGACTTCAACATGTGGATTTGGGGGGAACACACACATTCGGTCCATTGGTTACCCCAACCATCTGCATGCTACAGATGTGAAAACTGAGGCTGGAGTGGTTACCTGCACATCCAAGGCCACATGGAAGGTGAGCAGTGTTCTCAGCACTCCTCATTCAGGTCTGAGTCCAGCACTCCCACTCTTCACACTGAGTTTTTCCAACTTCAGTGGTAGGAGGAAAGAAAAAGAGCAAAAGGTGGGACATCTGGAGGTCTCAGACAGTGGAGCATGTGACTCTTGATCTCAGGGTTATGAATTCGAGCCCTACGTGGAGTGTAGAAATTACTTGAAAATAAAATTTTTATTTTTAAAAAGTCTCAGCCATCAAAAAGAATGAAATCTTGTCATTTGCAACTCCATGGGTGGAGTTAGAGGGTATTATGCTAAGTGATAAGCAAGCAGACAAAAAGATGTCAATTCTTACTGCCACAAAAATTTAAATTTCAGGGCACCTGGATGGCTCAGTTTGTTAAGTGGCTGACTTCGGCTCAGGTCATGATCTCATGGTTTGTGGGTTCAAGCCCCGTGTCAGGTTCTGTGCTGACAGCTCAGAGCCTGGAGCCTGCTTCAGATTCTGTGTCTCCCTTATTCTCTGCTCTCAACCTCCCCCCCCCCCACCTTGTGCTCTGTCCTTGCTGTCTCTCAAAAATAAATAAACGTTAAAAAAAATTTTTAGTTAAATTTCATACAGAAAATGAAAAAAAAAAGTCAAAAGGTGAAGGGGGGATATTAGCAAGATTCATGGAAAGAGCAAAGTGGCGAAGGGGGATGTGGGAGGGAGGAAGTGCCCACAATCTGCCTGAGTTCTCTGACGGAACGTTGCATCTCTCAGGGGATGTAGGCGAAGAGGAACCTCCTGGCAGGACCCCAGCAGGTGGAGTCTGGGATACCGGCACGACAATGTTTTGGAAGCACACTGTTACCCTACTGTGTGGGTTAAATCCACTAACAGAGCGTCTTGCTCCCAGCCTGCCCCACCCACCCATCCACCCACACACCAACACGTTCCTCCAACATGGAGGCAACACAGAGCTGGTGACAGTTTCAGAGAAACATAAATGTTCTTTTCCTTATTTCCAGCCATGCCTGCAGTGCTCCTCATTCTACTGCCTCCTTCCTTCCCTCCTCTCCACCGCCCAAATAAAATAAAATACAATAATAGCAGCACGCTAGAGTACCCAATATGCTCTGCATGCAAGCTTGGTTAAACAAATCACATTGACCTTTAATAAAGATGTGCCAAATGCTTCCTTCTCTCATTCAGTATGTTAATCTTCAGGCCAAACCGCCATCAGAGCAAGCATCATTAAGTGCAGATCTGATCTTGCTACTACCCTTCAGTGGCTCTGCGTTGCCTACAGGATGAAGCCCAAACTCCCAATAGTGCAGAAAAGGACCTCCCAGGTGTGGTCTGTGCCAACTGTCAGCTTCATTTTGTACAACACCCCTCCCTACCTCTGCACCTGACCAACACTCCAGCCCTCTTCCAGGGGGAATCTTTCTCTCCATCCTCAATTCCTTCCCTACAGTGCCCTTGACACTCACTGCACTGGCAGCTACACTGATTACCTCCTGTCATTCAAAATGCAGTTCAGGTCAGCTCCTCCATTAATACTCTCCTGAGTCCCACCCCCAGGCAGAACAGACAACCTCTCAGTGGACCCAGTACAGATATATGTTACTGTCTCTGTGTCTCCTTGCTACATTCACTTAATTACATCCTGCTCACCTACACCTAGCTTAGTGCCTTACACACATTAGGGGCTTAAGAAACAGTGAGAGCCAAATGATCACTGTTTAACATAAACTTACTGTATTGACGCCTGATCTGACTCCAAAGACGCACATTGGTGTGTGTTCCAGACACTATGGATCTGACCACACAGGGCAGGGTACAGACCCAGTCCAGCCATACTCCAATCATTGTGTCTCTCCGGGCTTGTCCTGATTCCTTCATATTTGGATAAGAAGGTAGATACATTTAAATGGAAATTGAAAGAAAGTCCTTTCTCCTAGGGTTGGTTTCCAAATCCAGCTCAACCACCTGTCTGTCTTTCTCATGGTCATTTTATGGACAGAGGTCTATAGATGTTCAGTTCCCCCCATCAAGATAGTCAGAGCAGTTGAAGAATGAGAAGTGAATCGGTGGTTTTATTTATATCATTCCAAACCACTGAATCAGTTGATTTGTTCTTAAATCAGTTGACGAGTGAAGGAGCACTGAAATTCAAGTTTCCTTGGCAGAGATGACTCTTTCTTATCAGAGAAACTTGAATGAGCAATTTCTGGAGCAAGAGATGCAGAAGGTAGGGGACCTTTGCCGGGGAAAATGGATTAGCATCCTTGATGCTCTCAGGATCAGAAGGTAGGAACAGGCCTGACCATGGTGCACTCACTACCATCTGATAGAAGAGCCCACATATATTTATTTTTCCATTTATTGTCTGTCTCCTCAATAAAATAAGGGTGGGTGCTGCATCTATCTTGCTGACTGCTCTATCCCCAGACCCTAACCCTATGCCCAGCATCAAGAAGTGCTTAGTGAACATTTGTTGAGTGAATAAATGACTTTGATCTGGAAGTCAGGAAAGGCGGCTTCCAGTTCCCACTCTGAAGTCACCAGCTAGCTCTGTGACCTTAGGCATGTTACTGTGCCTCTCTGATCTTTAGCTTCTTGTCACTGAGGATGTTATTATCCACCTGACAAATTTTATAATCATTGTGAGGTTCCAGCTGTATATGAAAGTCTTTTTTTAGCATTATACGTGCACAGTACTAAGCCTGAGAACCGATGTCAACTATTGGAGAGTTAGTTCTTTTCCACTGGGAGTTAGAAACATGGATGAGAGAATCAGGAGGACTGGAAGAGCCAGGCTCATCCCTCCATTTTCCAGGCACTGGGTTCCTGTCATGCATGCCCTGAGCCTCCTAGACTGGCTGCAGTGGTGGACTCTTATCATAAATTGGGAATGCAAGACCCCTGGACACCTTGATTGGGAATCACCAGGATACAGAGGGCAATGGAAGTCATGAATGTAACTGATCTTCTCACTGTAGAGTGAGGGGGCACAGAAAGCTTGGGACTTTCCCCAAAGAAATGTCAACATTGAGAGAAGCACATGGAAAATAAGGAGCCAGCAACATAACCTGAGAAGGAATGGTCAAAAAAATGGGAATATCAAGCATGGTGTTTTGGAAGCCAGGAGAAGAGAGTAAGAGTATACAGCAAGAAGGGGAGAGATCATAGAGAGAGGAGAAGAGTGAGAGAGGCACGTTGGAGTTTGTGGATATTTGAAAACTTCAGTACATTAGTGTTTACAAAGTACAACCAATGCATTGAATTTAAAAATCAGAATGCAACAAGCCAAAACACAACTGTTTTTAGATGATCGAAGTGCTTATTATCCTTTTGTTTTCTCTCTTTTTTCCATATATTCTGATAAGTACGTATGTCACTTTTCTAATTAAAAAAGCACATTTAATACTAAAATACATAGGAGTGTGACCACCTTAAATAACGTAAAAATAGAAAAGGCTACGTGCATGGGCTCCATAGAGAGGAGCTCCATAAAAGTGAAGTTCATTGTTGAACTTAACTGTCAAATCCCATGGTAGGATCTGGCCTGATTTGATTTTCTTTTTAAAAAGTGTTTTCTTAATGTTCTTCTAATTAAACAATGTTAATAAATAAGAACAGGAGCCAGGCAATGTTTCAATAGGTCCTGAAGCCTTAATTGTTTATTTCATTATGAATATAATGCTATGGGTCTAGGTCTCAGGGACCTTCACCAAGGACTTGGTTCTTTCTTGTGTCCTTGTGGTGACCACACTTCTGTTTGCCAGTATTCAGTGCCCCATCCTGCTGGGGAAATGTGCTTCTTTGAATCCCCAATGTCAGCTTTGGCCATGTTACTTCTTGGGCTGCATAAGTGTGAGCAGAAGTGACATGTGTCCCTTCTAGGATGGGAGCTTTGAGAGCTAACATATGCTTCATCATGCTTGCTTTCTATCATTGCTACTCACAAGGGTCTAGAGGGCAGCTGCTCTAGACCTAAGTCCCTGAGTGTGAACAGCAGTCACATGGAGGCAGCTCCCAGCCAACCTAGGGAGGACATGTACATGAGCACAAAGTAAACCTTTGTTGTTTAAAACAACTGAGATTCATGGTGTGCCTGAATGGCTCAGTCAGTTGAGCATTCCACTTCAGCTCAGGTCATGATCTCACTGTTCATGGGCCTAAGCCCTGCATCAGGCTCTGTGCTGAAAGCTCAGAGCCTGGAACTCACTTTGGATTCTGTGTTTTCCTCTCTCTCTCTGCCCCTCCCTTGCTCATGCTCTGTCTCTCTCTGTCTTGAAGATAAACAAAACATTTAAAAAATTTAAAATAACTGAGATTCAAGAGGTGGTGGTTGTTCATTACTGTAGCCTGTCCTGGCGGATACAGTCTTCTGGAATCTGAAAAGAATTATCAGCAATTCTGGCACTTTCTCAAGAAACCTAACTCTTAAGTATTTCTTATTTTCTTCACTAGATGATGCATATTTACTACAGGGACTTAATATAGAGGAACTATATCCAGAGACCTCTAGTTTCATTACTTACGATGGGTCGATGACTATCCCACCCTGCTATGAGACGGCAAGTTGGATAATAATGAACAAACCTGTCTACATAACCAGGATGCAGGTGAGCTTCTCCAGGGTCTCTTACCTCATGGGGAAGATGGTGTAAAGACTGGCTGGGTTTGTGGAGTACCTGTTGTATCAGTTTCCTAGGACTGCTTCAACGGAGCATCATAGATTTGGTGACTTACACAACAGAAATGTACTACCTCACAGCTCTGGAAGCCATAAATCCAAGATCAAGGTATCAGCAGGATTGAGCTCTTCTGACAGATGTAAGGAAGTCACTGTTTCGCACCTGCCCTTCTGGTGGGTTGCTGGCAACCTCTGGTGCCCCTTGGCTTATAGAAGCATTGCCCACTATGCTTTCATCTTTACATGGCACTCTTCCTCTGCTTCTCTGTCCAAATCCCCTTTTCTATAAAGCCACCAGTCATAGTGAATCAGGGTCCACGTTATGACCTTAACTAATTACATCTGTAACAACCCCATTTCCAAATAAAGTCACATTCTGAGGTACTAGGGTTAGGACGTCAATGTATGAATTCTGCGGATACGCCTGTGTTTGGAGAACCAGCATCTGAAAAGACTTCGCATGAACTAATTGTAGAACTATCCCACCTGTCTGAATGAGAAAAGAGAACAGGGTTCCCAAAATGTGACAGCTGTGATGTGCAGACAGCTAGTGAGCAAAACAGATATGTCCAAATATGTTTGAAAGAGCTGGATTAAAAAAATGTTAAATATATTTCCTTGTTGGAAAACTTCTCAGGGCCTTTAAATTGATAATACATGTGTCCATCTCCAAGAGGAGACACAGGATGTTTAGTATTTCACAAACCTGATTGAATGTGGGATATTTTTGGAGCATCTCACAGGACTAGTATTCCTCTGAATTATGTGAGAACCAGAGGCCACATGGTGCCAGATTTGCTAATGGCTCACTGTACGCTCCAAAGTCTGTCACCCCCACGTACGTGAAGGGAACACTTTATGATGAGGGGGGTAAATTACATATGTTTGAGTTCTGGAATTCTCTGATGGTGAGCGTCTATAAAAACTCAAAGGAAGATGAGCCAAGGAAGTGGAATCCAATCTCCTTGACAGGATATGTACTCACAAGCCAACAGTCTGAACCATCTGAAGTCTCTGACCCTATCTGTAGTGATTGGGATTCTTTGGGTGACAAGCCACCCCCTTTAGAAGATTTAAACTTAGGAAAAGGGAAGTACTCAACAGATACTGGGGCATCTCATGGAAGTTGAGATCAGAAGTTGATGTCCAGAATCTACAAGAAGTCCATCCTCCATGTCTTTTCCTGCTCCTTATTGCACATATGCTTTGTTTCTTTCCTGCTGGAGACTCTTCCTTTGCTTCACAGTCCTGGGGTGGAACATGGCAGAAAGTGCTTTAGTCCAACCACCTGGTCCTGAGAGTCACAGAAAATAAGCCAGACTGATCCAGCTTAGCGTAGCTCTGACCCCTGGACCAATCACTACTATTTGGCTAATACCCATGTCGGGGAATAATTCCCTGAATTAGTGGAAGTTATCAAACCATGAGGTGTCAGAGAAAAAAGGGGCCCTGGAGAACAAGTAGATGGATTTCCTCCTTTGACAGATGGTATATTTGAGGCTAAGAGAGAACAAAAGGACTTGTTCAGAGAGCCATGCATGACCTAGTGAGATAGAAGCAAGGCTCACTCTGTGCACAGAGGCATCAGTGGGCCTGCAGCACAACTGAATCCATGAAACGAGGGTCTCTGCCGGGCTCACGTGCCCTCTTTCAGACAGACAGTACCACTGGGCATGAGCATGGTCTACACAGTCCTCCGTCTTCCCTAGTGCATTTTAGGAGGATGGGTTGGACTCAGCTGTGTCTCTCTCCACAGATGCATTCTTTACGCCTGCTCAGCCAGAATCAGCCATCTCAGATCTTTCTGAGCATGAGTGACAACTTCAGGCCTGTGCAGCTGCTCAATAACCGCTGTATCCGCACCAACATCAACTTCAGTTTACAGGGGAAGGACTGTCCAAACAACCGAGCCCAGAAGCTTCAGTATAGAGGTGGGTGCACTGGCTCCAAGGGCAGTGGACCCCACCCAGAGCTCAGCCATCTTGCTTAGACTGGCTCTTAAAGGCCTGGCATTATCTCCCAATATAAGAACCATGATTACAAATGGAGATGAGACCACCACCTTCCATTTGTATTGTGTTTTCCTGCTGGTAAAATCCATGTATCATTAGAGATAGAGATAGAAATAGATAGAGATTAAAGATAGATATAAAAAGAAAGAGACGTGTAGAGAGAGAGAGGTTTAGAGATAGAGATGATAAAGATGGAGATAGGGATAGAGAGAGATGATAGATAGACAGAAAAATAGGTAGAGATAGAGGATAAAGATAGAGATGATAGAAACAGGGATGGAGATAGAAATAGAGAAAGAGAGAGATAGAGATAGGTGAGGGGGATGGTCAAACCTTCAAATCCATTCTGGTTCAAGCAAGATGGCCTTAAAAAAAAAAGAGGAAAGAAGGAAGGAAGAAAGTTTTATTGGAGCCCAAGTTAGGACAGCTGCTTGGTATACACAGTCTTCGCAAAGAAGAGAGCACTCCCATGAAGGAACAGTTGGGAACAGTTGGTGTAGGTTTTGTTGTTGTTGTTTTTTTTTTGCAATAGTTACAAATCTTTACACTAAGGACATTTCAGAAAATTGCAGACCTTATCTCAAGCTTCTAGGATATGCAGCACCATATGACTTTAAACTTATGGAAACCAGGGAAGTTTTTTCCTTTTTCTATTTCTTTAAGTTTTTATTTAAATTCTAGTTAGGTAACCTTTAGTGTAATATTAGTTTCCGGTGTACCATATAGTGATTCAACACTTCCATACATCACCTGGTGCTCATCACCACAAGCACACTCCTTAATTCTGGTCACCTATTCCACCCATCCCCCCACTCACCTCACCGCTGGTAACTATCAGTTTGCTCTCTGTAGAGCTGTTTGTTTCCAGGTCCAACCCCCCCCTTTTATTCCTTTGCTTGTTTGTTTTATTTCTTAAATTCCACATATGAGTGAGATCATATGATACTTGTCTTTCTCTGACTTATTTCACTTAGCCTAAGACAACATTTTTATTCCCATTTTGCCAAGAGCCCAGCAAGGC
This sequence comes from Suricata suricatta, assembly GCF_006229205.1. Classification (NCBI taxonomy): domain Eukaryota; kingdom Metazoa; phylum Chordata; class Mammalia; order Carnivora; family Herpestidae; genus Suricata; species Suricata suricatta. The sequence continues at coordinate 32,411,846 of NC_043716.1, forward strand.
TGATTTTCCAGTGTTATTTGTTAGAACCGGACAGCTAGAAGCTTTCCGGCTTTTAGCTCTGTGCACTCCTCTTTCTCCCAAAAGGCAAACAAATACTCTGGATGCCAGGCCAATGGGATCCAATGAGGAACCATGTGTGAGCACATCGTTTTCCAGTACTATGTTTCTAGAAGTGACTATTATCCCAACTGAAGAAGACATTTAAGATGACTCCTGCCTCCTACAACCTTCTTGTCCATATCCAGCCCCCTCTTCCTTTATGCATGTTTAGTATCTATTGACCACTGTGGTAAACCCTCAACATGGAAAGGAAGATGGAGGCAGAAGAAAGTCATGGAGACTTCTTCAGCAAGGAATCTCCACATCTGAGCTCCAGTCCTGTTCTGTCACTACCAAGCCATGTAAACCCAACAAAGTTTCCCCCTTGGCCTGGCTTCTTTCATGACAGTCCCTATACTGTCTACTTCATGACTTGTGAGGAGCAAATGAGAGCCTGGACAGGGAATCCCTTTGTAGCAATAATGTGCTGCCCAAATAAGGGGGCTGCAGGCATTATCAGGCAGCTCTTAGAAGCAGCTACCACTGCTGCTCCAAGGTCCTCCATTTCATCTCTCCTACTTACCCCTACATTTCCCTCTTTTTTCTCTGTCAGATATGTGCAGAGGGTCAAAACTACAATTTTCTGTTCCCTTCCAGCCAGAACTACCAGAAAAATACTCAACTCATTCACTGAGCCTTCCCTTTTTTCAACACCTACTTATTGTGCACCTACTATGTGCCAGGCACATACTTAGCTAGATGATGGGAATACAGAGGTGAAGAAGACAGATATGACCCTATCCATGCAGAGCTTACAGTCTAAAGCAGGGGTCACGAACTTTTTCTGTAAAGGGCCAACTGGTAAATACTTTGGGCTTTGTTGTAGTGTGAAAGCAGCCATAAATAATATGTAAACTATTGAGTGAGGCCAAGTTTCAATAAAACTTTATTTACAAAAACAGATCACAGGCTGCATTTGGCCCGTGGGCTGTCATTTGCCCACCCCTGGTCTAGTGCACTGCCATCCAGTAGAGCATTCTGTGACTATGGAAATGTTCTATATCTACATTGTTCACTATGGTAGCTACTAACCACACGGGCTGTCAAACATTTGAAGTGTGGCTAGTACAACTAAATTTTTAGTTTTATTTAAATCTATTTAATTTTACTTAATTTTAATTAATTTTAATTTATGGTATCCACATGTGACTGGTAACAACCATATTGGACAGCTCAGGCCTAGAGATTTATGAGGAAGCAGAGGCGGTCATTGGGACACAGACATACAATTTCTAAAACTGTCCCTTCCCCATTGGAATAAGCCCCCAAACTTCAGGTGAATTAATTCAACTATGCCTTGTTTTGTATTGTGTGTGTGTGTGTGTGTGTATTTTTTTCCTTTGTCTCTCTTTCCAGTAAATGAATGGCTCCTCAAGTAGGGAACGAGGCCAAGAAGAATCTCAAGAAGAAATGCTACAACTGTGAATTGATGTAACCTAGAATACCCCTTCTTCCTTCTCTCTCCTTCCCTCCCTCAAGCCTCATTCACTCTTTGGATTGGCCCTTTCTTCATGAAAAGTGTCTGCAACACCATGCCAGAGGAACACATCTCTTACACACACGCACTCACACACACACACACACACACACGCATACACGCACTCACACACACACGTGGACACACGCAAACATATCCACACAGAGACACACTCACATGGCCTCCAAGATGGGAAGTCAAGTTTCAGAAAACAAAAAAGGCTCATTCATAAGAGGTCTTAGAAGAAAATAACCAGTTAACCTGATTACAATTTTGATACTGTTTTCCTGAACTAATAAATCTACCCAATGAGATGTTTCAGCCTTTGTACATAGAAAATTCTTCCAAAAGAGAGAGAGGAGGAAACCCAGCTCCAGCGGCATCAAGCGGACTTTGTTCTTGGCATCAAGTGTTCTTGGGTGGTGTCCTAGGATTCTCAGAGGGTGTTAGTGACAAGTGAACCAGGACAAAGCTGGCCAAGGACACTTATTTCTAGATTATGATTCTTCTGTTTACTCAAAAATTTAAAAAGAAAAGGACAGACATTGAAGAGATACACATTGTATATATATCACTGCAGACTATTAAAGAAATGGAACTATTTCCCCTCTTTGTCACATATCTGTAGTAGGATTTGCCAAGATCAGAATCGATCCATTCACTGTTTCTTGTTTTCCAAAGGTCATACATTGTGTTTGGTTATTGTTAACAGCTCAATAAATGTGTTTAACCAGTTCATTTCATTTTTCTGGCTTTGGTCTATTCTCCTTCCTTATAGGCGAAGCCTCAGCTCCATGCAACTGCATTCTTTGGTTTCACTTGTTCCTTCATCTACATGTTCTGTTCGTTTGCAGCCAATTTTTTACTGAGTTTGTGGCAATCAGGAATGCATTTGCTAAGCAAGTATAACTTTAATTCCACTCCATGGCTCGATCATTCATACAAGGTGAGCTTCAGCCTGAGATAGCAGGCGACAGATTTCTTGCGTTTCAAAACTGCCATCCCCCCTGTGATGTTCCCTTGAAGGAATGCACTTTGCCTTGTAAATTCCTGGGAAGGGGGTGTCTTTTCTCTCCAGGTGCAGCCGGATCTCACAAAATACAAACGAATGCCTTTCTTTCCTTGTTTATAATGGTCACTCACTGTGTTTGGTTACTGTCAAGAAATCAATAAATGTGTTTAACAAGTTAGCCGGTACCCATGTCTGCCTTTATTGAGCAGGAGGATGCTCCCTGCTGAAGCCTCTGCATCCTGCTGCGTCCATGAGCAATTGCACTGTGGCTGGGAGGGCGGCAGAGCCACACAGCAGCCCGGCTGGCCATTCCCAGAACCAGCTAATTAATACCCTGTTGCGAAAACATATAGGCTTAGCTGCTGGAAGGCGAGATCTGGATGTTGGTTCAGTGGAGAAATTAAAAATAACTTGCATCTCTCCTTTCCATCACAGTCTTCTGAAAGAGGGAAGGCACAGGCATGGAGGGGCTGTGCAAATGGGAAACTTCACAAGCACATGGGAAGCTTCAGCCAAATGACACATTAGCCACAGTAATGATATAAATAAATAAATAAATAAATAAATAAATAAATAAGTAAATGACAGCCAGATAGTCCGTATTTGAAACTTTTTTCACTTTTTCCACCACAGTTAGATGATGGCCTTAAGCATGATGACATGTGGGCCTGTTTCCAAGCAATCGTATTTTTCCAGAAAAGCAAAGGTTTCGGGTAGGCAGGTGACAGTCTTTCTTTGTGTAGCTTGTGCTTTCTCTCTGAGTCAGAACCTTCCCTAGGCTGCAGGGGCAGGCAACGGTTAGTATGGTGGTTGGAGAATGTTGGTAAATCAACCAAACCGGGCTTCGGATCTTCACTCTGTCACTTGCCTGCTTGCTGTGTGATCTTAGGCAAGTTGATTTACTTCTCTGATCTGTAAATTGGGGATGCTAGTAACTGCCTCCGTGAGGGAGGGGCTTAAATGCAGCACAGCTCCTTTAAGCAGTTAGCCCAATACCAGTCACTGTTCTCTACATGGTGCCTATAGGCAGTGTGTGTGGCCCACCTGTCAGGGTTTATCAGGACCACACCATACCTCCCTCTCCAGGGAGGGGTCAGCACCAATTACAACAAAGTTATCAATTAATGTTAAACAAGGATAATAGGTACCCAGCAGACTGCACGTAGGTAAATGCCTGATATGTGTCAGGGCACAGAAGAAGGAGCACCAGTGAGGAAAAAGGGAGGGGTCCAGGGCTTCTAGACTCTGTTCTGTTACTAGCATCCTCTGTGATACAAATCAGCTCCTTTCCCTGGGACAGTGTCCATATCTAGAAATAAGGTGGACATGACAATGCCCCATGGCCTTTCCACTATCATTCCCTAACTCCGTCTCTCATTCAGCTCTCAGTCCAGGGAAAGCAGAAGAAAACCCAGGCTGACACCCTGGATGGAGCCCCTGGGCCCATCCAAAATGTGTCTTCTCCCCACTCACCATGTGGCCCAAACTACAAAATGGGAAAAGTGGCACTTTGCCTTCAAACCATGTGGAAGTAATAAAGATTAGCTAGATTTGTACCACTCTAAGGGAAAAAAATAGGAAAAAGTTTTAAAAATATGAAAAAGCCCATGAGAGTTGACCTGGTAAAGCCATGAAGAGACAAAAATAGATTTATCCATGTGAAGTGCACGGGTGCTTGGAAAGGGGGCGACCGGCAGTGCTGGGTTTGTTGGAGAGCTCCAGGATTACATGCAGGGGTGTACATGCTATGCCTCAGTTCCCTCCTGGGCAAAATGGGGAGGGGCGGTAAATATATGGAGAGGAAAGTGTTGGGCAAATGGCATGAGAAAAAGAGAAGACCTGGTGTGGAGATCCCCAGTGCCCCTCTCAAGGACACATTTTGTGATTTCCAACACGATTTAGAGCCTGATTCCCACCTCCCTTGGTAGCGGTTTGGTTTCCATGGTGACGCCAGGACAACCACTACTCACTGCACTAAATGTGTCTGGAATGTGAGTAACACATTTGGGCAGGAGAGCAGTCCTCCATCACAGACCAGAGCCACCCAGCTTAGGCCAAAAGGTCTGACTGACAATCACCAATTAACATATGCCAGTGCCCCCGGGGTGGGTCTTCACCCTGCTGGACTCCAGAGCACTCCATGCTCAGGAGAGTAACCATTTTTCTCTTCCAGAAAGCCTGAAAGTAGGACCTGCTGAGCAGAAACTTACTTGGACATCATTCACCAACTGGCATGATTGAACATAAGGAAACACCCCCAATAACCTCTGTTATACCCAGATTGCCAATATCGTCTCCCCAAACCAGAGACTACCAGGGAGACCGAGTCACGCATACAAAAGCAAAGGGCGGTTTTATTACGGGCTTATAAGCTCGGGCTCACAGACTTCACCAACACAGTGAATCCATGCAGAGAGTGAGCCCCAAACAAAGGTGGGGTAGGGCTTTTATGAGTTTGGGAAGGGGGAGTTACAGGAAATTGTGACACAGGTACAGGGGCCCAATCATTATCGCATTGGTGGGAGCCAATCACAACACTTAGAGTACTGACCAATTACAGAGTGGGCCCAGGACCCTCACGTAGGGCGTGACTAGCCTTCTAGGCCTGCCCTTAGAAATGTTAAAGGTGTTAGCCGGTTTTTCCTCATTGGGTGTTACAAGGGTGGTCCCTCCTGCCTTGGGCAATGTCTCATGGAGTCAGTTTCAGACCTGTGTTTTTACACCTCTACCTTGGGCTGCACATGTCTTGTGGGCCAAGCCCTGTTCTAAGCAACTTACAAGTGTCACCTCGCTTCACCCACACAGAGACCCGCGAGATCATCACCATTGCTGCTGCATGTTGCAGAAACTGTACTTCTTAAGGTTGGGGGATGTGCTCAGGGCCACATAGCTCATAGGCAGCAAAGCCCCACCCAGCTCTTTTAAGCCAGTGGTTCTCAAGTGTGGCCCTTTCCAAGTCACCAGGAAACCAGGTAGAAATGCAAATTCTTAGACTGCACTCTAGAGGTCGGAGCCCAAACGTGTGTGTGTGTGTGTGTGTGTGTGTGTGTGTGTGTGTGTGTGTGTGTTTACACGAGTTCTCCAGGTATTCCTGGGGCTCACTCAAGTGAGGAGCTACTGGAAATCAAATGCTCACTTCCTCTCCCTCCCTCCTAGCCTCCCAAACTTTGCCACACACTAGATAGACTCTCCTGGGATGTTTTAAAAAACGCAGCTTGCCCAGGTGACACTGCATACGACTTAAGTCAGAATGTCAGGGTGGGGGCCAACTACTGGTGTTTGTAAAAATCCCCAGATGATTCCACCGTGCAGCAAAGTTGGGAACCATGTCCCTGTCTGAAGGACCTGCTCAGAGAAGGGCTCGCCTGTAAGGTGCATCCATGGGAACCCAGAGACCAGCATTGTCTCATCAGTCTTCTCTTTTCGGAATCACATTCCAATCTTTGTGCACAGTAACTTACTTGGGTGGGCTCAGAATGTCTCTGGGCCAGCCATTTTCCTTCCCCAAATCTTCAATTAACCAGGTTTAGCATTTGAATAACAAAGATTCCTGTTTTAAATAAGAGAAGGGCCAGTATTTGAAATAATGGCTTGACACCAACCTTCCGAAACCCACCCTAGGGCATCACTCTTGATGACTCAGATCATAGGTAATGTTTCCAAGACTTCAGACCATCAGGAATGAGTGAAAACAGGCAGTGAGTCAGGAGACCAGATGTTGAGAAAGATAAGCTGGGTGCATAATTAAGTCATAGGCAAATTATAGCCTTGTGAGTTCCAACATCATGGTGTCTTCCATGCAGGGCTCTCTCCCTGCAGCCCTGCAGCCCTGTGACAAGCCCTGGTCCCTGCCCTCATCATCTCAGCCCAGACTATAGTAACCTTCACCAGGTCCTTCAGTCTCCAGTCTCCCAATTGTGAAAGACCCTGGGCCAAGATACACCCCCCAAAATATCCAAACTCTGCTCTCAGATCAGGGGAATCTGAGTCCACACTTCAGGGGGAGGAAGGGAAGATAATCTAAGACACTTTCCAGGAGAAAGACCAAAATACAAAGCTAAGCAGATAATCTGATGGGGCAGCACTCAAAACTAATTCGATAAAGAAACAGATTTCAGGAGCAATGTGAGAGGACAGGACCTGTATGTCATACCTGGAATACAGATTAGGAAGTAGAACCCAGGGAAATCTGGGTGGGGAAGAAGAGATTGAAAGTCATGGCCTGACCGAGACATTTCCAGCTCATCTTAGGATCAGTGAACCAAAGCAAAATCTCCAACTGGAGCACATCTCCAAGATGCCCGTTTCCAATAGTCCCCACTTGTTTTCAGGTTAAACATTCAACTTCTAGAGCAAACAGGCAAATCCTTCCCTTAATGGATTCTCAGCAGATGCCTGCAAATTTGTCACCCAGCCTTCCCAACCTCTGTCTGGGTCATCCCACAACTTAGAATGTTTACTCGTCCTTCCTCACCTGTGGAAATGCACACCTTTCAAGAATCCCAGCTTGGGGTGCCTGGGTGGCTCAGTCGGTTAAGCGTCTGGCTTCAGCTCAGGTCATGATCTCACTGTTTGTGGGTTCAAGCCCCACATTGGGCTCTGTGCTGACAGCTCAGAGCCTGGAGCCTGCTTCAGATTCTGTATCTCCCTCTCTCTCTGACCCTCCCCTGCTCACCCTATCTCTCTCTGTCTCTCAAAAATAAATAAAAAACAAAAAAAATTTTTTTTAAATCCCAGCTCAAATGCCACCCCAGGCATCCCTGATCTCCCCAGGGAAAACCGTTTCTTCATTGGTCTGAGCTCACACAGCCTGATTTTATCTCTGATTCACATTTACTCCATTCAGATCTGAATTAGAAAATACAGATGTAGAAATAGATGAATGTTACACATAAAGAACTTCATGTGGTTCTATATTTTCCTGTCTCCCCAGAACTCAGAAGTTCTCCAACATTATCCCTTCATTCATCTTTGTATCTCTCCCTTCACTGCACAGAGAGAAAAAGATAAAGAAATCATATCATAATTTTTTGTAAATAAAAGGTACTCAAGAAAGGTGGTTGAGAGGCACCTGGGTGACTCAGTCGGTTGAGCATCCAACTTCAGTTCAGGTCATGATCTCACGGTTCGTGGGTTCAAGCCCCACATCGGGCTCTGTGCTGACAGCTAGTTCAGTGCCTGGAGCCTGTCTTCAGATTCTATGTCTCCCTGTCTCTCTGACCTTCCCCTGCTTGTGTGCTTTCTCTCCCTCTCTCTCAAAAATAAATAAAAAAACATTAAAAAAAAAAAAAAAGAAAGGTGGTTGATATGTAGAATTTTCCTATGAGAAGTAGGATAATAATTTGATTCTTTCCAATTCAGGATTATTGGGCTCTTTCTTTGCCAGTTATAACCAGCAGGTATGGTGCTGGGTTCCTTAAATATATTTTACATGTATTTTTTTATTTTGTTTTGTGCTCACAGAGGTTCTGCCAAGTAGTTCTTGGCTTTATTTTATAAATAAAGAAGTTAGGGGAAGTTACCCTAGATGATACAGTTGTTGAGTATCAGAGCCAGCAAAAGCTGATTCTAGAGAAGTGTCAGGTGAACATGCTGTCAGCTGTTACTAGAATGGAAAGGTTCTTCCCACAAGACCATGGCCATTTAGTCTTATTCTTAATGTTTATTTTTGAGAGAGAGACAGCATGAGCAGGGGAGGGGCAGAGAGAGAGGGAGGCACAGAATCCAAAGCAGGCTTCAGGCTCTGAGCTGTCAGCACAGAGCCCACTGCGGGGCTTGAACTCACAAGCCATGAGATCATGACCTGAGCCCAAGTCGGACGCATAACTGACTGAGCCATCCAGGCACCCCTAGCCTTATTCTTTATAGTGCACCCAAGGCCCAGAGTTCTGCCAATGGTCCCCATCCCCAGACCAATCAAACCAGAGTCTCTAAGCATGCAGGCCATCAGTAGCATTGAGAGCCATTCTCAACATTGGCTGCTCATCAGAGTCACCTGGGGGGAGCTTATAAAGATGCCAAGTATTGGTGGTTCTAAGTGTCCCAGGTGACTCTAACGTCAACCAAGACAGAGAACCGACACTCTATACCAAGGTATTTGCCAAAGAATTCCAAATACATACAGGCTGCCTGCCCCTGGAAGAGATGCTCAAAAAGAATGAATAAGTGAAGCATACATGTGAGAAAAGCTCAGTCCTTGTGGGTGCCTAGGATGCTGCAGGCTTCTGACACATTATTCCAATGAGTTGTGCTCAGAGGATTTTTGAGTTGACAGAGATACTCAGTCCTCACACCTAGTCAGCCCCCTGACCTCAGGGCTCACACTCAGAGGGAATTCGAAGGATAATGAATGGTTAACTTCAGGCAAGAGTTAAGAGGATGAAACTAGAGCCAAACTGTCACCATGCCCCAGTGGCCTATTCAGAGTGAGTGAGTGGCAGCGTGCCCCTGTCACCAGATGATGAGACAATGAGTCTGCCTCCTGGACTTAAGGTGCCTCATGAGTGAAATGGATATAATCATTTCTTTTCTCATATTGTACAAGTTGTGAAAACAAAGCCAGAGAAGAGGTGAAAAAAAAACTTGGGAAATGTGTCAACCAAGTGTCAAGCAATGCTAATAAAGGGATGCAAATCTTTCTGTTCTGTGAATAAAGGCACACCACTGGCAAATGTGTGCAGCCAGGCACCCTGCTGAAAACTAATTCGACAGTATTGAGTGAGGGCCTACTATGTGCCAAGCACAAGTCTGGTCCTCAAAAAAACCTATAGTATACAAGGGGAGATGAGGCCCCTGTGTATTTTGGGATACACCATCCTGATGCAAACAGATTTCAGAAATGAAAACTTTTTAAAAATTTATTTATTTAAATTCAAGTTAGTTAACATACAGTGTAGCATTGGTTTCAAGAGTAGAACCCAGTAACTCATCACTTACATGCAACACCCAATGCTCAACCCAACAAGTGTCCTCTTTAATACCCATCACCCATATAGCCCATCCCCCACCCACCTTGTCTCCAGCAACCCTGTTTTTCCTCTGTACTTAATAGTCTCTTATGGCTGAGGCGCCTGGGTAGCTCAGTCAGCTAAGCATCAGGCTCTTGACTTTGGCTCAGGTCATGATCTCACAGTTGATGGGTTCAAGCCACACATCAGGTTCTGTACTTAGAGTGTGGAGCTGCTTAGGATTCTCTCTCTCTCCCTCTCTCTCTCTTCCCCTCTCCTATTCATGTGCATGCTCTGTCTCTCTCTCTCTCAAAATAAATAAATAAAAATTTTTAAAAAGTCTTTAAAAGTCTTAAAGTGTCTTTTTTAATGTTTATTTATTTATTGTGAGAGAGCAATTGAGGGAGGGGCAGAGAGAGAGGGAAAGAGAATCCCAAGCAGGCTCTGCACCATCATCATGGAGCCTGATGCAGGGCTCAAACCCACGAACCATCAGGACTGAGCAGAAATGAAGAGTCAGAAGTTTAGCCCACTGAGCAACCAAGGCACCCCTAAAAAAAAGAGTATCTTATGGTTTGCCTCCTTCTCTGTCTTTATCTTACTTTTTCTTCCCTTCCCCTGCATTCATCTATTTTATTTCTTAATTTCCACATATAAGTGAAATCATATAATATTTGCCTTTCTCCAACTGACTTGAGAAATGAAAAATTGAGCTGCATCTGAAGAAATACTTCTGAGAGTCAGGAACGGTGGGTTAGAAGGGAAGACACCAAGGGAATTGGTGGTGGGAGAAATTAATTTCAACAGAGGCTTCTGGGAGAGAAGGCTCCCGGAGGAAGTGACATCTGGGCTGACAAAGCTCCAAGTCTGCCTGGCTGAATAGAGAAGGAGCCAGAATTCCAGAAAGGAAGGAACTTGAAGAAATAGGCTGGGTGTGTTCCGAAGCTATGCAATGGCACATGTGGCTGGAGTGGGACAGAGTCCCCAACATCACCTGTGGGTGTCAGTTAAATCTAACCTGCAGAAGTTTTGCTGGGTCCTTTCAGAGCCAAGGGCTAACACAACACTTGCTCTGAGTCACTGCATCAGTTGGACACTGAGGTCTTAAATGGGAAGGCAGTGGGACACAGAAGGATAAATTATGGTTTAAAAACTAGTTGTCAGTGACAATGGACGAATGTGGAACTCTTATAATCTATGTGACTTAGGAATATTTTACTCAGAAGACAATCATTTTTGAAACTGTCTGATAGACAAGTTGGCCAAGTGTGGTTGTACAGTCTGTACACTGCACAAAAATGAACACCTGGGATGGTGACTGGGGACATCTTTTTTGCAATTCAGTAGCTTAGAGAGAATGCTTTGCTGTAACTCACACAAAGACAAGGCTTGTGCAAGCCGGAACCCTGAAAGGCAACAACTTTAAGAGTGATGGGAGATTCCAAAATGAAGAACATCTTGATTGAAAAGCTCAGTGGGGAACTTTAGTGAAAGAAGAGGGGTCTGAATTAGTCCTGCCAGGTGACAGGATTGGCATAGGTAGGAGGTATGGTGCTCCAGATAAGCAGAACAGCTGGCACTAAAACCTGAGGCTAGAACAAGCCTGGCAGGTGCTCTCAGCAAGATGACACTTCACTGGCTTAGTACAGAGCAGATGAAAATGGACCAAGGAAAGTTCAGCCGGGTTTGATCGCAGGAGGCCAGTGTGGGTGGCAGTGGACAAACCAGGTGGGCCTGGTGATGTGCTCAAGCCTGAGCTCTTCCAATTTACTCACTAGTGACCCTGATGATTACCTTATGCCTCTGAGTAGAAGATTTCTCATCCTAAAAAAGAGGGGAGGACACTCGTTTTGCAAGCAAATACAAGAAATAAAATGGGGAGAGAGCCCCCTACTTCATCAAATTGTAGAGAAATAGTCTTAGTGTAACGGGCAACAGGGAGCCATTGTAAGTCTTGAGAGGACTTCTCTTCCCTACAGAGAAGACAGTCATACAGAAACTAGGAACGCACTGGAGCCACAGGACCCTGAGGGTTTGGGAGGAGGGAGGAAGAAAGCAGCTTCAGACTCCTATTGGTCAAGCAGGAATACACTGAACGGCCACCTCCTCTAAAGCTTCTTCCTGTTTCAGAGACTCTGGTCCTCCCGGGTCTCAAGCCCCGCAGTGTTAAGGGAGAGCCTAGGAGCTCAGCCACGTTGTGCAGGAAGAAACTTCAGCCTTTGGTGCTCCAGGAAATCTATGAGAGATCCTAAATAAATGGGGATTCAAGGGGAGACACCAGGAAAGAAGTAGTGGGAGGAGAGAGACTCGCAGTGATGACTCATGTTCACTAAGCACAGACTATGGGTTCTCCAGGTCTTGATCCACTTCATCATCACAATCCTGTAAGGGAGGAAGTATGTTTATGACTCTGTTTTACAGAAAGCAAACAGAGGTGCAGAGAAGTCAAGGCTTACTTAACTAGTAAGTAGCCAAGGACAGAGCCCTCATACCCCACCTGCCTATCATCATTGCTTGAAGGAAACATGCTGGTAAGAAATGCACAGCAGAGTTGAATTAAAGTAGGTAATTAGCGTATACCCAAAAGAACTGAAAACAGAGACTCAAACAAGTACATGTGCTCTCATGTTCCCAGCAGCACTATTCACAGTTGCCAGAAGGTGTATACAGCCCCACTGTCCTGCAACGGACGAATGGACAAACAAAATGTGGTATATCCATACAATAGAATAATGGAACAGTATTCATTCACAGAAAGAAATGAAGGGGCACCTGGGTAGCTCAGTTGGATAGGTGTCCAACTTCGGCTCTGGTCATGATCTCACAGTTTGTGGGTTTGAGCCCCAGGTCGGACTCTGTGCTGACAGCTCAGAGACTGGATTCTGCTCCCGATTCTGTCTCTCTCTCTCTCTCTTTCTCTTTCTCTCTGCCCCTCTACTGCTGCTACTCTGTCTCTCTCAAAAATAAATAAACAGGGTGCCTGGGTGACTCAGTCGGTTGAGCGTCTGGCTTCAGCTCAGGTCATGATCCCATAGTTCGTGGGTTTGAGCTCCACGTTGGGCTCTGTGCTGACAGCTAGCTCAGAGCCTGGAGCCTGTCCTTGGATTCTGTGTCTCCCTCTCTCTCTGACCCTCCCCTGCTCACGCTGTCTCTCTATCTCTCAAAAATAAATTAAACATTTTTAACAATTTAAAATAATAAAATTAAATAAATAAATAAACATTTTAAAATTTTTAATAAATAAATAAATAACTAGAAATGAAGGACTGACATATTCTACAACATGGATAAAACTTGAAAACATCATGCTGAGTGAAAGGAGCCAGACACAAAAGTCTACATGTTTCATTTATATGAAATATTGAGATTAAGGAAACCCATATAGACAAAATGCAGATTGTGGTTACCAAGGGCTTGGGGGAGGGAGAAGAAAATATAGGCAGCAATTGCTTAACAGGTACAGGGTTTTCTCTTGGGGGGTAATCAAAAGGTTTTGGAACTAGATAGAGGTGTGGTTGTACAATATTGTGCATGTACTCAATGCCACTGAATGACTCACTTTAATACGGTTCACTTTATGTTATGTCAATTTCACTTCAAAGTGAAAAGAAGAAGGGGGAGGAGAAGGAGAAAAAAAGAAGAACAAGAACAAGAAAGGAGGGAGGAGAAGAGGGGGAAGGAGGAGGAGGAGGGAAGGAGGAGGAGAAGAAGGACGGGGAGGAAACCAAAGCTCAGGGTGGACAAGGCTAGGGATAAAGGCACCTGCTTGAGCATGGAGAGAATTATAGAGAGGTATAGAATTTATAATCAGCCTCTGATTTGTGCACCACGGGCTTATTTAAGCCCAACTTTGTGGCATCCCTTGGTTGGTGAGAAAATATGGTGAATAGCGATGTCTGACACTCACTGAATACCTCCTCTACACCAGGGATTGTGCTAAGCACTTTGCTGCTGTTATTTTAGCCAATCCTCCAATTGTCTTTTGTACTTACACACATAATGGCCCCAAGCACAGTGAGCCAAATGAAGGCTCAGAATACGTGACTAACTTGCTCAATAGCCTACTTTCAGCAAGTAGCAGAGCTAAGATTCAAACCCAGTACTCTCAGACTGTGCCACAGCCCTCCCTAGTATACTAGTCTCTCTGTCCCTGGAGCTTCAGATCCCTGCACCCATGAGGGATACTCTGGGACTGGGGAGATCGCTACTGCAGACAGCCAGCGACACTCCCCTCCCCCCAGTGTGTTACCTTCCTTCAGGCAAAGAGAAGTGAGCTCATTTTCCCTACAGCAGTGTGTCCCAGAGCCCCCAACCTGAGTTTGAACTAGCAGTGGGTAGCTCAGCCATGCCATTTCCAATTTTCTTTCCCCACCAGAGATGGATAGGGGGAATCATTGGAGCTCAGGGCCACTGTTTTGTTTCTAGTGAATTAAAACAACTGTCAAACCATTGAGGCCAGCTTCCACACTCTTGCCATGGACTTATTCAGAATAAAAGTTTGGGTGATTAAAGACCTAAACCAATTATAGTGAGGAGCCCAGCAATGGAGAGAACCCAGACTCCTTCCTGCAGTGTCCAAAAGCATGGAAATAACTAAGGATCTGTCAAATGCCCAAACTGAAGCAGAGGATGAAAAATTGATAATAAATCTTTTCAAGAGGAAACTGGGCACTGACAAGGAGAAAACACTAGAAACGGTCCCATTCCGGAACTCAGTTCAACCCTCACCAGAGTGGCAAAAACCCTGGCTTCCCAGAAAAGAATTGATGACACAAAGGGAAGGAGTAGGATAGTAGAATTTGATGAAAATGAGGAGAAATCTGGTGACCCTGAGCACCAGAAATCTCCAACCCTGCCACCCATAAATACCCCACACTTCAGACCATGTTGATACCAAAGAAAGACATGTAGCTCCTTGGACTCTGTTTGGGCACATGCTATAAAACTAATAACACTGGGGAAAAAATAATTAAGGTCAATGGTTGATATTGATTGTTCTTTAAATCAATGACGAAAAATATTTGCAGAAGGAACGTGACAGTATAATTTCATTTGGGTGGAGAAATTTGTCAGAATTGGAACTTTTTATGTGCCAGCCCCCCCTACCTATCACAGATGCAGACACCCCCCGACCACCACCACTGAGCTTGGTTCCCCTAATGTTGAAATGTGGCCACGTGGTGGGTTATTTATAAAATTGAGCTTCAATGATTCTAGAAGTTCTGATTAAGGGCTGACCACTTTCTAAGGGAATGTCCATTTTCAGTAGAAGGAAAAGAACGTGGGCTTGGAGCGTGGGCTCCTATCCAAGTGCTCCATCACCAGCCAGATGTCCTTGATGCAGCACCTCTCTTCTGTGAATGTCAGTTGTCTCATCAATGACAGTGGGGTAGCACCTTCTATCCTCTTCAATTGTTTTCACTGGGAACACGCATGTTCTACTGATGCTTGACAAAGCTCTCTGAAAATTCAGAGCCCATTTGCTCTGGGTCCCCTCTGCATTAACAGATAATGCCTTTCCTCACATTGCCTTGGTCTTCTTCACATGCCATTTTGAAAGTCTTATGTTGCTCACCCGAGGGTCACCTCTCTCCCTCCAGATTATTAGTGATGGCTTCCCAGCTGTGCGATGATAGGAGTTATTTAATTTCTTTGAGCCACAGTGTCTTCTCATGCAAAACAGGAATAATGAATACTAAATAATATCTAACTCTCAGGATTTTGAAAGGATTAAGTGAACTAACATGTGTGAAAATGACTAGCATATGAAAAAAAATGGCTATAAAAACTGTCACTTTCATCTTTTCCTATAACTGGAACCCCAAAATAGAGGTGATATCTCTGCACACACATAGTAGATATTTCCCCCTGAATATCTCCATTTCAGGGCATGTTAATGAAATGGCTTAAAAGCATAAGGTTGAACAAAAATCAAAATGGCTGCACTAATGCTTCCTTGAGGCTGGATTTTAAACGAAGTAACCTTTTTCCTCTCTTCTGCAAATCTCCCCTCCTCCCTTCTTGGCCTTTAATTTCAGGAATGTGATACCACCCTAAAGACATGAGGAACGAGGCTGGCAGCTGGTACACAATTTCTGTCAAAACAGGCTAGATCCTGTATTTCCCTATAAATTCCCCACCTCAACCCCTTCCTCTAGGGGGCTTACAGTGTTTTTGAAGGCCTTAGCCTGCTACATCCTCCTTTTCCTGGTAACATAATAAGCTATCTTTCTTTTTTATACCCAAGCTCTGTCTTTGAATTGCATATTTCTGCTCCAGAGCACAGAGGTCAGTCTTGGACAACATTAACACACATTTGGAACATCATCAATAGGTATATAGTTGAGAGGGAGTCAAGCCAATGACTAGGAAAAGGCGGGTACATTAGTGAGATTAACTAAAGCTAACTGCTGCAATCATCAACCCCCAAAATCTCAAGGGGTTAACATAGTAAAGATTGATGTCTCTCATGCATCATAGTTCAATGCCAACGTTATGTCTTCATGGTAGCTCTCCTCCAAGCAGTGAATGATTCAGGGATCCAGTCTCCTTCTATTCAGGCCAGTCCTGGAAGGATTATACATCATTACTCCCCCACATCTTATTGACCAGAACCTAGTCACATGGCTGCACTCTAGCTGCAGGGGAAACTGGGAAATGTAGTATCCCTGTGTGACCAGAGGAACATGGAAATGGTTTGATAGGCATGTGGCATTCCCCCTGACACAGTCAATGCAAGGTTGCAGGGAGGAGGGCTAGCCCACTCTACCTACTGCCTCGAAAAACACAGCAGCTATGGAGCACCTGGGTGGCTCAGTTGGTTAAGCATCCAACTCTCGATTTTGGCCCAGGTCATGATCTCACAGTTTGTGAGTTTGAGCCCCCACCTGGGTGCAGAGCCTGCTTGGGATTCTTTCTCCCTGCCTCTCTCTCTCTAATAAATTTTTTAAAAATTAAAAACAAAAAAATAAAACAAGAAACACTGCAGCTATAACAAGAACCCAGCCAGGACCCACCCTGCTCTTGAAAAGCTTTGCCTACTCTTGGTCCAACGGGGAGAAGGCTGGCCTTCCCAGGCAGAAGGAGAGAATTTCACTCAGTACCAGCTTGCCTAGGCTTCTACTTGTGCACATCCTCAGAGAGGAAGAGTTGACTCACCTTACAAGGGCTGGGGGTGAGGGGTACTAGTGAAAGCAGGTGTCACCTCTGAGACACATACACTTACTATGGACCCTCTATACAGAAAGCATTTATTTAGAACTACTCCAACTCTGTTTCCTATTTTGGCAACCCACTTCCTTTCTATATGCCCTCGGGAGAAGGAATGGCAAAACCAATTCAGGAATGTGAAAGATAGTGTGTAAAAAAAGATACTTTCCAATAACAACAAGGGTTTCCCTCCTAATGGGTTCCTCCTACAGGAAGGAAATGGAAGGACAGGTCTTCAGATACTGTGTCCCACATTCTCTCCAGACAAGTCCCACAGGTGCCACAAAGTCTCCTTTTCAGACCCATTCTCCACCCTCCTTCACCCTGCTCTGCTCTGCAGAAGGCTGACTGTGGGGACCCATTAGCAGGTTCCCTGACTCTGTCACTTCCATTTGGGTCCTGCAGTAGGTCCTGTCACAAGCAGGAGATGGGAGGTAGGGAGGAAATGGCATGGATAGATGTATTCCACAGCTCTCTCTTGGGTGGGAGGCTGATGGGGTCTGCATTTTTGGTTGAAGGCCACAGCTCTAGTGACCAGTGCCCTATTGGAGTTACTGGTCTCAGAGGACAACTCCTCCATCCCCAGTCCCATGTTTCACTTGCCCATGACAAGTATGTCTGCCATGCTCCCTTGGCTAAGGCACTGACATTGTACATGCAGGTTCTATCTTGCCCAGGTATCCAGTGACCTACCCAAGGAGAGGAGCTATGGTCCCATCAAAACCCCAAATGCTGATGGAATTGGCTGTGGATTCCAAGGCTGAAAGACCCAATGCAACATGGACCCCTCAATGCAGCCCAGACACCATGACATGCTCTAGAAAGAACCCTGAGTTCTAGACCCCATTTGGGTCACTGCTTTTTCTCTCACAAACAGGGGCAGATTCATTGGCCTCTCTGAGCCTCACTTTCCTTATCTGTAAATTTTTTAATGTTTTATTTATTTTTGAGAGAGAGAGAGAGAGAGCAAGGGAGGGTCAGAGAGAGAGAGAGACCCAGAATCCAAAGCAGGCTCCAGGCTCTGAGCTAGCTCTCACCACAGAGCCAGACATGGGGCTCGAACCCATGAACTGTGAGATCATGACCTGAGTTGAAGCTGGACAATTAACTGACTGAGCCACCCAGGCACCCCTCACTTTCTTTATCTGTAAAAACAGAGTGATATTAGCCTTGTACTGAGGACTCAGTGAGCAGTGTAGATCGAGTGCAACGCTTGCCACAGAGAAACACTTGATCTCTATCAGCTTCCTCCCTCCCTCCCTCTTCAACCCCACACCTATTAAATGAAAGAGGAATTGTTTTCATCAGATTTGGAACAACCACCTTAATTAAGCAGCTACCATGCCTAAGGGGCTCTGCAGCATGCTGTGGTCAGCCTGGTGCTTGCTTCTGGACAGGTGAGGACACGTAGGTTCCCACAATCTGTTACCCAAACAGGTGGTAGAGTGCAGAGAACTGAACCTCACGCCAAGGAGCACAGTGCAGGGAGCAATTATGAACCCAGGAAATGGAAAAGTGCGTCCTGAAGGAACACAGGTCTGAAGTTCTGGGTTTCCTATCAAACAGTTGGGACCGTTAATTGCCTATTCACAGCAAGTACCTCATTTCATACAGCAACCTGTCACCATACGGCAGCTTGGGCCCGACGTCCAATTCTGCCCTGGGCAAAACACTCTTCAGAGTGTAAATGACATTTTCTTATGGCATGTCCAAAAAATAAAAAAGGTGAAAAGAAAGGAAAACAACAATGCTCTGCACTCTGGGCTTCTGATGGCCCTGGTAACACCAGGTTTGTTGAGGAATTCTCCAGAAGGCTTCCCTGCAGCCCCGGGGCACTGGTACCCCCTTATCTGACATATGTGACTCGACATTCCTCACTTGGACCATTCGGGGCCCCCAACTGCTCTCAGAATAAAGAAGAAATTCACATCACTTAGTCTGGTGCATGAGGCTCTTCATTATCTGACCCACCGTCCTCCCCAACCCAAGACACCAGACTCTTGCCTTCACCTATGCTCCCATCACACACACTACCTAGAAAAGCTTAAGCACATCACAGTATTTCAAGCCATGCTATATCCTTTCCCGTCTCTGTGGAACATCCTTCCCCAACTTATCCACCTCTCATCTACTTACTAAAAACTAAATCTAAGGACCACTTCCTCCCAGAAGCTTCCCTGACTTGATCAGCTGAGCCGCTTGCCCATCTCTATGTGTGTATCTATATCACAAACACATTTGTACTGCACAGGAATTGCTTGCCTATCTAGATAAACAACTAGATTAGCAACTCCTTTGAGGCAAACACCATGTCTTATTTGTCATTTGAGCACTGGCATAATGCCTGGCACATAGCAGATGTCCAATCAGTACAGAACGAATGAATGAATGAGTGAGTGAATGAATGAGTGAATGAATGAAATAATAACTCAGTGAATGCTAAGAGAAGCAATTCAGTATATGTGCTGCCGAAACGAGCACTAAGAGAAGCAATTCAGAAATCAAGCCAGATACATTCACCCATTCAACAGAATGGTCCTGTAACGTCTGGGCCTGAGGTGAGCATTTGGGGTCATGGGCAAGCTGGAACAAGAGGGAAGCAGCCACTTGGCACTTGCAGGTAATCAAGCAGTGCCTTAGATGTAGAAGACAGCCATAGTTAGCCCTCACTGCAGCCTCATGTCTTGGGTACAATTACAACCATTTTACACATTAGGCAACCAATGCACACTGGTGCCCAGCGACAAGTACACTATTGTCCATAGATGATGCTCTGAGCTCCACTTGTTACAGGAAATGCACGGTGCTCTTTCAGGAACACAGCCAGGATTCACATCCAGGCAACTCAACTTCAGAGTGATACGCCCAACCTTGACACAGAAGGCCTCCCAGCTCAGCAATACCACCACCAGCTGGTTCCTCACTGCTCCCCAGGTCCGGAAATACTTGCCTCTGTTTCCTGTCCCTGTCTTGAACTATGTGATGCTCCCTGAATTCATGCTCAGGGCAAGGTCTGTGCTTTCCATCACCCAAAAGACCAGACTGAGGTCCTCTGATGGAGGCCCTGAGAATGGATGCCTAAGGCAGGAGAACAGGCCAGGGTCACACATGGAAGGGCAAGTGGGCATGCTGATGGCATGAAAGGAAGAGACCCGAGGCCACCTGGAGTGTAGACTGCTTGGAACAGTGTGCCAGAGGCTGGCCCAGCTGGGCATTTTAGAAAGTAAAGCTCCCAAAACACTTGGAACACTGTCCCCAAAGCTTCTCTTTATCTATCCTCATGGCATAAGTTCGGATAAGGAATCCACTCAAATTGTTTATTGTTTCTCAGAGAAAATGTCACCTACGAGCTGTCAGCTTATGCCTCAGAGAAGCCTGTACTAAAAATAGCGGCAGATCCGGAGACCCCTAGATGCCTTGAATATTAGAACCGGAAGAGTAAAAGTAATGATAGAAGCTGCAATTCCGCCTACACCAGACCCCGGGATAAAATACTTGCTGCATAGTCACCTCATTCCCACAGCAACCATCCCTGCAAGAAACACTAGCTTGATTTCTACAGCAGAACAACCTCAGGAGAGGAAATATCCATTAACTTGCCCAAGGCCGTACAGCTGGTGTCCAAGCTGGGGTCAAATCCATGTGGGTGTAAGCCTACAACTCAAGCCCTTTCGCCTATATAAAGGTCAGCTTGTTGCTTCTTTTTGTAAATAAAGTTTTATTGGAACACAGCCACATCCACTCATCCCGTGCCTGCTATTGTGCCAGAAGACTCAGTTGAGACCATATGGCTTGCAAAGCCTAAAATATTTATATTCTCTGGAAGTCTACAGGAAAATTTTACTGACCCCTGCCTTAGACTCTGCTTCTCTGGAGTTTTTAGTTCAACCTTTATTTTTTTAAGATTATCAAAGCAATGGCCAAGATAGATGAAGTGATTTCTCTAGGGCCACGCTAGCTCACACCTCTTATCTCACTGTTTTCACTCAATAAATATTTACTTTGTTCACTGTGCTGTTCACTCTGAGGAAAAGGAATTGGTTTCAGCCCCCCAAGGAACCAAAAATATAGTTACAAAAACAGATGTACATACTAGAAAATTTTTTCGAGTGCAAGGCCGTGCATACTACACATTGTCCCCACGAATCTCTCCAGCCTCACCTGCTGCCACCCACCCCGTCTCTCACAACACTCAACCCCTTCTGTTTTCCAGCGGGGTTGCTGAAGATTGACCCTGAGCCAGAAAAGGAGCCCTAGATTTAGAAGCCAGGGAACAACTGGGTGTAGGTAGGAAAGCAAAGTGAAAGGTAGGAAAGCAGGTCAGACAAGTGACTCTGGATGGAGCCCATGAACAGTGTCAGGGTGGACAGGAGACTCAGAAGCACAGAACCAAAGTGGACATCCCAAGTCAGGGGTGCGACAGGTAGAAAGACGATGCTTCAAGCTCCGCTTGTTACAGGAAAGGTAGGGTGCTGTTTCAGTAATGCAGACAGGGAGAACTCGGTAAACAACATTCTCCTACTTGCTTGCAATTTCCAAGAGTCTTATCTGATAAAAGTTGGTCTGGGTTTCTCCCCGTAGAGAGCTGGAACATCTGCATGAGAATCAGTTGGTTGACTGCATTAGCTCAGCCTGTTACCTAGGCCAGGACAAAAACAACCTCCTGGAAATCAAAACCCATTCTGACAACGTCAAATACAAAGACAAAGGCCCTCAGAGGGGCTGCGATACTGGAGGGAAGAAAGGGCACATACAAAAGAGCAATGTGATAGAATGTGGGTTTAGAAGGCTCCACTGGCACATCAGCTCCTCCCAAGCTCTGAGGCCTAGGTTAGCTGCCGTTTCCAACCTGGGGATAATCTTATCTGTGACATAAGCCTGAGGATTATGAGATTATTGTCATTAGTAACAGTTATGAACTAGCATTTGTTCAACACTTTGCCCTTAACAAATCAGTCTGCACTTGGTGTTTTAATGAAGAGCGAACGTATTGCTCTGAGAATTAAATCTTTGCAGCAACACCTACCCTGCGCTGTGTTAACTATGGAGAAGCATAAAAGCTGACTTCCCATGAGTGTCCCCCTTTGATCCGAAGGGTCTGCTGTCCAGGGGTTGATGCCCTTGGGCCTGGGGGAGGCTCATTCTTCTAAAGGGAAGAGGCATATGCACTACCTTATATAGACTCTTGGTGGGATGCCTGACTGGTTCATTCCAAGGAACATGTGCCTTTTTTTTCTTTTTTCTTTTTTATATTTTATTGTCAAATTGGTTTCTATACAACACCCAGTGCTCTTTCCCACAAATGCCCTCCTCCATCACCACCACCTCTTTTCCCCCTCCCCCTTTTCCTTCAACCTTCAGTTCATTTTCAGCATTCAATAGTCTCTCAAGTTTTGCATCCCTCTCTCTCCCCAACTCTGTTTCCCTCTTCCCCTCCCCCTGGTTCTCCATTAGGTTTCTCCTGTTCTCCTGTTAGACCTATGAGTGCAAACATATGGTTTCTGTCCTTCTCTGCCTGGCTTATTTCTCTTAGCATGACACCCTCAAGGTCCATCCACTTTCCTACAAATGGCCATATGTCATTCTTTCTCATTGCCATACAGAAATGCTGATGCATAGGAGCACATGTACCCCAATGTTCTTAGCAGCAATGTCAACAATAGCCAAAACATGGAAAGAGCCTAAATGTCCAGCATCTGATGAGTGAATCAAGAAGATGTGGTATATATACACAATGGAACATGTGACTTTTGATCTTGAAATCATGAGTTTGACCCCCATATTGGGTGTAGAGATTACCTAAATAAATAAAACTTAAAAACAAAACAAAACAAAGAATCTCGAGAAAGTTACTTCTTGAATTTGAGTTTTCTCATTGTAAGATGGGATTGTTCCCACATCAATCATTGTACCATCAGGAGAGAGTTCCCAAATCCAAGCAGAAGAGGGATACAGGAAAGAAGTAGGTTAGTAATACCTCTTAACCAAAGGCCAGCCATTTCCTAAATTAGACCGGAATCCAGGATGTTCATTTGCACCTATGAAGTTCCAGGTCAAACAGAAGACCTGCCAGCTCTCAGAAAGCTGATTTTTATATGTTCAGGAATTCTAGGGGTGGCTGGATGGCTCAGTCAGTTGAATATTTGACTTCGGCTCAGGTCATGGTCTAGTGGTTCATGAGTTTGAGCCCTGGGTCACGCTCTGTACTGACAGCTCAGAGCCCAGAGCCTGCTTTGGATATGTGTCTCCCTTGCTCATGCTCTCTCTCTCAAAAATAAGTATTTTTTAGTATAAAAAATTTAATGTTCAGGAATCCTATAAGCGACATGCTTAAACTGATGATGACTTGAAACTTGACCCTGGTGAAAGTTTTGATACCATGTAAAGGGGCAAATCCTACAAGTCAGGGTTTGTTTGTGAAACACAGTTTCTCCTCCTGGCAATTTCTTTCTCTGTACTCCACTACAACACTCTACTCACAGAATACTTCGCTTCTGATCCCCAAATGTCTGGGGCTTTTCCATCAAACAATCCTCCAGTTAACTCCATTCTGACACTATCTACCTAGAGTTAGCATCAGATCCCACAGACTGAAGGCTCAGTCCCTCACGTCACAGCCCCCACTTCAGACACTAATGGCAAGGCCAGGTTGTTACTTGTGCTTCTGGCCAACTGGCTATAAATCAGAGGCTCCCCTACCCCTCCTGAGGTTCAATCATTTGCCAGAGCAGCTCACAGAACTCAGGATAACATCTTATTTATTAAGTTACCTGTTTATTACAAAAGGATGTAACTCAGAAACAGCCAAAGGGAAGAAATGCATGGGGCAAAGCGTGTGGGAAGGAGCACACCACACACCCAGCACCCCAAAACAGAAGCTCTCGGGACCTCCTTCAGCTAGGGTTTTCCTGGAGGCATCATTTCATAAGCATCATTGATTGACTCATTGGCCATTGTTGATAACTCAACTTTTGACCCCTCTCCTCTCCCCAGAGGTTTGGGGATGGGGGACAGGGCAGGGTCTGAAAGTTCCAACCCTCTAATTGCCCATTCGTTGCCCTGGCAACCAGCAGCTGTCCTTAAGTGCTTTCCAAAAATCACCTTATTAACATAAACTCAGGTGTGGTTGAAAGGGGCTTGCTATGAATAACAAAAGATGTTCATTTTATGTTTATCAATCTATCACTTAGGAAATTCCAACAGTTATTAGGAGCTATGTGCCAGGACAGGAAAAAAAACCAAATATGCATTTATCATAAATCCCCATATCACAGTGTATTTTGTGCTGTTGTTCCCAGAGTCCTAGTTTACCAGCACCACCCCTGGCAAGGTGAACAACTAGGTTAGTAGTGACCACCGTGTCAGGGTCGTGTTTAGTTCCAAGAATTCCATTCTCTGGGAATAGCATGAATGGAAGGGAAGCTGTCAAAACAACTCAGTTGTGTGGTATTTTAAATTTTAGAGAGGCCATTTTCCTTTCCTTAAGACAAGGTTCCTTGGGGACGCCTGGGTGGCTCAGTCAGTTCAGCGTCTGACTCTTGATTTTGGCTCAGGTCATGATCCCAGCGTCCTGGTCATGATCCCAGGGTCCTGAGGTGGAGCCCCAAGTTGGGCTGTGTGCTGACAGCACAGACCCTGCTTGGTACTTTCTCTCTCGGCTCTCTCTCTCTCTCTCTCTCTCTCTTTCCCTCTCTCTCTCTGCCCCACATCCCCGCTCTCTTTCTCAAAAAAAAGACAGGGGTTCTTTACATTTTCTCCTATTCCAACACACATACCACAGATAAGACACATTCCCTCGGGGGTGCTCTGACCTCAGCCAGATTTCTCAGATTTCTAATCACCCTGCCCGTACCCATCTCTTTCCCTCCACCAAAGTCAGCACATCAATGCCATAAGTGGGGTGGCACTATTGTAGGCATGCTCTTGAGGCTACTCTTTCTTTACTAAGTAAACAATTTGCAAGCATTACTACCAAAATATTGGCTGTGACAAACCTCACCAAGAAACCAACATCACTGTACGGAGCGTTCATAACGTGTTTGCCTCCTGAATGGTATTCAATCCAGTTTCCTCATTTTTCAAGCTAGCTAAAAGCCACTCATAACACTCACTGAATTGACTTGGAAAAGGAGAAAAAAAATCATCTCAGATTTGGTACTGTGATTTCACACTCGGGCTTTTCTGTAAGAAGTCAGTCATTCACTCAGCTGTCCGTCCAAGGAACACATACTGAGCACCAGTCCTGTCCCCGTTCCCCAGCTGCTTCCGGGGACAGCCATCAGAAATGCTCATCTGATCCCCTTTCTTCTTTTCTTAAACCCTTCAATAACTCTCCATAGCCTACAGAATTAATTTAAACTTGAGCCTGACATACAGGGCTCTCACAGTTTGGGGCCAGCCTATTGCTTCCAACAGCCCCTTTGTAGTTTCTGGAATGAAGCACGTGCTCTTGCAACTCTGGTTTCATAGAAAATAATTAAGGAACACACTCTCATGATTAAAATCTTAAACAATAAAAACATGTGGAGGGAAATAAGGTTCCCTCCACCTCTGACCCCCTATTTCAACCCTCCCCAAAAGTAACTACATAGCAATGTAGGTTCTATCTTTAGAAATTAAAAAACAAAACAGACAAAGAAACAAAAACACTCATAGGGGTGGCTGAGTGGCTCAGTTGGTTGAGGATATGACTCTGATTTCGCCCCAGGTCACGATCTCACTGGTTCGTGGGATGGAGCCCCCTGTGGGATTCTGTACTGACAACACAGAGCCTGCTTCGGTTTCTCTCTCCCCTCTCTCTCTCTGGTCCTTCCCCATGGGTGTGCACATACTCTCTCTCTCAGAGTAAATAAATAAACATTAAAAATATATACTTATGGGGCCCCTGGTGGCTCCATCAGTTAAGCATCTGACTTTGGCTCAGGTCATGATCTCACGGTTTGTGGGTTTGAGTCCTGCATGGGGCTCTGGGCTGACAGCTCAGAGCCTGGAGCCTGCTTCGGATTCTGGGTCTCCTTCTCTCTGCTCCTCCTCCACTCACATCCCCCCCAAAAAATAAACATTAAAAAAAATTTAAAAATATGTCTATACTTATATATTACATATATGAATATATTTTTATGTCAAAAAGTAATAAGATGATACTACATGTATTACATGTAAAATAACTTTGTTTTCACTTTACATCTTAGAGATTTCCTGGTCTGTACATCTGTATATTTATTTCATTACTCTAAAGAACTACATTCATATTATGAATCCATTAAATTATTTAATCTATTTCCATGTGATGGGCATTGAGTTGTTCATTGCTTTTCACAGTTGTGAACAGTTCTGCAAGGATTTGTGCCTGTGTATAGATATATCTCAAGAACAAAAATTTTGAATTGGTATTTCTCGGCTAAAAGGTATGTTCATTAAAATTCTAATAGGTAATGGGGTGCCTGGTGGCACAGTCAGGTAAGCGGCCAACTTCTGTCCAGGTCATGATCTCACAGTTCATGAGTTCAAGCCCCTCATTGGCCTCTGTGCTGACAGCTCAGAGCTGGAGCCTGCTTCAGATTCTGTAACTCCCTCTGTCTCTGCCCTCTCCTGCTTTGGATTCTGTAACTCCCTGTCTCTCCCCTTTCCTGCTTGTACTCTGTGTGTGTGTCTCTCTCTCAAAAATAAATAAACATTAAAGCAAATTTTAATTCTAATAGGTACTACCAAACCGCCTTCCATAAAGATAGCCAATTTGTACTTCCAACTATACTATGTACTCTTCTCAGGTCCTCACAATCCATCCAGTCCTGGACTTGATCACTTTCTAATGTTTGTTGATCTGAGAGGTTTTCAAAAAGATATCATTTAAGTTTGTATTTCCCTGGTTATTAAGAGAGGGTATGCAATTTTTCAAATATGTCTTGGCAGTTTTTATTTTGTTTCTGCAGGTTACCTGTTTGCACACTTTACCTGTTTTTCTATTGGGTTGTCTTTCTTACTGATTTTTAGGAGTTCTTTATATGTTAGAAAGAATAATCCTGTGTATATTAGATATGTTTATTCATCGCTCCTTTTACTTCCTAAGCAGAAATCCTGACTGTACAAAGCATCTCTAATGGATACAGAATTATTTCTTGTAATATATAAAGGATCTCAGGGCACCTAGGTGGCTCTGTCACTTAAGCATCTGACACTTGGTTTCAGCTCAGGTCATCATCTCACGGATTGTGAGTTCTCATGAGTTCGAGCCCCACATGGGCTCTCTGCTGACAGCCCAGAACCTACTTGGGATTCTCTCTCCCCATCTCTCTGCACCTCCCTTGCTCGCTCGCTCGCTCGCTCTCTCTCCCTCTCTCTCTCTCTCTTTCTCTCTCTTTCTCTCTCTCTCTGTCAAAATAAATTTTTAAAAAGTGTAAAGAATCTCTACAATACTTCTATTCCCATGTTACTTATCCCTCAATAGGTACCACTATTGCCTCTTCCTGTGTCTGTGACGGACTCACCAAACAAGCCTGACCTTCTTTCTACCCACTGAGTCTGAACGTGGCCCTTGCATCTATGTCAGTACAATGACCCAGGTGGCGAATCTGAATAAACCCAAATTGGCCCAAAAGCATAAACCTATTTGCCATATCAGCTGTGAAACACACACGGTGTATGGTGAAGATGGCCTTGTCCAAAGAAGCACCATCCCTCAGGCGGTGATCTCCAGGTAGATATTCCAGAGCTCCTTCCAGGTGCAAGACAACAATCCCAGTCCTGCTGTCTATCTGATAGGTGTGAAATAAAGCAAAATACAAGCCTCCCTGCTCAATCCTCACTCTTGAGATGAGAGCCGGGAAGTCCCTCTTTAGGTGTGGCTACACTGGTATTGTGTTCCAGCTCTAATGTTATTCTTATCCCCAACATCCCTCCTGCACCAGGTGGATCAATTCATCTTTAGTTGTCAAAAACAAAACAAAACAAAACAAAACAAAACAAAACAATAGCTTCTCTCTCCTTTTCAAATAGAAATGAAATTTATCAGATGGAATCTCCTTGATACAAATAATAATGCTGTGTGCATGCAACTGATTGTTCTAATTCTCCTCCTCCACACGTCCTACAGGCTATCTCCCTGGGTGCCAGAAATCATCTGCCTCGAGAAAAACAAGAATTTGCAATGGGGCCTCCATTTCTCAATTGAGTTACAGATCTCTTTGCCTGGCTTAAGAACTCCAAAGGACCCTTCATGGGATGCTGTTCTAGTAATCTCCATCCTATGGGCACTGTCTGTCGGGTCTGTTCATGGACCATTGGCTAGCATGGCGGCCCCAGGCATCAGAACGCTGAGTCTCCCTTTGGCCTTGAACAATGTCTCCAGCAGGTAAGAATAGCAGGTAAGGGGATGTAGGAGAAATGGTCCGTCACAGAGCAAGCAAACAATGGACACAGTTGTAAGGCTGACACTGATTTCTTCTGTTTCCTGGGGGAAAGAAGGAGTAAGAGTGCATGACAACTGTGTCCTTTACATGACACAGCCACACAGGAAGCCTAGGCACCTCCTGGTCCAGTGAGCATTACTCAACTTCACGGCTCTCATCTCCTTGTTCTGTAACTCTGTTACTATTTACTGGTGAGCTTCCTGAGGGTAAGGATGGGTCCATATTCTCATTTCTTAGCCTGAGCTTTTGTCATTATGGTTGAAACTTTATTGCTATTCAGTAAATGCAGTAGTGCACGAATGAATTACACCTGCTTGTGGCTATGTAACTACTCTGTGTCAGGCCATGTGCTTAGTAGTTTGCATGCCTCACACAATCAAATCCTCACAACACTATGAACTTGAAGTTATTAAAAATATTTTAGTGCTGGTGAACTCAAGGTAAGAGAAGTTCAATGAATTCTCTACCATCATATAGTGTGTAAACAGCAGATCCAGAATTAATGCCAAGGTCATCCTGAATCTAAAGTCACTACTCTGAGCCTGTACTTCTTCCTGAACTCAGGTCCACATTTAAGCAGGGTAATATAATGTAATGTAATATAAGGTAATATAATTGTCTTTATTATATAGAGAAAAAAGCATGAGTATATCTTTAGTATATAAAATATATTTTACCTAAAAAAATTTTTTTTCAGCTATTACAACTGACGCTAAGATATTCATTGGCAAGAGAAGTATTTATAAAGTATTATTAAGTGAAAACCAGCTATTCAAAAAACAGTAGGCCCCATCATATATGTATAATTAAGACAGAAAAATCTAGAAGATGTTATATGCTGAGGTATTATAATAATTATCATAGGTCTTGTGAATTTCCTTATTTTCTGAGGTAGCTGGGTATGAGCCACCCAGCCAGGTTAGGGTACACCTAAGTTCTAGGGTACACGTAAAAAAGCACATAAGTGCTTTTTTTTTATAAGTTAGTTAATCCCTCACACATTCTCACATTAACAGAATGCCCATTTTCTCAATCCCAGGCTTGACCTCCTTCCTGAATGGTCCAAGAATTGTCAGATTTACATAGCTCTGCTCGCCGCCACTCTGTAAGGAGAGAGAGAAATCTCTGACAAGCACTGGTCTTCAGTTGCTACTAAAATGGGGCCTGCTCATCTTGACACGTCCCCGTTGAACCTCTCCCTGCCTCACATCTTTGCTCAAGCAAGGGCATCCTTTGAGGAAGGACCACTCCCCACCTCCATAGTACCTTAGCTAAGTACTCCACATGTGGGGGCCCGGATCTATAGTTCACATTCACAAGCAGTCTTTGCTCCGGGTTCCATCACTATCCAGGCTCCCATCTCTCCTGAGCACCTCTTGGAAACCTGGCTCTTCTTTCCAATCACCGCACCTCCCTGGGGACCACAGTAACACAACGAAAGTGTCTACTAACTTTGAACCTCAAAAGGAAGCATCTACATTCACATCACACCTGTTAGAGTCGCTATTGTTATCATCCAATCAGTGTTGGTGAGGGTGTGGAGCAAAAGAAACCCTTATGCATTGTTGGTATGGATGCAAATTGGTGCAGCCGCAATGGAAAACAATATGGAGGTTCCTCAAAAAATTAAAAATAGGTCTACCATATGATCCAACAATCCCATGTCTAGGTTTTTAGCCAGAGGAATTGAAAGCAGGATCTCAAAGAGATACTTGCAGTCCCACGCTCACTGCAGCATTGATCACAATAGCCAAGATACAGAAACAGCCCAAGTGTCTGTCAACCGGTGAGTGGATAAAGAAGATGTGGAATGGAATATTAGCCATTAGACAAAATGTCTCCTACCATTTAAAACAGTATGGGTGGACCTTAAGGAGATTATGCGAAGTGAGGCCATTTAAGGAGACACAAATCCTGTATGATATCACTAAAAAAAGCTGAATTCATAAAAACAGAGAGTAGAATGGTAGTCGCCAGGGACTTGGGGGTGGGTAAATAAGAGAGATATTGTTTAAAGATACAAACTTGCAACTAGTAGATAAATAAATCCTGTAGATTAAATGTAAAATATAATGATTATAGACAATATTATTATAGGACAAACATTAAACATCCTAAGACTCTAGGTCTTAATTATTCCTACAACAAAAAAGAAATGAAAATTATGTGACATGAGAGGGGTGTTAGCTAAACCCATAATGGCAATCATATTACAGTATATAAATGTGTCAAATCAGGGGGGCTCAGTGGCTCAGTCCATTTAGTGTCTGACTCTTGATTTGGGTTCATGATCTCACGGTTCCTGAGTTCAATTCCTGCATCAGGCTCTGCACTGACTATAT
Organism: Suricata suricatta; assembly: GCF_006229205.1. NCBI lineage: Eukaryota > Metazoa > Chordata > Mammalia > Carnivora > Herpestidae > Suricata > Suricata suricatta. Next base: position 32,442,340 of record NC_043716.1, read on the forward strand.
GAAGCCTGATTGAGATTATTTCTGTCTTTCTCTCTCTGCCGCTTCCCCACTCACATGCATGCTGGCTCGCTCTCTCAAAATAAACATTTTTTAAGAAAATAATAAATGTGTCAAATCAACATGTTGTACACCTGAAACTTCCACATGGCTATATGTCAAATATATTTCAATTTTTAAAAATGAAATCTCTAGGGCTTTGACTGCTTTCTTCCCAAAGGCTCCTTTACCCCTTTGCAAATGGATCCACCTTTTCTAAAGCACCAGCCAAGCATATAAAGGATATCCCTAGAGAGCTGCCTCTTTAGGTGACAAAAGGTCAGTTGTCCTATACCCTTTCCCAAGGATGAAAAGTAGCCACTAAGTCTTCCATTTGTGTAATCTTCAAAGCCACTTGAGTAATTCCTCCTTGAAAAAAGGATCTACTCCAAGTCTACTTGTGTGTGCACCAAAAACAAGGAAGCTGCACTTGCAAATAATAGCAACTTCTTAAAGATCGGGCAGTCACACCCCTCAGCTCCATCAATTTGTATAAAAGATATGTATTGCTTCTTTAATATGATAAAGGTTTACTTTGTTATTAAGACATAACCTTGATGGTATGGGTACTTCATAGTTTATTTGTGGAGAGTGTCATGACCAAAAAGGACAATCCAACAACTAAATGTAATAAAAAAAAAATACATGCATTTCTCAAAAAGCATGAATGGGATCCAAATGTGGTCCAGGTTGACTTTAAACAACAAGAGGAAACAAAACAAAAAAAGAAAAGAAACGAAAAAGAAAACCCTCCGTCTTTCCACTCCTAGCCATGCCTGGCCCAGCATTGATTTTCTCTCTCTCTCTCTCTCTCTCTCTCTCTCTCTCTCTCTCTCTCTCTATCTCCCTCTCTCCCTCTCTCTCTTTCTTTCCCTTCTCCCCTCAACTCCAAACTCTGCTTTCCCGACTCTTCAATCAGGAAAAATAAATGAATAAATTGAGAATTGAGCAGGAAAGTACAGGATTTACTTTGGTGATCTGGGGAAGGCTGAAAGCACTGCTAGTGTAGGTATATTATTTGGGGGGCTGTACTGTTCAACTCAAGGAAGCTCCCCCACAGTGCTGTGCACATTTAGACACCAGTTCCAGAGCTGCCCCTGCCAGGAGCAGGTGGAGAGCGGGGCTGTCTGATGGAAATGCACAGGAAGTACAACACTATCTCCTTCTCATCACATGCATGCAGCACCGTGGGAGAAGCCACTTTTAGTTCAGAACTCCATCTGCATGTGTCTCTTCTCATTCAAGGTAATGATGACCCTCTTCCTTTGGCACAGTGTAAGGATCATTGTCACTGACCTAAGCATTTTGGTGGAAAGGAGTCAGAAAAATATGAAGATTTCCCATTGATAGGGACACAGACAGTCTGCATTCTGCACTCATTGGATTATATTAGAGAAAAGGGTTGCTTTCCATGAAAATCAATTTTAAAAATGATCAACTCCTTAAAGAGTTCTCTGAGCAGGTGGGATTAATTAGTAAAGCTTATTGCAAGAAGCCAATTCAAGAAACCCAGATGATCCCTAAAACTAGGCCAGTGCTGAGAGTCACCACCAGCCCTCTCCTAAGGAGGGGTAATAGACTGGTACCATCCTTTATGTACCTTTCTTGTTCATTTCTATCAAGTGTGCATAGTAAATAGTTTTTATTCCAAAATGAGGCTCCGATCATTTTTCACAAATCCTTCTCATGTATTACTTGAGAGCAACTGGTATACACTTGTTTATATGTCTTACTGGCTGGCATCTGTTCTGAATGGTCAGGGCTATGACAGACCCATTGTTAGTTTTTTAATAGTAGGCCTGATATGCATACCAGAATCAGTTAAGATTCTGGTGTCTGTAATAAGAAACACCAAGAGAAACAAAAGGACTTGCAGAATTCTTTCTTTTTTTAATTTTTTTTAATGTCTTTATTTTATTTTGAGAGAGAGACAGGGGAGATGCAGAGAGAGAGGGAGACGCAGAATCTGAAGCAGGCTCCAGGCTCCAAGCTGTCAGCACAGAGCCCGACGCGGGGCTCAAACCCATAAACCGTGAGATCATGGCCTGAGCCGAAGTCGGACGCTTAACCGAATGAGCCACCCAGGCGCCCCTGTAGAATTCCTTCTTAATGAAATGCATCGTAGTATGATGGCACTGTCCATTATATAAACTCACCTATTTTGTTGGTGGGGAAATGTCAAAGGTGAGAGAGACATGCTGTATCACAGATGTGGTTTGGGGCATCTAACTACTTCTCACCTTGGGCCATTATAGGGCAGACACTGCTATCTGCCTTCCTAACATCCATTCTTCCCTTTTATCCTACATGTTACAGAGAGGTGCAAGGTGCCAAGATAAACCAGTGCATTTCCTGGAAGAGGAGAGGGGCTACTGTCATATAAAAGGAATTCATTTCGTGGAGTTTCCAGGAAAGCTATTTAAAAGACTTCTGTTTGGCATTTGCCCCTTCCTCTGACCTGATGCTTGGGGTGTGAGTGACTAAGCTAGAACTACTAGGATCTAAGGCTAGAACTACAGTGGCCTTTAGAGACACCGTGAAGCAAACTTGAGGATGAAATCCATATACAGAGAGTAGTGGGACAGAAAGGTAGCAGGATCTCAAGTCCCAGTTCATATCCTGAAGCCACCATATCAGCCCCAGACAACTGGTTGAGTGAAAAATAACCACCTATATTATAATCTTTACTTTCGGAGTTTCTCTTACATGAAGACTTCATTATAATTTATATACTACATTATCCTCAAGATATGAGAAAACAACAATTCCCTTAAGTTGGGAAGCCTTGTGCCAGTCAGCAACTGATTATTCGAGATGTAAAATAAAATCTTATTAAATTTAATAATAATAAGGATCATGGCAATAATAATAATCCCATTTTGCAGATAAGAACATTGAAATCCAAAGACATGAAGTGACTTATCCAAAATATCCAGCTCCTGAACAAAATAGCCAGAGTCAGAACTCAATCTTCCACCTCCCAACACAAAAAGAAGGCCAAGTTCCTCCAGCATGAATGAGGGTCCCTCTCTGTCAGTGCCCAAACACAGCACATGATGTCTCATGGCACAACTCCCTTTCCCCTGCCTCCTTCCCTCCTCTGAGAGTATCCCAGGATAGACTGCTAACCTATGTCTGAAAAGATGTATTCCAGCAAACAACAAATGCACAAATATACAAGGAAAGGTAAGAAGTTAGAAGGTAAAATTATCCTAAAACAAAAATCAACAATCTAAGGTTCCTGAGCCAAATCTGGCCCACCGCCTGTTTCTGTAAATAAAGTTTTATTGGAACACAGCCCTGCCTATTCTTTTATGGGTCGTCTTTGGTCACTTTCACACAACAGCAGAACTGAGTAGCTGCAACGGAAACCAAATGCTTTGAGAAGCTGAACATTTTACTATCTAGTTCTTTTCCCTGATATACAGGAATAAACAAACCCCCCTCTTGGTGACACTCATCAACAATGACTACCTTGCCCATCTAAAAATCTGCACAGCTGGTAGAATGGGAAAAGATAATGGCAAATAATATAACAGATAAAGGGCTAGTATCCAAAATCTACAAGGAACTCACTAAACTCCATACACAAAAAGCAAATAATCCAGTGAGGAAATGGGCAGAAGACCTGAACAGACATTTCTCCAAAGAGGACATCCAGATGGCCAACAGGCACATGAAATGATGCTCAGTGTCACTCATCATTAGGGAAATACAAATCAAGACCACACTGAGATACTACCTCACACCGGTCAGAGTGGCTAAAATGAACAAATCAAGAGACTATAGATGCTGGCAAGGGTGTGGAGAAATGGGCATCCTCCTACACTGTTGGTGGGAATGTAAACTGGTACAGCCGCTCTGGAAAACAGCATGGAGGCTCCTCAAAAAATTAACAATAAAACTCCCCTATGACCAGCAATAGCACTGCTAGGGTTTTACCCAAGGGATACAGAAGTGCTGATGCATAGGGGCACATGTACCCTAATGTTCATAGCAGCACTGTTAACAATAGCCAAATCATGGAAAAAGCCTAAATGTTCATCAGCTGTAGAATGGATCAAGAAGATGTGGTATATATATGCAATGGATACTACATGGCAATGAGAAAGAATGAAATATGGCTATTTGCAGCAAAGTGGATGGACCTCGAGGGTGTCATGCTAAGTGAAATTAGTCGGGCAGAGAAGGACAGATACCATATGTTTTCACTCATAGGTCTAACAGGAGAAACCTAACAGAGGACCATGGGAAGGGGAAAGGTAGGGAAAAGAGTTGGGGAGAGGAAGTGAGGCAAATCATGAGAGATTTTTGAATGCTGAGAATAAACTGAGGGCTGAGGAGGGAGGGGGGAAGGGGAAGAGGGTGATTGTCACGGAGAGGAGCACTTGCAAGGAAGAGCACTGGGTGTTATATGAAAACCAACTTGGTAATAAACTATTTAAATAAAAAAACTTAGAAATATAGGTATGGACGGGAACTTTCTCTTGTTTATAAAGAACATGAAATAAAACCTAACATCTAACACTAAAAAAAATAAAAATAAAAATAAAATCTGCACAAGCTTCAGAGGTGATTCACGAAGGTCACAGGTCCATGTGGTCACTCCCTGCAGCTCCAGCAGGTGCAAGAAGGGAGAGGAACACACAACCAGATACCCTCTCAAATGCTAACACTCAGACAATGGCTGTGCATTTAATGTTTGTGGTTTTCTAAACACAACTAAAGGTCAATGAGACAGTTAAGAGAGAGTGACAGGGCAAGTTACGAGAGAAATACCCGTCAGGGCATCTGCAGGATTCCAACCAATCACACCGTGTGGGGAAGGAACACCAGCACATCCGAAGAGTCAGAAAAGGTCAGGGAAGACGAGGTGGATGATATTAAAAGGAAATAAGGAAAATTGGAAAAGGCAAAGTATTCGTAAGTGGGGGCAGGGGAGACGGATGGACTGTCACGGAGGGTAAATTGCTCTGAGAGAGGATGAGAAATGTGCCAAAAGCCGAGAGAAAATCAAATTGTTGGCCCACCACGTGAGGTGGGGAGAGGAATAATAAAGACAAGTCTGCAAGCAAAATGATGTACAAATGGTATTTTTTCCAGAAATAGACTAATAAAATGCAGATGAAACCCATCAAATTGAAAAATGCTTTTCATCACTTGAAACACGGCACACGGCGCTGAAGAGCGTGGGGCTAGAGAAGCCAGACAGGAAGGGTTTTGCATTCTGGTGCCATCGCTTGCTACAGCATCCGTATCACAATTATTTAGTGAAAAATTCTATAAGTGATCTTGCTTATCTAACTTGGCTCCCTATAGGTACCAGAATCCTGATTGATCCTGGTATTTATATCAAGGTGACTATTCAAAATATCCAACGACAGGTATGCCATCTGCCCTGGCCAATCACAACAGGTGTGTGCCAGCTGATTAATGAACCTGGTACACACAGCAGTGTCGAGGGTGGATTTGTGAAGAATGACTGGAGCCTCCCTTTGAAAGGAGAACTACTTCCTTAGTAGGCTAGTAGTGAGTGAACAGGAAGAAGGCATGAACTTGACACCAGCCTATGCTTCCTTCCTTTTATTTTCTACTTTTTTAATAGTTTATTTATTTTTGAGACAGAGAGAAACAGAGCACAAGTGGGGGAGGGGCAGAGAAAGAGGGAGACACAGAATCTGAAGCAGGCTCCAGGCTCTGAGCTGTCAGCACAGAACCTGACACATGGCTGGAACCCACAAACCGTGAGATCATGACCTGAGCAAAAGTCAGACACTTAACCGACGGAGCCACCCAGGTGCCCCTCTATGCTTCCCTCCCAGGAAGAGCTGGATAACTCTCAGTGCTGACCTGGGGTAGATCCTCATACCTTTGGGGTTTTGGAGATCTTCCCCCATCTTTCTCAAGTTGACTTCTTACTGTATGCTCTAATCACTGATGCCACCTGCTCCAAGAGAAGTCTTGAAGAATTTAGTAGTCATTTTTAATCAATTTCTAAGAAAGCACGCCTTCCTTCTAATGTAATCCAACAAGCACAAAATGTTGGCTGGCTGCATTTCTATCCATGAGAAAGCTTTATATTTTCTCTGACTCCTTTTCAACTGTCCCCACACTGACACAGGAAAAAGGTTTTCATCTCTTTGAATGGGAAGAGACATTTGCTGATTGAGAGCTGAGCTGAAAATGGATAGAAGGTATATCACTTAATCCTTCTGAGTCCCATTATCCTCACCTAAGAATGACTGGAGCAGAATGAAGGAATTATTTTAGCAGCTGACACATGTTTGAGACAGGATAAGAAACATGAGATACACATTTGAACCTGAACTTTCTGGTTGAAAAACATTCTTCTACTCACCCAGCAGAGAACACCTGTAACTCTCACCGTCTCAGTGAGGAGGAAAAGAAAATCGAAACAAAAATTTGGGTTTAGGCTAATGTAGCAAAGTAGGGGGAAAAATACTCTATCTGAGAGCCAAGTCTAGAAGCCCAGGTGTCAGTCTCCTTCTGGTGGTAACTGGCCATGTATGTGCCCTTGAGCTGACGATGCTCCCTCTCTCGGCCATGGTTTTCCCATCTGTCAAATGGAAAGCTCAGATCTAGAACTATGTTTTCTCTAAGGTTCCAGTGAGAAGCTTCAGGGGCCAAAGAGGATAAGGCTGGACATGAGGGATCCCATCCTCTCCCCATTGGTAATCCATCTCTACTTGAACAATTTGCCATAATCTGTTTTATAATTATCTGGTCACCTAACAATTCATCGAATAATGATTCAAGGAGATAAAACTTGTAAAGTCCCTATTAATATTTTATGTTTGCAGAGTGCCCACTGGCTCAGTTGGAAAGGCATGTGACTCTTGATCTCAGGGTTATGAGTTCGAGCCCTACACTGGGTGTACAGATTACTTAAATAAATAACACTTCTAAAATGTATTCTATGCTTCTATACCATGAGAATTTTTTTAATCATTTGAAAAAATTATCATATAAAAATGCAAAACTTTAGGTTAAAATTAAAAAGCAGCAGGGAATATATGGAAGATTGTGGTAGGGTACTTAATACTAAATACTCAAATGTGGCATTTAGTGACAAATCATAAAAATGAAAGGTTTTTTTTTTCTCTCCACATCAAAATGATGGTGGATAACAGGGGTGATCATAGGACTGACATTATTTATAATAAACTGCCTGTGTGCCATGTCTTTTTGGAAAATCCATATTACCTCATCTTTCTGTCTTTAAGATTGGACCAACCCATGGAAGAACAAATATTGTTAAAAGGTAGATACTACCCAAAGCAATCTACATATTCAATGCAATCCCTATAAAAGTAACACCAGCATTCTTCACAGAGCTAGAACAAACAATCCTAAAATTTGTATGGAGCCAGAACAGACTCCAAAAAGCCAAAGCAATCCTGAAAAAGAAAACCAAAGCTGGAGGCATCACAATCCTGGACTTCAAGCTGCACTACAAAGCTGTCATCATCAAGACAGCATGGTACTGGCACCAAAACAGACACTCAGATCAATGGAACAGAATAGAGAACCCAGGAATGGACCCAGAAACATATGGCCAACTCATCTTTGACAAAGCAGGAAAGAATAAAGACAGTCTCTTCAGCAAATGGTGCTAGGAAAACTGGGCAGTGACATGCAGAAGAATGAACTTGTACCACTGTCTTATGCCATACACAAAAATAAACTCAAAATGGATGAAGGACCTAAATGTAAAACAGACCATCAAAATCCTAGAGGAGAAAGCAGGCAAAACCCCTTTGACCTCACCCACAGCACCTTCTTATTCAACACAGCTCCAGAGGCAAGGGAAACAAAAGCAAAAATGAACTATTGAGACCTCATCAAGATAAAAAGCTTCTGCATAGCAAAGGAAACAATCAGCAAAACTAAAAGGCAACCAAGGAATGGGAGAAGATATATGCAAATGACATATCAGATAAAGGGCTAGTATCCAAAATCTATAAAGAATTTATCAAACTCTACACCCAAAAAAACAAACAATCCAGCTAGGAAATGGGCAAAGGCTTCTCCAAAGAAGACATCCAGATGGCCAACCACCACATGAAAAAATGCTCAATATCACTCATCATCAGAGAAATACAAATCAAAACCACAATGAGATACCATCTCGCACCTGTCAGAATGGCTAAAATTAACAACTCAGGCAATGACAGATGCTGGCAAAGCTGTGGAGGAAGAACCCTTTTGCACCGCTGGTGAGAATGTAAATTGGTGCAGTGACTCTGGAAAACAGTATGGAGGCTCCTCAAAAAATTAAAAATAGAACTACCCTACAACCCAGCAATTGCTCTACTAGGCATTTATCCAAATAATCCAGGTGTGCTGTTTCAAAGGGGCATGTGACCCCAATGTTTACAGCAGCACTATCTACAATAGCCAAAGTATAGAAAGAGCCCAAACGTTCATCAACAGGTAACTGGATAAAGAAGATGTGGTGTATAGATACAATGGAGTATTACTCAGGAGTCAAAAAGAATGAAATCTTGTCATTTGCAACAACATGGATGGAACTAGAGTGTATTATGCTGAGCAAAATTAGTCAGTCAGAGAAAGACAAACATCATATGATTTCATTCATATGTGGAATTTAAGATACAAAACAGATGAACAGAGGGAAGGGAAGAAAAAATAATATAAAAACAGGGAGGGGGACAAAACATAAAAGACTTTAATACAGAGAACAAACAGGGTTGCTGGAGGGTCTGTGGGTGAGGAGATGGGCTAAATGGGTAAATTAAGGAAGATGCTTGATGGGATGAGCACTGGGTGTTATATGTAGGGAATGAATCACTGGATTCTACTCCTGAAATCATTATTGCACAATATGCTAACTAACTTGGATATAAATTTTAAAAATAAATAAATATACTATATATAAAAAATAATAAAGCATGCATTCTGTAAAGAAAGAGGAATAAAAAGACTGGACTAATCCATCAGAAAGCACACAGCTCACCCAAAAAGGCAGAGCATTAATTTCCTATTGCTGCTATGAAAAACTACCACTAGATTAGTGGCTTGAAACAATGCAGATTTATCAACCTCACGGTTCTGGAGGTCAGAAGTCTGAAAATGGTCTTGTTTGGCCAAAATCGAGGCAGCGCTGTGTTTTCTTCTAGAGGCTTTAGGGGGAAATCTGTTCTTTTGTCTTTCTGGTTTCTAGAGACTGCCCATATTCCTTGACCAACAGTCCCTTCCACCTTCATCACCAACAATGGTCACTTAAGTCTCTCTCACACACCTCCCTCTGATCTGATTCTCCTACCTCCCTCTTTCCCATGTATAGACACTTGTGATTACATTGTGCTACCCAGAGAATCCAGGATCATCTTCCTATTCAAGAGCAGCTAATAGGCATACCTAATTCCACCTGCAAACTTAACTCCCCCTCCCTGTACACCATAACATATTCACAGGTTGTGGACATCAGAACAGGAACATCGTTGCGGATGGAAAGGAGGGCATTATTCCGCCCACCATAGGCGCTCTACCTGGCAGGAGGTCTCAGGACCTGCCAGAGCAGGAGGTGGGTGGGAAATAATGGAGACAGGGAGGGTCATTACCAGGACACCTGCAAGTGATAATGTCAGAGTAGAAGGCTGAACTAAAATTAGAGTATCAGGAGACCAAGGCAAAAGTTGAGCACTCTGCTCAAGCAAGTTGGCTACAAAGCTGGAAGTTATTAGAGGTGAGGATGGAGAGAAGGACTAGGGTCAGCAGTGAGGAAATGGTGTCCTCTGGGTGGTCTCTTGATGGAATCAGGAGAGGTGTGGGTAGAAGATCAGGATGAAGCAGCACTGGTGCTGGGAAACCTGTTTCAAGAACCCCAACAATGATCACCACACCTGCCTTTTACTGAGTGCTTTTTACATGCGAGATAAAATACTGAGCACTTCACAATCGCTCTGATTCTATCCTTAGAACAACCCTAAGAGATAAGGAGTGTTGACTTCATTTCAAAGATGAGAAACTAAAGCTTAGAGAAAGGAAGTGACTTGGCCAAACACACTCAAGTTTTCGACCTGGGATTCTTTTTTTTTTTTTTAAGGTTTATTTACTTTTGAGAGAGAATGTGCAAGCAAGAGTGGGGCAGAGAGAGAGGAAGAGAGAGGATCTGGAACCAGCTTTGTAACAACAACTGAGAGTCTGACACAAGGCTCGAACTCATGAACCATGAGATCATAACCTGAGCCAAAATCAAGAGTCTGACGCTTAACCAACTGAGCCACCCTCTTGAGTTCAGCTCCCGACATAGGGCTCCATGCCTGTTTAGGATTCTCTCTTCCTTCCCCTCCCCTGATCATGTGTGCACACATGTTTTCTCTCTCTCCCGCTCTCTCTGCCCCTCCCCTGTTTGGGCTCTCTCTCCCTCTCAAAATAAATAAATAAACTTTAAAAAGTAAATTTAAAATAAATTTTAAACATCCCCAACTTGGAAGGTTTTATTTGAAGTGTTTTTTATTTATATACCTTCTAGCATCTAATCACTGAAGACCACCATAGAAAGTACCTTAGACCACGTGTTTGTATAACATTCTCCCAACTGACAGGCATTTTGCAAGTGTTAGTTACACTGGCTTTGGAAAAGCTTTGGTGTTTTAATCCTCTCCAGCTCTGCGAAGCCACTGACAAAGCCTTCACCTCCAGGTCTTCTCTCCATCTCTCTGCTCACTTCTCTTTCACTCCTGAAGCTGTCCATCCTCCCCTCCAGGTTTCTGAACATGATGCAAAGCATTCAGCTCACTTCAGCTTCGAGGGGAAAGAGAGCCAATAATTTAATTTTGTTTTCCAGAGTTCATTGCATGAATTGAAATTGGCATTGATTTATCTCCAGCACAAAATTCACCCACAGAATGCCTTGACATTTGAGGCAAAGGCAGCTTTCCTTCTAATCTCAAGTGCAATAGAAAAGTACCTTTCAAGACTGAATGGTGGGGCCCTCCACCCACTGAGCCCCATTCAGGCTCTGACATTATCTGTCCTTGATGTATCACCTTTCATACACAGGCTCTGGCTTAGCACCATGAGAATCCTGGCCCGCCAAGGAGACAAGGTGTTCTCCCAAAGGGCACTCCCCATATATCTGGCCAATGATACTAGTCATGTTATAAGAGTTAGAGACAATATTCAGGGAGAGAAAGCTTTCTGAAATAAAGCCAGATTATGTCACTCCCCTTCAATTCTTCAGTGATCCTCCATCTCCTACAGGACTCATTTCAAACTACTTAGCAAAGCACCAAAGCTCTTCATACTGGTCTCTGTTGACTTTCCCAGCCTTTCCAGGCCTTTCTCCAACCCACAGACAGATCCTATGCACTGGTCTCAGTCAACTACACAGTTTTCAAGGGCACTATGTCTTAAGGCATTCATACATGCATTTCTTTTGCCTGGAAAGCCAATTCTTCACCTTAACTTCCACCCTGTTGACTGAGCTAAGTCTTATGAAGCCTTTCAGACCCTGGTCAGATGTGACCTCCTCCAACTGTCCATTTGATTGCCTACTGTTGCCATAACAGTTGCGTCTGATATGCATCTTCACCCAAATAAGTGTGACTCAGGTCAGAAAATGCAGTTTTTCACTCTGCAGCTGTTTCAGTTTCCTGTAGTCATCCATAACCCAACATCGGGGTTGAATGTTTCTCCCTCTATGATTTTTACTCATAGAAACATATACTTCTACAGAGGCCAGCCTCAGCATATCTATCTGATTGAGGGACCAGATAGACCAGAGTTCAATCCGGTACTGCCCCTTATTAGTTATTTTATCTTGTGTAAGTTATTATTCTTATCCTCAGTTTTTCTCTTCTGGAAAATAGGGGTATTCATATCTACCTTATAGACATTTTATGGAAATTAATTGAAATAACTTATAGAAAATAACTACCAGTGCCTGACACATAGTTGGTACTCAACAAATGGTATTATATGTTTAAATGTAACAATGTAGAGGCGCCTGGGTGGCTCAGTTGGTTAAGCATCCAACTTCAGCTCAGGTCATGATCTCACAGTGTGTGGGTTCGAGCCCTGCATCAGGCTCTGTGCTGACCACTCAGAGCCCCGAGCCTGTCTTCGGATTCTTGTCTCTCTCTGACCCTCCCCTGCTCATGCTGTCTTTCTCTCTCTCAAAAATAAATAAAACATTAAAAATTACTTTTAATGTAACAATGTAAACGTTCACATTTTAATAAAAATGGAAATCTATATATATCATGTTTTAAACTTAATCTTCTTCAGAAGTGTGGCTTAAAGTGGTAAAAACATTTACTCAGGAAGAAGCAATTGTGTGAATATGGAGTGGTCCCCAGATGAATAGTCATCAACTGCCTCTACTTTGTGAAGAGTGGTTCAAAATGTCCCAACTATAAAAGAGCCTAGAGATCATCCAATCCAACCACCCAACATCGCACTCTTCAAAAAGGAACCAAAGACCCAGTGGCACCGCTGAGAAACCTCACCAGGTCTGAAAGCTTCAAAGGGCACTGTAGAAAGTAATTAAGACAAGTTAGCTGCTTCGAATTGGTTTGGGAGCAGGTGGGGTGTAAATAATACATAAAATAAAGAAAGAAGATGAATACTTTTCTTCTTAAACAGCAGCAGACACTGCCTGAAGCTGATAAACCAGAAGCCAAGAAAAAAGACCTAGAAGATAAGCTGCAGATATCAGCCTGCCTTCAATCATAAAAGAGAGGCAATGTTCTAATAAGGACAGATCATAGTAAAACAGTTTTCAAAGAAAGAGTATGAGTGACATGTGCCTTACTTATAAGCAAGAACTAGAAATTAAAGCATCCTCTTAAGAAGGAAAGACTTTTGTAGAAAAGCGTGGGTGAATATGAAACTCAATTTGCTGTAAGTGATTACAAACAGAAAGCTCCCCAAAGTGCTCACATTATTTCTAGGAGGATCAATGTCCCCACCTCAGGCTAGCATTTCACTCGTTAGATGATATTACTGATGAAACATTCATTTATTTGGCAAATATTTATTGAGCACCTATTAAGTATCAGTCCTGTTTCTCTAGAGAGCCGGAAAATACCAGTAAAGCAATGGTCTGATGAAGTAGGGAGATAGATAAACAAACACACGAACAGGGAAATTTTTAGGATGTGACATGGGCTGCATGGAAAATAAAACAGGGCGATGAGGAGGAGATGAAAATAAAGATCTTTATGAGAAGGAAATGAACCATAAGAGACTGTTAAAGACGGAAAACAAACTGAGTGTATAGAGGGAGGTGGGCAGGGGATGGGCTAGATGACTGATGGGTATTGAGAAGGGCATGTGTTAGGATGAGCATTGGATGTTGTAGATAAGTGATAAGCCACTAAATTCTACCCCTGAAAACAATATACTGTATGTTAACTAACTAGAATTTAAATAAAAATTTGGGGGAAAAAAAAGACCTCTCTCCACTGAACGACAATGGATTACCAAATGAAAATATAAAGACAGTCTTCTAAGCAGAGGGAAACCCAAGTTTACAGGTTCTAAGGAATAGGCCAGGGTGTTGTTCAAAGAACAAAAGGAAACCAAGTGTGGCTGGAGGAGAAAAAGCTGAAGGCAATGTAAAAGAGGAGGACAGAAAAATAGAAAGAAGACAGTGTCCAGACCAGTAGAGAGTTTGAATTTTACTCCACATGCAAGGGGAAGTTATTTGAGGCTTTAAGCATGGAAATAAAATAAACTGATTTGCATTCTCAACATCAGTTTTAAAATCTACAATAGAATGGCAGTCAATCTTTAAGACAGGTAGTCTTAGAGAAGGAGGTTGACTCCAGGAAGCAGCAGAGTTTTCCCCTGTGTGAGGCTAAAACATCAGTTTAGAGACTATGCGCATGTAACTCAAATAAACCCCAGGGCCCACGTGGCCCAGTGTCAGTATGATTCATCCATTCATTTGTTTGCTCATTCAACAAATATTTATTGCAAGCTCTGCTCTAAATGCTGGGTATACAGCAGTGTAAAAAAAAAAATAGGAAAGAAAGAAACAATGTTATTTCCTGATGGATCTTACTTGCCTTTTAAGAGCAAGACCACCAATAAACAAACAAATATTTAAAGTTAGCCAAGAACTATGAAGAAATATAGACTGAAGTGAGGGACTAAAGAGTAGCTAGAAATGATGTTTTGGCTTTCCCAATTTTCAGAGAGAAAGTTTCTCTGAGGGACTGAGATTTGAGCATAAGGTTACATGAAGCATGTAGATATCCAGGAAGAACATTCCAAGGAAGGGAGTAGCAACACAGAAGCCCTGTGTCCAACAAACAACAAAGAGGCCCAAAAGGCTGAAATACAGGGCAATGGGGACATGTAGTAAGAGGTGTGGTCAGAGAGAAGCTCCATTTACAGAAAAGATCATTTTCTCACTGCTGCTCTGCAGGGTCCACTCTTCACAAACTAAGTGTCCACAAGTGGCATGGGTCCATTGGGGCACCCTCTATTCTCTTCTACTGGTCTATGTATCTTACCTTACATCAACACCATTATATCAGTCAGGAGACAGAAATCACACCATAATTAGGATAGGGAAAATTTAATATTAATCATTATTAATGAGTAAAAAGTGATTAACTACTAAAAGATTTCAAAGAAAACTCTAAAGAAGACAGAAATATAAACTCTAAAATGTAGCTACTATCCCTAGCACTAAGAAATGGGGCCCACCCACCAAGTCTGAGATTCAGATCTCTAATTACCCTAAAACTTGTGAATTCACTTGTGACATATAGTAGGGTTCACTGAAAGCCCATCTGAGACTCATGAACCCAAAATTCAACTAAGAATTGCTACAGTTCAAATGTCTATTAAAACTGCATTCTACTCCTTGGATGTAGAAACGGTGTTTGAAGAGAGTTTTCACCTGGGGCGGTGTTTTTCTGGTTGAGTAGGGCAGAGGGAAATGGGAGTAAGAAAGTTGAGGACTTATGCCAGGGGTTGAAATGAGGGACCATGAAATTTAAGTTGAGTAAGGGAGAAACTGAGGTATGTAAAGGATAATTAATGGACAGTGAAAAGCGCTGAGGTCAGTGGATTGAAGGTCCTGGCAGAGCCAAAGGATTATCAGAGTCAGGTACTTGAGGGAGAGAGCTACTTAACATGGTGGTGTAGAAGCATAATTCTTGAAACTGGGTTACTAGTTCTTAGTGCAGTACTATTCTATAGAGCTTTTTGTAATAATGGAAATGCTCTATATCTGCATAGTCCAATATGGTAGCCACTTGCCAGAAATGGCCAAAGGACACTTGAAATGTGACTAGTTCTACTGAGAGTCTAATTTTTCTATTTTATTTCATTGAATTCAAATTAAATATTCGTCTGTGGCTAGCAGCTACAGTGTTGGACACTGCAGGTCTAACGTATGACCATGGGGATTGTGACTGAGTGTGGTGAAGCAAAAATCAATAGAGGTAAGAATGTCAAGGAACTGGGAGACCAGAAAGATGGAGGAATCATCCATGTGGATTTTGAAAATACCAAGAGGTGGCAGGACTAGCGATAGAAAGAAAGTCACAAAACCAAGGTCTTGGATTTTCAGTGAATGAGTTTAACCATAAAAACTGAAGATGACTACTGGAGGGCATTATGCTAAGCGAAATAAGTCAGTTAGAGAAAGACAGATACCATATGTTTTCGCTCATATATGGATCTTGAGAAACTTAATAGAAAACCATGGGGGAGGAGGGGGGGAAGGTTAGAGAGAGGAAGGGAAGCAAATCATAAGAGACATAAGATTGTTGAAAACAAACTGAAGATTGATGGGGAGTGGGAGAGAGGGAAAGTGGGTGATGGGCATTGAGGAGGGCACTTGTTGGGATGAGCACTGAGTGTTGTATGGAAACCAATTTGACAATAAATTATATTTTTTAAAAAAGAACTGAAGATGCTGCAACAGGAAAGGGTACTGGGTGTTACAGTCTGAAGGGGCTGGCTTCTTTAGGAATGAGGTAGGAACACTGATCTGAAGGTGGTGAAGAGGTGCAGAAAGGACACCTATGATCACGTCCAGTGGGAGGTAGGAAGTGAGGGGGGGGGGAACAACCACCACATGAGAGGCTATAGGGGAATCAGTGGCCTCAGGGAAGGGTCACAGCAAGAAGAAGGAAATATCCAAAGAGGGTTAGAGAATACTGGGAACTTTGCCAGTGACCAACCCATGAGTTCCCAAGGGCAGAGTGGAAAGGTCTGAGAAGTTAGGACGGGTGATGTATCGGGTCAGATTGGGAGATGTACAGACCCACGTGGGTATGAGAGGCCAGGTGACAAAGGGTCAGCTGAGAAGCTTGAGAATCTTACCAGTTACAAAGTAAACACCAGTAAATGTATGGTACGATTGGCTTTGTGGTTGCTTAGACCAGTGGTTTTTGGTTGTTTTTTTACTGAAACTCACAAGAAACATCTCATAAAAGAAATAGTAATAAAAGAAATATAAGAATATAATATCAAAAGCACTACATTCATATACACACAGTGAGACAAAGGCTTTAACAAGTGTCTGCCCTTACTGGCTGCCACATACTTGGTTTATTTTCTGGTCTATTCTTTTGCATTAAAAACACAATATAGTGGTCACAAGCCATTAAATTGATTTCATGACCCTGTAATATGCAAAACACTGGCTTCCAGGGAGATGGATAATCAGGTCTTGTTATATCCTTCCTGTAAATGGTCTCCTTTGAAGGGATCATGCAAGGAGCTCATATATGGGGGGCTATTAGAGGGTGAGAGAGGACTTAAATCCCATAAAAAGGACTGTTGAAGCCAGAGGAAGGAAACTTTCACCATGATGTGATGTTGTCTTAGAAGAAACATGGATCAGCAACTAAAATCAATTTTGATCTCTACATACATCTCTTGGAGAAAAACAATTAAAGATCCTAGACCTAACAGACATCTACAGAACATCCTATATGATAACAGAAAAATCCACATTCTTCTCAAGTACACACAGTCCATTTTCTAGGATAGACCATATGTTAGGCCACAAAAGAAGTCAGCAAACTCAAGATGATTGAAATCATGCCATGTATCTTCTCTGACCACATAACTGTAAATCAACAATAGGAGTAAAACTAGAAAATGCATAGGGGAGCCTAGGTGGCTCAGTCAGTTAAGCATCCTACTCTTGATTTTAGCTCAGGTCATGATCTCACGGTTCATGAGTTTGAGCTCCATGTTGGGCTCTGCCCTGACAGCATGGAGTCTGCTTGGTATCCTCTCTCTTCCTCTCTCTCTGCCTCTCCCCTGCTTGCGCTCTCTCTCTCTCTCTCTCTCTCTCTCTCTCTCTCTCGCTCTCTCTCACACACACATAAGATAAATAAACTTAAAAAAAAGATGAAAAAAACTTAAAAAAAACTTTAAAAAAATTTAAAAAAACTTAGAAAATTCATAAATACATGAAAATTAAACAACACTCACCTTAACAACCAATGGATCAAAGGAAAAAGTAAAGACAAAAATATGAAAGTACCTTGAGACAAATGAGAATGAGAACATGACATACTAAAATTATGGGATGCAGCAAAAGCAGTTATGAGGGGTAAGTTCATGGCAAGAATCATCTACATTATGAAACAAGGAAAACTCAAAGAACCTAACTCTATGTCACAAGTATCTAGAAAAAGAATATACTGAGCTCAAAATTAGCACAAGGAAGGAAATAATAAAGATTAGAGCAATAATAAATGAAATAGAAAAAGCAATAATAAATGAAATAGAAAATATCAATAACAATGAGAATTCTTGGAAAAGATAAACAAAAGGGACAAATATTTAATTATACTAACCAAGAAAAAAAGAGGACCCAAATCAATAAAATTTTAAATAAAAGAGGTGACATTTCAAGTGACTCTACAGAAATACAAAGGATCATAAGAAGCTACTATAAACAACTATATACCAACAAATTGCACAACTAAGAAGAAAATGGGGTAAGTCTTAGCATCTACAAAGACTGAGTCAAGAAGAAATAGAAAATCTGCACAAATCATTTACTATTAAGAAGATAAAAATCAGGGGTGCCTGGGTGGCTCAGTTTGTTGAACATCTGACTTCAGTTCAGGTCACGATCTCATGGTTCGTAAGTTCAAGCCCCACGTCAGGCTAACTGCTGTCAGTGCAGAGCCCGCTTCATATCCTCCGCCCCCCCCTTTCTCTCTGCTCTCCCCCAACTCGTGGGCACACTCTCTCAAACCTAAACATTTTTAAAAAATAGAAGAAGATTGAAATCAGTAACCCAAAATCTCCAAACACAGAAAATCCCAGGACCATATGCTTTCACTAGTGAATTTTACCAAACACTTAAAGAATTAATAAAAAATAATAATGAATAAAGATCTGATGTATAATCCAGAGCAGTACTTCTTAATACCTCTTAATATCCTCTTTTGATCGTTTAGATTTCCAAGTCTGTCACAGGCCATAGCTACTCTGGAATCTTCCTCCTCTCCACCTCTCATTTACAAAAATCACCCTCAGTGGTTCTCAACGCTGGCTGCTCCATTGAATCACCAAGACAGTTTTATGACAATTTCAGTGCCCAGACCAATCAAATCAGAGGACTATGCACTGACATTTTTAAAAGCTCCTAAGAAGTTCCACCTACCTCAACACCACACACATTCTTCCCTTCCCTCCCTTCTCTTCTCCTTCTGCCATTGTTATTTTCTCTCCCAAATGAACCTTGGCTAGGAGTTGGATAGCAGGGAAATGTGCAGTGCAAGACTGGGAAGGAGTCAAATAGCAAAAAAGTTTTCGTAACATAGGTTTGGGGTGGAAAAAAGCTCTATAAATATGAATAGATGTATTTTGGGGGGCCTGTTTATATATATAATCAAAGAAGAAAGAAACCAAGGTCTGGGAACTCCACAATGTTTAGATGAATTACATTAAGTGCCTCCACTGATCCATAGTTGGATGGTTTCCAAAGGAGTTTGGCAGAACCAAACTTTTCACCAAAAAACTGTGCTATCTTTATCTGAAAGCAATGTTTCTCTAGCATTTTCTACCCTCAAAGGAGACAAAGGAAGAAAACTGAGTGGGAAAGGCAGGAAAACTACAATTAAGCACTCACAGGGTTTTATAATACCCTTGCACGAAAGGAGGATAAATGTGGAGAAAAATAAGGAAAGCTGTCCTAAAACGTGCTTTTCTACCAGAAGCTCCAATATAAACATCTAATGATGAACACAGAGGAGAGCAAAAGAGAGAAAATATTGTGCTGAAGTAACCTTTTCTTTAAACTTACCCAAAGCAAAAACATTTCACGTTAGAATTACTACTGCTGCTTAGAAAGAAGTGCTTTTTGCCTGTAACTAATGGACGCCCCCTTCTGTTTCTGTCACAGGTATTCTCAATTAAGACCAAATTCTTCCCTTGACTTTTCATGTGAGAAACGAAGAGGCAAAAGGACAGAAACAGTACCATGACTAACTTTCCTGCACTCTGAATTTTACAAGAAGTCACTAAGAACATTTTTTAATTTTTAATGTTTTTAACTTATTTTTGAGAGAGAGAGAGAGAGAGAGAGAGCAGGGGAGGGGCAGAGAGAGAAGGAGACACAGAATCTGAAGCAGGCTCCAGGCTCTGAGCTGTCAGCACAGAGCTCAGTGCAGAGCTGGAACTCATGAACTGTGAGATCACGACCTGAGGTGAAGTTGACGCTTAACCGACTGAGCCACCCAGGCGCCCCTCTAAGAACTTTTTTAAATTTTAATACCAGTATAGTTAACCTACAGTTTCATATTAGTTTCAGGTGTACAACATAGTGACTCAAAAACTCCACACATCACCTGGTCCTCATCTCAAGTGCATTCCTTTATCCCCATCACCTCTTTCAACCACCCTCCCACCCACCTCCCCTCTGGTAACCATCAGGTAGTTCTCTATAGTTAAGAGTCTGGTTTTTGGTCTGTCTGTCTCTCTCTCTCTCTCTCTCTTTCTCCCTCTCCCTCTCTCTCTCTCCTTTGCTCATTTGTTTTGTTTCTTAAATTTTACACATGAGTGAAATAATGTGGCATTTGGCTTTCACTGAGTGACTTATTTCCCCTAGCCCTATACTTGCTAGTTCCATCCATGTCATTGCAAATGGCAAGATTTCATTCTTCTTTTATGTTGAATAATATTCCATTGTGTATATATACCATATCTTCTTTATCCATTCATCTATCTATGGACATTTGGGCTTCTTCCATATCTTGGCTATTGTAAATAATTCTACAGTAAACATAGGGGTGCATGGAAATCTTTGAATGAGTGTTTTTGAATTTGGGGAGTTAATACCCAGTAATGTGATTGCTGGATCATAGAGTAGTTCTATTTCTAGTTTTTTGAGGAAGCTCCATACTGTTTTCCACAGTGGCTGCACCAGATTGCATTCCCACCAACAGTGCACAAGTGTTGCTTTTTGTCCCTACCTTCTCAACAACATATGCTTCTTGTGTTTTTGACTTTAGCAATTCTGACAGGTGTAAGAGGATATCTCATTGTGATTTTGATTTGCTTTTCCCTGATAAGAAGACACCAAGATGTAAGAATCCAGGCAAAATTCTAAGCCCTAGTCAGTGTTCTCCTTCATCAATAGCAGTTTGCTTTATGTAATCTGTCTTTTGGTTAGTGGTTGGTTTAACCTCAGATTAAAAATGGAAAAGCCCACCCACGGGTCCTCCATTGTGGGACCCTAGGCTCCAGCTTCATGGAGCTATTGGTCAAGAAAGGACTGAATTTGGACCTAAATTAGAAAATAATCTTGGCATGGACTGAGACAGGATCTCCAAACTTCATATTGACCCTGTCTTTGTTTCCCTGACTTGGCACCAAGAGGCCATGAAGAAAGAAACTCAGCAGGACTAAGATTCCCCACTCCAGAATTAGTCCAAGCAGCACCTTGCTCACTAATTTCAACCTACTTCTCCACATTTTCATCTCCTGTCATTTTCTGACCTCCATTTAATTTTAAATCTTAGGCCCAGGTTTGGTGACCTTCCATTAACTACCCACTTAAGGTCTTGCAGAATCTCTGCACTGTTTGGGGGTGCAAATTTAGTTCCTTGTTATGTAATCCCATTAAGGAGCCAAGTAGATGCCTACTCCTGTCCACCTTCACCTTGGGAGAAGAGAATTATGCATGGTCCACTGCTTGGGGGGTTAAAATCGAATTCAGTTCTCTTGGCATGGTCAGCTCGTGTCTCTCCCGATCTGGTGTCCGCTCATGGGTTTGGGCTCTGCCATCTATACGGGGTATACACAAGTATCAAATGAGCTAGATGTGTGCCAAACAGGGGGCTTATTCCTATAGATAATTCTCATGAAACCTGCACAGAAAGGGGAAGAAATTTTGAAAGGACACCAGGGAACAAAGGGATACAGGACACTACAAGGTGAAGGTTTTAGGTAGAAGAAAAGCTTGACAATAGAAAAGGTAGACACCAGGAAAGTCACAAATTAAAAAAACATATGCCTGTACCAGTTTTATATCTTATTCTATGATATTGAACATCTATAAGCATTTTCTAGGTCCAAGTTAACCCTTAGAAGAATTTGGATCAACCCTATCCTTGCTTGGGATCGAACATGTCTGCTGAAAGTCTGGCCCTCTGGATTCACCTTTTCTAAAGCTCTTCTGCCTATCAAATGCAGCATGTTACAAGTGGTGTCAGCTTGTAACCAGGAGAGATGCCATGCTTTCTTTGTTGTTTAGCTCCTGGGATGTTACCCCAGTTCCTTCTCATTTTTCCAAGGATCTTCAGTCAAATTCTCATCGAGAGGCAACAAAAAAAAATTCTGTTCTCAGGATAGTTGGGTCTGTGAAATTCAGTTCCCTCCTCTGGCGGAGGAAACAGAGCAAGTAGGATGGAATTGCTTTATGGGCTTTTGGGTTTGCTTTGGTTTTATTTCTCACTTCTTTGCTCAGGTAAGAAGCAATCTTCACAAACTAAATGTAATGTGAAAATACAAATATAAAAACCTCCTCCTTTTGGTGCAAATAGAAACCAAAACATAGCACAACACCTTCTACCTACGCATCATCACCAAGAAATTGCAGGTGTGAAAATCATGCTAGATGCGAATATCTCCGTGTGGGATGGATTAAGAATATATGTGGGAAATCATAGAACTCTATGGCATAGAGACGAGACAACCTCTTGACTGGGTAGACAAAAGCAACATCATCGATGAGGGGGAGATGGACACTGGATGCCTCCAGATGTGACACCTTGAGAGAGAGAGACAGCATACAGCATTCAAGCCAGGATGCACAGTCTAGCCATGAATAAACATCAGATGCACCCTCAAATGAGAAACTCTCTATTAAACACAAAAATAGGAGTATACCTTCAAAATTGCCGTAAGTGACAAAGAAAGGCTGTGGAATGTTCCAGATTCAAGGAGACAAAAGAGATAGGACAAATAAATGAAATACTTGATCCTACACTTGTTCCTGTGCTGGAGGAAAAAAAGGAGGCTCTATAGGGCATTACTGAGACAATTGACAAAATTGGATGTGCATGGAAGATTGGAGGAAAGGACTGTATTGATGTTAAATTATTTAAGGTGACATATAAGATAATATTTCTATTATGAGTAGATAGGGCATTTAAGGGTAAAATGTCATAAGGTAGGCAACCTAGTATCAAATGGCTCAGAAAAAATCATGCGTGTGCATGCTTGCATGTGTGTGAGAAATAGAGAAAGAGAGGAAATGAGGATGCCCAAATTATAAAACAAATGGGGTACGATGTTAGCAATAGGCAATCTAGATAAAAGGGTATATTGGTGGTCTTTGTAGGATTCTGTTTTCTTGCAGCTTTTCTGTAAGTCTGCTTCCAAATAAAGTGAAAGGTGTTTTTTGGTTTGGGGATTTTTTTCATGAGTTCTTATAGAGTCTTGTTACTTGATTTACCCTGAATTTCACCAGCAAGAGCCTTGGAGGTGTTCTTCTTTTAAGATGAGCCAAGGCAACAACAGCCCAGGAAATTCCAGCATGAGTGGAATTTAATAAACATTAGAGAAAACAGCAAGCACCGTGCTCTGTTCTGCCTCCTTTGTCAACCAAATGTCTTTATTAACCCAACCATTCAGGCACACCTATAAACAAGATGTCACCCTGTCCTTGGAGACTTTTTAAATCAGCTCATTCCTCTATTCCTGCCTGGCAAGAGAGCCCAGTGACTGTCCCCCAAGTAACCTGATTACCTTGAGTTTCTTCATTCCAGCATCACTTAGAAGGTGCCCAGAGGCACCTGGGTGGCTCAGTCGGTTAAGAGTCCAACTCTTGATTTTGGCTCAGGTCATGATCTCACGGTTCATGAGTTCAACCTCGGTGTCTTGCTCTGCACTGACACTGTGGAGCCTGCTTGGGATTCGCTTTCTCACCCTTCCTCTCTGCCCCTCCCCTGCTCTAGATAGATAGATAGATAGATAGATAGATAGATAGATAGATAGATAAATAGATAGATAAAAGAAGATGCACAATCATCCTGATCTGTCTGGAATTGAGGAATTTTCTGGAATGTGGACTAACACCGAGACAGTCCCCAACAGTCACTCTCCATCATGATGTAGCATTCTGGCTCCGGATGAAAATCTTGTTTTTATTCCTATCATCTACAGCAGCTCTTTTTCCTCTGCCCCCCACTGACACAGATCTAGAACTCGGCC
The DNA here is from genome assembly GCF_006229205.1 of Suricata suricatta. Lineage (NCBI taxonomy): Eukaryota > Metazoa > Chordata > Mammalia > Carnivora > Herpestidae > Suricata > Suricata suricatta. The sequence goes on from NC_043716.1 coordinate 32,466,073, forward strand.
CCTTTTCTGTGGTGACACCACCATCTGCCCCGACATACAACAACCCTCTCAAGTCATTTGAGGAAGTTATAAACATGGTTGAGGACCCGAGGCAATGAGGAGCTTCTTATCACCAGGTTGTTCAGTCCTTTCTTTGCCCCAAAGATTCCCTGCATCTTAGTGTCCGCACCTCCTTCCCTCTCGGGGTCCTTCTGACACACAAACCCTCTCATTTTATGAGGCAAAGAGCTTACCTCTGTCACCTGTACTTCCGCATGATCTAAAACATCTTTAGTGTTTCACCAAATAGGAGATCAACTCCCGATTTTTCACTTTAGAAGCCCCAGTACTGAACAGTGGTTTTTGAATTCCTGTGTTTACTTTCTCTCCACCATTGCCTTCTCTCCATGATACCAAAAACTGTTCTGTATCATGAGGAAATAAAATCTCTTCTGCAAAGTTTGAACTCTACGTGTACTTTATCCCATTCTAATGCTTTTGAACTGGCAGTTCATGGCTGGCATATGTGGTTATACTACAAACAGCATCTTACATGTACATGTGCCTATATTTTCAAAGCTCTCGTCCACATGTCACCTCACTCAATCACAGAACCATCACCAACAAGACAGGACATGTGGATGATACCCACTTAGCAAAGTCAAAATATGAAGCTCGGCACATTAATGGGACTCCCTGGAAACAATAGAACTATGTCTTTGAACTCTGACTTCTTCCACCATTCTGCAGCCTTGTGTTTGTTAATTCTTTATAAACAAAAATGTCCAATTAATAACAAAAAAACGATTCTTCAGTTTTCAGTATATCAGAGTTTACCTAAGAAGGTGATAGAGCAGATCTGGGTAGGTGAGATGATATTCCTTTTGACCTGGTTGAGAACTGCTGGCTGTGGCAGGTGCAGACAGGTGCTACTCTACAGGGGTCTTTATTTGCCTCCAGACATGGGCTAATTAGGCCCTGGACAGCCAGTGATTATTCTCCGCGACCCTGGAAGAGTGCTAGAGGCTTTGCAGGACAGGCTTTGCCTCCATTTCCAAGCCCTCTGACCTCCACGGGCCCATATGCCACTTCTGTCTCTAGGTCTCCTGGGCTCTCCCCACTGCATCATCTTCCACTTTCCGTGCACTGTGATAGCTTAAGCAATTTTGTCCTTCCATTTATCTTCTATTCAGCCACCCTAACTGGTTCCTTTGCATGCTACTTTGTATCAATTACCTTTTATGGTTTGGCTTTAACAGCCCTTTACCCACCTCCAATGCTTTCCTGTAACTGGGGCTTCTAATTCCTTCCACCTGACACAGACAAGATCCTATTTCACTTCTACTACTTAAACAGGACCCCCTTACACTTCATCCTAACGATTTCTGTCAGCCTCCTTCTCCCTGGGCTGGCTTGGAAAACAAGATAAATCACTCTGGCACACCTCATCCCTATCTGAGTCCCTTTTTCATGGTTCAAGTTAATGGGAACAATGACCAAACAGTGTAGCATTCTCAGGTCTGGGCTATATTTAGTAGAATCCCTCAGAGTCAGGAGTTACTGGGGACGAAGTTGAGTGTAAGCTAAGAGACAGACAAGGATTTAAGTCAAAATGATGTCATTGCTGGGTCTAAGGCAAAGCTTCTCAAGCCAATGCTGGTGACATATTGGGTTGGATAATTACCGTTGTGGGGGAATGTTCTGTGCACTGCAGGGTGCTTATCAGCAACTCTGTGCTCTGCCCATTATGTGACAGTAGCATGTCCCTCCAAGTTGCAACAACCAAAAATTTCTCCAGGCATTGCCAGATGTCCCCTGCGGGGGGAAGGCAGAAGCGAAGGCATCCCCCATTGAGAACCACTGGCCCAAGCTGGGAGCATAGGGTGGAAAAAGAGAGACAAAGTCATAAAGTTAGGGTCAGGCAGATAAGGAACAGAGAAGTAAGCAAGTTACAACGCTGGGCCAAGGAGAATTTTTACCGTCATTAGGAGAGGGATGCCACACATTTCATATGATCCAAGGGCTTGGCATGAATTATATGGTTTAGGGGAACAGAATCTAGGCAACCTCCTATTTTCCTGAGCTGGTTCTCATTACTAGCCCGGGGTACCCTGTGATCAATCAGCCGCATGTTAGTCATGCTGCTCAGGACATGGACTGCAATGCCTAACATGCTGCGTTTCCAAGAAACCTGGTGTTCACAGTTTAACTTAAGAGAGATGATTGTTTTCATGTAACGGGAAGTTCAGAAGAGGATGGTCCAGGGCTGGTGCAGCTAATGAAGGAAGTCAACAAGGTCCTAGATCCTTCTAGCTTCCAGTTCCACTGCACTCGATATAGAGAGAGAATCCTTGTGGCTATAACCTAGCTTCTCTTTGGAGAAGTGTCTGTCCATGTCTTCTGCCCATTTCTTCACTGGGTTATTTGTTTTTTTGGTGTGGAGTTTAGTGAGTTCCTTGAAGATTTTGGATACTAGCCCTTTATCTGATATGTCATTTGCCACTATCTTTTCCCATTCTCTCAGCTGCCTATTAGTTTTCTTGGTTGTTTCCTTTGCAGTGCAGAAGATTTTTATCTTGATGAGGTCCCAAGAGTTCAGTTTTGCTTTCATTTCCCTTGCCTTTGGGGATGTGTTGAGTAGGAAATTGCTGCACTTGAGGCCAAGGAGGTTGTTTCCTGCTTTCTCCTCGAGTGTTTTGATGGTTTCCTGTCTCACATTCAGGTTCTTCAGCCATTTTGAGTTTATTTTTGTGTATGGTGTAAGAAAGTGGTCTAGTTTTATTCTTCTGCATGTTGCTGTCCAGCTCTCCCAGCACCACCTGCTAAAGAGGCAGTCTTTTTTCCATCAGATACTCTTTCCTCCTTTGTCAAAAATTAATTGGCTGTACATTTGTGGGTCCAGGTCTGGGTTCTCTATTCTATTCCATTAATCTATGTGTCTGTTTTTGTGCCAATACCATACTGTCTTGATGATGACAGCTTTGTAGTAGAGGCTAAAGTCTGGGATTGTGATGCCTCCCATTTTGGTTTTCTTCTTCAATATTACTTTGGCTATTTGGGGTCTTTTGT
>NC_043716.1:32469220-32676528 GCF_006229205.1 Suricata suricatta
TCCTAGCATCAGCAATCAGACAACAAAAGGAAATAAAAGGCATCAGAATTGGCAAAGAAGAAGTCAAACTTTCACTTTTCACAGATGACATGATACTCTACATGGAAAACCCGGCAGACTCCACCAGAAGCCTCCTAGAACTGATCAATGAATTCAGTAAAGTTGCAGGGTACAAAATCAATGTACAGAAATCAGTTGCATTCCTATACACCAATAATGAAGCAGTGGAAAGAGAAATCAAGAAACTGATCCCATTCACGATTGCACGAAAAACCATTAAATACCTAGGAGTAAACCTAACCAAGGATGTAAAAGTCCATACACTTTTCTCTGCATCTACTGTGTTATCCCCTGTGACAAATCTATCATGCTTGCCTGTCCAGGCAACTGCAATAGTTTCTCTCTCTCTCTCTCTCTTATTTTTTTTTTATTTCTTTATTTTTGAGAAAGAGTGGGGGAAAAGGGCAGAGAGAGGGAGACAGAGGATCTAAAGTGGGCCCTGTGGGGCTCGAATTCACAAACTGTGAGATCATGACCTGAGCTGAAGTCAGATGTTTAACGAGCTGAGCCACTCAGATGCCCCCAACAACTGCCATTGTTTCTTAATGGCTCTACCTCTTTCCACTGCTGTGTCTCTTCTAGCTGTGTCTGTCCTTGACACAGCAGCCATGCAGATCTTCCCGCATGTAAATCACATGTTGCTCAGTCCCTAATTGAAACCTTCCAGGCAGTGCCTGGGTGGCTCAGTGGGTTAAGACTCTGACTTTGGCTCAGCTGGGGTCTTCATCCCACCGTTCATTGGTGCAAGTCCACTGTCGGGCTCTGCACTGACAGCTCAGAGCTTGGAGCATGCTTGGGATTCATGTCTCCCTCTTTCTCTCTCTGCCCCTCCCCTGCTTGTGCTCTGTCTCTCAAAACTAAATAAACAGAGGTGCCTGGGTGGCTCAGTTGGTTAAGGGTGGGACTTAAGCTCAGGTCATGATCTCATGGTTGGTGGCTTCCAGCCCTGCATCCAGCTCTGCAATATAAATAAATAAATAAATATACTTTAAAAAATGAAAAAAATAGGGGCACCTGGTGGCTCAGTCAGCTAAGCATCTGACTTCAGCTCAGGTCATGATCTCATTGTTCATGAATTCAAGCCCCACATTGGGCTCTGTGCTGATAGCTCAGAGTCTGGAGTCTGCTTCGGACTGTGTCTCCCTCTCTCTCTGTCCCTCCCCCTACCTCTCAAAAATAAATAAGTGTTTAAAAGAATAAAAAAATAAAACCTTCCAGGGGTGTTTTTTTGGTTATTTGTTATTATTTATAATACCTGTGAACTAGAAACAGGCCTAATATCCATCAACTGGTGAATGTATTTAAAAAAAAAAAAAAACGAAACTTGGGCTAGTCATACAATGAGCTACTGGGTCAAAAAAAAAAGATGGAGGGTGGGGCGCTGGGGTGGCTTAGTTGGTTGAGCATCTGGCTTCGGCTCAGGTCATGATCTTAAGGTTCATGGGTTCGAGCCCTGCATCGGGCTCTGTGCTGACAGCTAGCTCAGAGCTTGGAGCCTGTTTCAGATTCTGGGTCTCCCTCTCCCTCTGACCCTCCCCTGCTCAAGCTGTCTCTCTCTGTCTCTCAAAATAAAATAAAATAAAATAAAATAAAATAAAAAGATGGAGGGGTAAGTAATGACGTACAGATACAAGTGACAGCATGGATGAATCTCAAAAGCTCACAAAAGGAAACCAAACACAAAACCCTACATATTATATGATTCCTTCTACATGAAAGATCCAGTAATGGCAAACCTACAGAGACAGAAAGTAAATGAGTAGTTGCCCAGTGCTGGGGTCAGGAAGCTGCAAAGGAGCAGGAGGTATCTCTTTGGATAATGAAAACCATCTAAAACGGAATAGTGCTGATGGCCGCACACCTCTGCAAATTTACAGTAAAGCATTTAATTATACACTGAAGGTGAATTTTATGGTTGTAAACTATATCTTAAGTAAAACCATTTATTAAAAAGAAGGGACCTCCAAGGGTACCCATAGTACTTAGAATAATCTTCTTCCCCTGACTTACAAAGCCTTACATGATGTGACCGTACCCACATTTCTGTTCTCATTTTCCACTCCTCCTCTACCCACCATGCCCCAGCCCTAGTGACCTGCTTTCCGTCCCTTGAACATGTCATGTTTGATCTCATCCTAAGGTTGATATCATCTGAACTCTCTTGCCCTCCACATAGCTGATTCTCTGTGACATTCAGACATTGGCTCCTTAGAAGGGCCTTACCTGGCTACCCAAAAAAACAGCCACCTACTAACGACACCACCTGTTTTCATTCTCTGCATTGCCTCATTTCTACCTGATATTTTTCTTGTGGTTTAATATTTGTCATCATTCACCAGAATACCCATGTGAACTGGAACCTTTTCAATAGGGTATCCCTCATCCCAGCATATTCTTCAACTCACAGACAGTATCACTGAACAAATAAAGGATTGAATGAATGGATTACTGAGATGGTCAGAAAGCCATGCAGATAAAAATGCTGAGATATTCCCATTCTCTCCAAGGGAGAAAACAGAAGCTTCTTGTGCTGCCCCGAGCTATAGAGATGATAACCTCACAAAAACACTAGATGACTTCGCTTTGGCCTGGATAACACTAGTAAACAAGACCATCAGCTCCCACTACCAAAGGAAATGGACTCCGGTCAAACCTAAAAGCACAGAAGAGTCTCTGAAACTATTGTTATTTGGGAGAATGTAGATTGCTTTGCTAAAGGCACACTGAGTGTCAAGGAACAAACCCATTTCAAATGGTCCCAGCAAAGAGGAGTTTATTCTAAATGTGCAAACAACAAACAACTAACTAGAAATGTAAGGCTTCATGGAGACCGGAACCACAGCTGTTCTCTCCATGTCTCAGGAGCTACGTGGTCGCATCTTCATTTGTTTGGGTTACTAGCAACGTAGCTCCTGGTTGTTTTTCTAACTCATTTATCAAGACCTTGGCCCTGAGCAAGTGTGACATAAGGGAGGTAAAAGTTAAAGTGACAGGTCCTCAGGACCAGGGGAGCTCTTGATTGAGGTGCTCTGAAGGAATGAGTAGGGTAATGGAGGCTATGGACACAGATTAGAGTAGAAAGAATGGATAAAGGGAGAAAGAATGTATAGTTGGGGGGGGGGCGCCTGGGTGACTCAGTCGGATAAACCTATGACTTTGGCTCAGGTCATGATCCCATGGTTCATCAGTTTGAGCCCCACCGTCAAGCTCTGTGCTGACAGCTCAGAGCCTGGAGCCTGCTTCGGATTCTGTGTCTCCCTCTCTCTCTGCCCCTCCCCCTCTCATTCTCTGTCTCTCTCTGTCTCAAAAATAAATAAAACATTTTAAAAAGTCTAAAAGAATGTATAGTTGGGAGATGCAATGAAGCTGGATGTGGGCAACTGCAGGTTACTGGTTGGGTCACCAGGTCTAGAGGGGGGAAAGAGACCCACATACATACAAGTGCTCCTATAGGGACCAACACTCTGCATGGCACAGCATCACCGTACCAAGTTAGAACAGTGAAGTTCTTGACCTCAATGACCTCACAGCTAAGCTTGTCAGAATCTGGAACCTAATTTGTGCCTATCCCCAGGAGTTGGAGGAACCCAGAGAAGTTAAGTGAACTGGATCTGTAAAAATTTCCTGAGAAAAAATTCATCCTATGGACATAGAGTCAGGGAAAAAAGCCAGGTCTAATAAAGGATCTTTAGATTGTTGGAAAAGGGTGATAATTTAAAAGTCAGCATAATTTATTTGAAAATAACAACTTAGGTCCTCACACCCTCCCTGCCCAAATGACATCCAAGTCTTCCAGGCATTTGTTTCTTTTTCTTTCTTTCAAAAATTTATTTATTGGAAGTACAGCTCAGGGGTAGAGCACTTGACTGCAAAAATTTATTTATTTATTTTGAGAGAGAGAGAGAGAGAGAGAGAGAGAGAGAGAGAGAGAGAGAGAGAATCCCAAGCAGGTTCATCGCCATCAGTGCAGAGCCTGACATAGGCATCAAAGTCGCGAACCTTGAGATCATGACCTAAGCCAAAATCAAGAGTCAGATGCTTAACCAACTGAGCCACCCAGGCACTCCAACTTATTTTTTTTAAACAATGACCACGTATTTCTATTATAGTAATAGCAATAATAATAATAATAATAATAATAATAATAATAAAGCTCTCTTAAAGAAAGAGAGTTTATACATATGTGGAATTTAAGAAACAAAAGAGATGAACATATGGAAAATGGGAAGCCATGGATGGGTGGGGTGGGAAGAGGAGACAGAGAAACAAACTACAGAGATTCTTAAGAATAGAGAACAAACTGAGGGTTGACAGAAGGAGGTGGGTGGGGGATGGGCTAGATGGGTGATGGGTATTAGGGCACTTGTGATAAGAGCTGGATGTTATATGTAAGTGATGAATCACTGAACTCTAGTCCTGAAACCAATATTGCACTGTTTGTTAATTAACTGAAATTTAAATAAGGAAGGAGGGAGGAAAGGAAGAAAGGAAGGAAGGGAGGAAGGGAAGGAGGCGGGAGGGAGTTTATGGTGTTAGTGGTCCACAAAGGTTGAAGGAGGTGTCCTTTGTGAAGTTTCCCTGGGACCCAGAACCTCTCCTCTTGTCAGCTGTTACTGTCTGTACTCTCTTCAGAGGCACCACATTGGAGCCTGGAAACAGATGTTTTCATTCCACTCTCCACGTTCCGCTTCCTGAGCGACATCCTCCACGCTGGTGACAGCAGATGGCTGCTCCCATCACGGTGGCAGCATTGCCGTCTGTCTGTCTTCTGCAGCAATTTGTGAGCCTCAGAAGCTGGTGTTTTCAGTGCATTTGTGCTTGTTTTATGGCAAATCACCACCCACATGAGGCAAAACACCAAGATGGCACCGTTAAGGACACAAGCCCAAAGCAGAATGGCTCACTTAATAATCACATACAAGTCACCTCAGTGTGAGCCTCATGTGGCAGCTACAAGTGACTGAGAGGGAGTGACATTTGGTCCAGGCTGGGTTGACCTGTGGAAACAGAGTGGGTGTTCAGAGCCAAAATGCAATGTGACAGGCATTTGGGGAAGTCTATGATCCAGGATAAGGTATAGAGAGGTGATACTAATTCAGGACAAGATCCAGAGGCCAGCGGTCAGGTCAGAGGAAAGATCCAAAATTGGGAGAATGATTGAGAGCAGAGGTTGGCAAGCTTTTTCTGTAAAGGGCCAGATGGCATAAACTTTGCGCTTTGCGGGCTGTATGGTCATAGCCACCATCCAACTCTGCAGTTGTTAAACAAAAGCAGCCATACACAGTATAAATGAATATGTGTGGCTGTGTCCCAATAAAACTTTATTTAGGAACACAAAAACTTGAAATATTAGTCTTCTTTTCTTTTTTTTTTTTTTCAGCCACTTAAAAATGTAAAACCTGGGGCACCTGGGTGGTTCAGTCAGTTGAACATTCAACTCTTGATTTCACTTCAGGTCATGATCTCATGGTTCATGGGATTCTCTCTCTCCTCTCTCTCTCTCTCTCAAAATAAATAAATAAATAAATAAAATGTAAAACCCACTGTTGTCTTATGGGCCACATCAAAGCAGGCAGAGGACCAGATTTGACTCATGAGCAGGTTAGCACCCTCCAATAGAAATATGATTTAAATATAAATATAATCCACAAGCAAAAGGCACACACATAATTTAAAATTTTCTAGGAGCCAGGGGCACCTGGGTGGTTCAGTCGGTTGAGCGTCTGACTTTGGCTCAGGTCATGATCTTGAATTTCCTAGGTTCGAGCTTCTCATCAGGCTGTGTGCTGACAGCTCAGAGCCTGGAGCCTGCTTTGGATTCTGTGTCTCCCTCTCTCTCTCTGCCTCTACCCAGCTCACACTCTGTCTCTCTCTCTCTCTCTCAAAAAATAAATAAACTTTAAAAATTTTCTTTTCTAGCAGCCAGATTTTAAAAAGTAAAAATATAAGACATGTGTTTAAGGATTTATCTTAAACTCTTTAAACCCCAGTTTTCTTAACTGTAAAATCAGGCTAATAACAGTAACTTATGGGATTTGGGGGAAGATTTAATCACTCAAACCATGCGACATGCCTGGAACAGTGCCGAGCACATCGTGAGTCCCCAGTAAACTCAGCTTTATTGCCATCACTTCAAAAAAAAGAAACTGGTAAGGTTAATTTTATACATTTTATTTAATTCAGTACATTCAAAATATCATTTCAATAGATAATCAATATCAGAACATGATTTAAAAGATAGTTCACATTTGGGGAAAAAAGGATCTTTTACATTTGGTTTTTCAAATTAATTTTTGAAATTCAATGTGTATTTTATGCTTCTGTCACATTTCCAGGACTCAGTAGCCCACATACAGCATAGATCTCAAGCAAAGGTGAGTCCGGGTATCAAAGATCAGAGTCAGGCCACAGAGTGGATCTAGAGAGGCCAGGGAGAGGCAGGCTAGGGCACACAGAAAGGTGAAATCCAAGGTCAGGGGCACAAGCAAGTTATAGACATCTGGGCAAGTGCCAGAGCAGACGACGATCCAGGAGAACATCGGGCGGCGAGAGAATTTCGGTACAACCCCTTATTTAGGACCTTGTTGGCCAGGCGTCATAGGAAGCACTTCACATTCCTTCTCTCGTTTAATCATAAAGACAGGCCAGTGCTCTCACCCTCATGTTAGGAATGAGACTCGGGGGAAAAAGGAGCTGATTTGCTCAAAACCGTACCGCTGGTGAGTGGTAGAGGTTGGATTTGAATCTCTGCCTGTCTGGCTGTCACACCTCTTCAACCTCTTCATTATACTGTCCTGCGCAATAAATGATCAGAATTCAGGGAAAGACGCTGAGCCACGATGTCTCTTGAATCCACCCACTCCCCTCCGTCCTCACCGCCTGGCTGCAGCTCATTCTCTCTTCGCCTCCCACCTGAACTAGAGCAGCAGCCTCAACCCTGCTCTCCTTGCCCACCCTCCACCCCACCTCTGTCTCCTTGGCTTCAGTTTGTCCAGTGTTCAACTGACAAAATAATTTGCTTAAAGCCGAGCTCTAGGTGCTTTCCTTTCTGGCTTAAAACCCTCCTCTTGCTGGCTCCTCTTGCTCACAGAATAAAACCCCAAGTTCAGGAAACATGGGTCCCAGGTTACTTACCTCCACCTCACGCTGACTTCAAGCATAGCATTCCAGACCCTCCATATTCCATCCTGTCAAGTGGCCTTGGTGGTCCTTGGTCTCCCTTTATAGATTTCAGGCAGATATTCTAGCATCCAGAGAACCAGCCATCCATTCCTGACAATGACTTTTCCCTGAACACAATGTATGATTTTCTTTTTTAATATTTAGTCAGTTTTTGAGAGAGAGAACAGGAGTGGGAGAAGGGCAGAGAGAAAGGGGACAGAGGATCTGAAGCAGGCTTTGCACTGACAGCAGAGAGTCCAATGTGGGGCTCAAACCCACGAACCACGAGGTCATAACCTGAGCCGTACTTGAATGCTCAACCAAGTGAGCCACCCAGATGCCCCACAGCCTATGATTTTTATGGCAGTGTCCCAAGTCACACTATTCCTTCAACTTCAGATGCTCTTTCCTTTTACTTGTCCCTCTCACCACTGCATAGACCCTAATGATCTCAAGCACATTTCTCCATGAAACTTTGGACCCCTTGTCCCCTTTCTGGACTTTTCCAGCATCATGTTCCTGTCATTCCTAGAGTTCTTATCACTTCCTACTTTGTTTCATAGACATATAGATGTGTCTCTCATCTCCCTTTCTCCACTCAAGCTACTCAAGGGAAGGTTCTAAATCCTTCTGTCTCCCATAGCATATGCCATAATGTTTCATGCTAACAGATTAGGCACTCAGAAGCTTGTTTAATTAAAAGAATAAATCAATGTTGGTTGAATTAAGTTGATCTATCATGATGCTTAAAACTTTGCTGTCCAAATAATTCCTTAAGAATGTCCAGAAAATTCTAGCTGAAACAGTGAACTGTATTAACCCCTAAAGATATAAAATTAAGTGATATTCAGCAAGATCTTAGAGTGCCACCATTAACCAGAAAAGGGAGCCATACAACTCATTGTAATTTCTTTTTTGCTTTGGCTGCTAGAAAATTCCATTGAAAATGTAGTGCTCAAAGACAAAAATATCCTCAGTCTAGGTTTCTAGTATTGCACCAACCCATCTCTTCCATTTAGTGATTCAGTCCTGTATAGACCAATATTAAGTATTGTTTACTGAAAGCTGCTTGAAGTACTTTTGAAAGTATACTCAGGAGAGGGTGGTTATAAATTACGAAGCAATGCAATTGGTAGGAATTGTTTATGAGCTGAGCCAAGAGGCACAAGCCTGAGGTGCTCTGGGCACTTGGCCCTATAGATGTGTGGGCAAGGGGAGGAGCCAAGATGAAAAGGGTCTTGAACTGAAAGTGGCTCAGCAGCAGGGCTGGCTGCTGAAGGGGAAGCCATCAGTCCAAAGCCATGATCCAGCAGGACCTGGTGGCCTCAGGCTTGATTGGGTTGTAGCTATGATGTAAGGGAGCCAAACCCAGAGTGTGGGATGAAGCAGCAGGAGAAACAAGACAACAGCAATACACATAGCCCTGCAATGAGCCTTGAAGGAACAGAGCCCATCTAATGGTGAGAAATTACTGGGACGAAGACCCGACTTCCAGGGGAAGGGTTAGCAAGACCTGGAAAGGGATCAAAGCCCCTGTTTAAAAGCTGGAATTCAGAACCCGACTCCAGCCCCAGAGTATAACAATAAACCTGATCAGGGAACCAATGCAGAAACAACTATGAGGAATGAGCAATGATGCTGAGGTTAGGCGAAGGCCATGCCTCTGAACACCATAGGCCCCTGCTCCTCAACATATTCTGCTTGATCGTCAGTGGGCTCAGAGCCACCTATATGCCAACAAAGTCTTAAATGGAGGGCTCATCTATCACCCTAAATATGTAAGCCTTCACTCCTTTACAGGAAATGTAATAAGATACATGGGATGATACTTTCCATTCTTGACCAAGGTCCTGAGAGAATGCAAGATACGATGGGTCAGCTTTGATGAAGGGCAGTGGGCAGGAAAGCTCCACAGAAGAAGCCAAAAGCCAGAGAAGGTACCTAAATAGGCAGACAACAACATGGATTATAGAACCTGTTAGCAAGAAGGCAGAGGCCAAGATGCAACCTCGCCATTCATTGGGTCAAGATCCAACTCTGGTAACAGTAAGGAACATATAATGACCAATGCATTTTCTCTTCTCCACTTTTCTCCCCATTCTACAGGTGGGAAAACAAAAGCTCAGAGTGCTATGTGCCCAAGTCATCCCACTATTATACAACAGGGTTAGGATTCAAATCCAAGTCCCTCTCATCTCAGGCTGGTTTTCCTCATTCACACAGCGCTTTTATCCAATGAGAGGTGAGCTCACTAAAGACCACATTGGGCCCTGTGCTGGGGTAATGTCAGCCCTATTGCATTCTGGGACTGGAGGTCTGAGTGACTTCTGAGGAAGGCATGTGATGATTTCCTGGAGGTTGCCAGAGAGAAATTCCAGTTCCCACAGGCGCCCTCCACCGCTTCAGTTCATGGAGCACATCAGTTTTGCCAGTTCTTCAGGAGAGGGCTTTGCTGCAGAACTGAAAGGTCAAGAGCACTGTTCCTCATCACCTGATGGTGAGGCCAAGCTGGCAGCCAAAAGCTCCAATCTGGACAATTACACCACTGAGAACAGGGATCCTTCAGGCCCTCCCTGCCCGGCTTGACATTTCCTCTCCAAGTGCTAAACCTTGCTTTCTACTTCTCTTTTAGGAGGTGACTCATCCTTTCAAGCTATGTCACTGGCCTTTTCACACATGCCAGGAGCATTAGGGAAAGCTTGGGCATAAAGCCTTTAACATGCATTTAACATATATTTATTGCATGATGTCTTTCTGTTCACTAGCAACTGTGCAGGCATGAGAGTGGACCCAGAGTCTTCCAACCTCAGCAAAGGAAAAAATGTATATCACTATGATGCCAAACTTGTTTAAGAAATCTCCAAAAGCTATAGTGAAGGCTGGGGGGAGGGTGCACGAAGCAATCCAGTAGACCCTTAAACCCTCACCTTGTGCAATCTCTGGGATCCTTTCATCTAGTAGGTTCTAGGAAGATAACATCCCCTCCTGTCCACCAAAATCTTCTGCCTTGTGCTGTGGATGCCCCTCTCTGTTGTCCTGAAAGGTGTTTTAATCAACTGCCGCTGCTAATGTTTACACCAAGAAATCCTTTGAATGCCTCAGTTGTTGACCCGTCATTTCTGTGTTCCCATGGAGATGAGGCAGGGAGAGCCCTCTCTCCACCAACGTTAAGACAATTTCACTCTGTTTCCAAGAACAGAGTCTGTGTCTGTTCTTCATGAAGAAACCCAAGACAGTTTCCCTCTGCAGCTGGGTTACAGGATATGTGAGCATCACTGTCTGCCATACCCAAAGCCTCTCTCCTTGTTAGTAATCAATTTGTGTCTCAACACAAGATGAGACTCACCTTCAAGGGGAACTTCTAACCTATACTAAGAACTTCCCCCAGTGAACTTCCCCCTCTCTTTGTCAGTGAGCCTTGGTTTTGGCTTCCCATGATTCAACCATCAGTTTCTAAGTCTCCTTCTCTAATGTCCCCAAGGCCTCTAAAGTCCCCAGGTAAACAGGATGCCTGGCAACAAGCTTCATGGAGCCAAAGTTCCCTCTTGAGCAGACAGATTAGGCTTCTCTCTCAAAATTACACAGCACTAATAGAGTTAGACAAACACACATACATATAGTGATAACTATTTATTAAGGATGACATAAAGTAGAGTCCAGAAACACTGGGCCCCAAAAGCTGTGAGAGGCCATTTCTGAGTCAATATTCATGTCGGAAACCAGGGAGATGCAGCACATTGTTATGAGATGCATTGCCATAAATGGTTCACAAGTATGGCTGTGAGTGGGGAGAAGGTTCCGGAAGCACACATTTACATGACATAGACTGTGTAACCCAAGCAGGCCCAACCACGCAAAGGGCCAGAAGAGAGTTATTGTGGCCAGGGAGGGACATGCCAGTTGGTGCCCCAGTGGCAATGAATTATGGTGGGTAAGGTCTCCTAGTTCCACACTGAACTGAACTGAGACACTTCCCCTTCTTGCCTGTGCTGACACTGGGTCTTGTTTTAAAACTGCCCTGAGAGAGGGGAGGGAGTTGGGGCTGGGGCACTCGCGATGAATTGGCTGCCCCTGGAGTTCACCTTGATTGATGCTAATTGAATTCTAATTGAAACCAGCCCAGCCAGACCCCAGTGCACCTGAAAGAAACTTCAATATCCGGAAGCCACACCCCAGGGGGTTTGCAAACATCACTCACTCTCCCTGCACAATTCTATCAAGTACATTATTTGCCTATTAAACCTTGATACACCTTTAGAGACTCCAGGAACTGCCCTGCTACAGACAAAAAGATCACAGCCTCTATTTTGGGCTGCCCTACAAAGCTGGGTTTTGACCTGATAAGACTATTACAGTTCATTTAGCATCACTGCCATGCACCATGCTAATTAGAACTTAGGGACTCTTAAAAATCACTGGATTATGGAGTGTTTCCTCCCAAGCCTTTCTGTGTTGTGGTCCAAATCCTTATGAAATTTGTATTCAATGAATACAGAGGGAGCAGGAAAAGCATGGAGAGTCAAGGGGAATAGTTAGAGGTGAATATGAATCTTATGTTGCATCACAGGGTAAACAAGCTCTCCTGATAGCCTTTGTGCATTCATTCTGCAAACATTTACTGAGCTCCTACTATATGCAGGATATTAATTATTCCACAACCTGGGGATACAGCCTCCCCAAAATGCATATTTTAGCAGAAGGAGGCAAATGTCAAACAAGTGAAAATGAGCAAATAAAATACTTTTAGGGACTAAGTGTAATCAAGAACACAAAATGGAGTAATAAGGTAAAGAGTAGGTTGGGGTAACTAGGGGTCAGCCAGGGTTGATGGAAAAGGCCCCTCTAAGTAGGGAACATTTGGGTTAAAAGCTGAAGGATGAGAAAGAGAACTGTGAAAAAGTCTGAGGGAAGGGTATTCCAGATGAGGCGCAGCATGTAAGGACTGCAGGTAAGGTAAGGCAGGAAAGGACTCAACATGTTCAAGGGCCAGAAAGAAAGTCACTGTGGATGAATAAGAACAAAAGACAGATAAGACTAGAGAAGTAGGTAAGAGCCAGATCCTATAAGATCTTGAAGATCATAGAACAGAATGTGTGTGTGAGTGTATGTGTGTGTGTGTGTGAGAGAGAGAGAGAGAGAGAGAGAGAGAGAGAGAGAGATTCCTAAATGGACACCATTCAAGGATTTTAAGCAGGAAAGTTCATTGCCAATGCCTACCTTGGAAAGATTATTCTGGCTGCAATATGGAAGGTGGATTGGGGGCAAAGGGGACAGAGGCAAAAACAGAGCCAGAGAGACCCACTAAGAAGTTGCTGCAAGAGTCCAGTCAGAAATAATAATGACTTCTACTGCACAGGACCAGTAGAGATGGGAAAACATGGACAGAGAGTCCATGGGATGTATTAATGGATTTCATTTGTGAGTGCATGGAAAAGAGAAGTAATAGAAGAGCTCAGGTTTGGGACCTGAGCAATGAAATGGATGCAGAACTCTTTCTGGAAGCAGAGAGAGCTGGGTAAGGATGGAATTGGAGGAAAATCAACAAGAGCTGCATTTGGCCACATTTCTTCTGACGTGAGAATTGGATATCCAAGAGGAGATGTCAAGGAGGAATCACTTAGACAAGACTGTGCTCGTGGGAGGGCTCTGTGATAATGCCTCAGCATGTGGAGCATGGACGGAGGGAATCCCAAGAGAGGGGATGGGAGCCCACTGAGGTCAGAACACAGGGCACTGAGAGCCTGATGGGAAAAGGGGTCCCCTAGAGGCCTGGAGGGAGTGGTTAGCCCCGTCAGGCTGCTGAGAGGCCCAATAAACTTGTCTCTGAGAAGTGACCACTGTTTTTCACCAGATGGCGGTGCTGATGACATTGTTGAAGGAAGCATCCATGGAGAGGAGTTGGGGGTGACCCCCCAACTGAAGGGCAATGAGAAGAAAGTAGGAAGTCACAAACCAGAGACAGTGAGGAGAGACAGGTCTGCTTTCTTATAAAGATAGGCAGAGAAACGGGGTGATAGCTGGAGGGAGATGTAGGGGTCAATGGAGGGTACAGACTTTTGTTTCAAAGATGAGTGACATTATAGTATGTTTATGTACCAGTGGATATAACCCCACAGTGAGGGAAAAATCGATTGCCTAGAGAAAAAAAAAAAGATCATCCTGGAGCAGAGTCCCTGAAGGGGCAAGAGAGGACAAGATCCAGGGTTCAAGTAAAAGTATTAGCTTTGAACACAGTTAAGGACACTTCCCTGGCAAATCTGATGAGACCATTCTGAAAGCTTATTTGCAGGGTGCCTAGGTAGCTCAGTCAAAGCATCTGACTTTGGCTCAAGTCATGATCTCATGGTTCGTGGGTTCAAGTCCCACATCGGGCTCTGTGCTGACAGCTCAGAGCCTGGAACCTGCTTCAGATTCTGTGTCTCCCTCTCTCTCTCTGGTTTTCCCCCACTCATGCTCTGTTTCTCTCTGTCTCATAAATAAACATACAATTTTTTTTAATTTGCAAATGGGAGGGTACAGACAATAAAGACATGGGTATGTAAACAGGAAAATCTCTAAGAACAATAAGTTTTATTGAGAAATAAAACAATGACAAAGTGACAAAGAGCAGCAAGACAGTAAAAGGGCTACTTGAAGCCACAAAGACCTCAGTCACCACAGCCCAGTGGCCCCTGAATCATCCATGGATCTCTGTGACATAAGCCCTCTGCTCCAGCTAAAGTGGAAACCAGCTTGGGAATCCAATAACTCTCAAGCACCTTTTATCTGCTAGATGTCTTGTCAGTATCTTTTATGAAGTTCTACTTTGATCCATACAAAAACTCCATGGGATACATATTTGCCCCATTTTATAGATGGCCATACTGAGACTTAAAGAATCTATTGCCTTTCCCAGGGTCTAGCAGCCAGAGAGCGTCGGAGCTGGTGTCTGACCTCAGATCTACCTGATTCCAGATATCAGACACTGCAGTGTCCCACATTGCATTTATAGTAGGAGGACTTAGGTGGGGAGGCACAGAAAATGGTAAGCACGCACTCCCTGAAATTTTACCCAATATAGAAAGCCCTCCCCATGTTCCCACTCCTGCCTTTCAGATCCTAAATTAAAAATTGACCCTCCTGGAAGGCCTGGAGGGCTTGATCAATTAGGTGTCTGACTTGAGCTCAAGTCATGATCTCACATCTAGCTCTGCGCTGACAGTGCAGAGCCTGCCTGGCATTCTCTCTCTCTATCCCTCCCCGAACCCCTCTCTCTCTTAAAATAAATAAATACAGCCTCCAGAAAATCTCCCTTGGATTCCTTTTCCAACCCAGTTTCTCAACATATGACCTCTGCATCATTTGGTAAAGGGAGGGTGATATTCCCTACCTGGCAGGAGAGACACTGGGATTAAAGATGAAAGATGAAAGTGCTTGGCACTGAGGTGCTCATTATCACTGTATTTATTATTATTATTATTATTATTATTATTATTGCTATTATTATGACTCTGGCCTTTATTACTATTACCGTTATTAGGAAGGGATCAATTGATAAAGGCTTTCTCAGACCTGGTTTTCCTCTGCCTCCCTTCACTCTGAGATACGTGGACCACAACAAAAAAGAAAAACAATGCAGATAATGCTCATTTGTACACAAGTAGCCAAATCCTTGCTCTAGCCTGCTATCTTGTAAAGCTCATTCATAATGCAAAGGTACAACGAATTCCATCCACATCACAGCTCTCCATTTTCCCTAGCTCATTGCTTGGAGTCACACATTATAAATTGCCTTTTATGTTATCTCTCTATTCCAGTAAACCCTTCCCCTAATCCTTTTACCCTGCCCAGAGCTCATGCTCTGCAGCAGCGGCAGCCGCCCCACCAGCACCCCGGTGGACTGCTCTTTGTAAAGCTATCGATCCCTATAAACTACTTTATTAGTGGTCATTATTACTCTGTTTCTAATCACCACTTTAATTAAAGTTTTATCATCCACATTAAAGAGGGTATATGACTTTTAATAGGCTGGATGGTTTTCCCTCAGCCATGAAGCATTCCCGTGAAATCAGCCAACGGACTCCTGGTTTCAAGGACTTTCTGAAGCCCGTCTCCCTTCAGGGTACAGGTGTGTTTGTTTGCGAGCTAGAATGGGGGTGTGATGCGTGGGCTGAGTTCCCTCCTAGGCAGCCCCCTCATCTCCCTGACTTGCGAACCCTCAGGCAGGGAAAACCAAAAGTGGTCACAACATTAGAACATTCTAGCCACAGTACTAGAGGCTCCAGTACTCCAGTATCTCAGAATTCAAAAGAGGGGATTGATCATCTCCATATGTCTTACAATACATACTTTTGCTAAACTTTTTCTTACAGGAGTTACCTACTCATTCAAGAACCAAAAGAATAAACAGAAGCAATTGTTTCTCTTACCAACACAACATCCAAGCAGGGTCATTTGTTGATGAATTAAACCTACACTAAACCAAGTTCTTGGAGGGGAGTGGCATATCTTGGTCGATTTTGTATCTGCAACACTAAATGAAGTAACTATGACACAGTGGGTCCTCAAAGGATCTAAAGTGTCCAGGAGGCCAGGGTGACTGGGCGGCTCAGTCAGTTAAGCAACATAATCGGCTCAGGTCATGATCTCCTGGTGAGTTCGAGTCCCGTGTCAGGCTCTGCGCTGACAGCTCAGAGCCTGGAGTCTGCTTTGGATTCTGTGTCTCCCTCTCTCTATGCCCCTCCTCCATTCATGTTCTCTCTCTCTGAAAAATAAATAAAAACTTTTTTAAAATTATAATAAAAATGGTTAAAATGGTGAATTTTATATTATAGATCTAAAATTTTTAAGGTGGAAGAGTATTCCTTGTAGTTCAGGGGCTGGGAGATATAACATTTTTTATAGATAGCCAGATCTTTTCAAAGTCTCCTGCTGGGGACCCAGGAAGTCTAGTCATACCACCACCTGTGTCATGAATTGCATTCAGACTTTTGCCCAATGGACACCGAGTGCGTCTGCTCATTAAGTGATTCTTAACCACGTGTTAAGAACTACAATGGCAAAGATAAACCACACATCGTGGGTTCAAGGAGGCCAGGCTCCCAACACTGCCAACCCTCCAGGGGCCACAAGCTGTGTGTCCCTCAGTTCCTAGCACGCTGAGTCCTCCTGGCTCCCACAAGAGAGGGAGGAATGGCCCTGGCCAAAAGCTCTGTCACACTCTGTCACTGGGCCTAAAACCTCTCTATTTTCCAAATCCCATGACATCTTAGTAAAAACAGTCCTGTCATCTGAAACTTATCCTTCTTCTCACTCCAGAAGGCTCAACATGGGTCCAGCGAGCCACCTTGGGGTCAAACACCATCTATCTGCTGCAAGGGGCTGGGACTGGCCTTGGGCACAAATTTTAAGGTGGTACCAAAAACCTCAGGACTCAAGATAAATAATATTTTTGATGCCGTATTTTAAAAAATTGAATATAATGCAAAAAAAATGGCAAAGGGAACACAACACCAAAATTTTAAGCAAAGACAAAGTCAGTAACTGCCTTGCAAGGCCACTTTAAAGCCTGAGCCAAAGCCCAGATCAGGATACTGATCCTATCTTCATTTAAAATGTTGATACTTTTTGTTCATCATGATTTTTTGGCATCGATTTGTATTTTTTAAGATGTTGTATTAGATTCTTACTTCTCTAGAACCCTGAGTATTTTGGCGCCCCTTTAAATCTAGCACCCAACCTAAGTGCCTCCTTCAAGTCACCTTAATCCAATCCTGCTTCCCTGTGTCATTCTGTCTCCCCCAGCAGCTGGCACACAAAGCCTCCTCCTCTCAGACCTGCATCAGCTCCTGCCAGCAGATACTCAGGGGTCCACCTGCTCGGCAGAGAGAGTGTGGCCAGAGCCAGTCCGGACTCACCCCAGGGAGAACAGGCAGATAGATGGTGTTTGACCCCAGCTCTCCCATCAGCCTGCAAGCCCTTGAGGGTGGCATCTGTGTTTCTTCGTTAGCATCTATATCCCTAGCACCTAGCACAGCACTTAGAACAGGGCAGGACCTCAAGCAGTGTGGTCAAATCCAACTTCATTCCTCCAAGAGCTCTTGCGGGGACATACAAACAAGTACATTTGCTTGCACATTCCCTCTCTTATTCCCCTCTCTCCAAACTTATGATGAGTTTCATGGCAGCTTTATAGTTTCCTTCCTTCCTACCTTCCTTCCTTCTTTCCTTCCTTCCTACCTTCCTTCCTTCCTTCCTTCCTTCCTTCCTTCCTACCTTCCTTCCTTCTTTCCTTCCTTCCTTCTTCTCACTCTCTTTCCTTCTTCCTTTCTCTTTCTCTCTCTTTTTTTTTCTTCTTTCCTTACTTTCTCTCTCTCCCTCTCTCTTTCTTTCCTCCTTTCTCTTTCTCTCTCTTTTCTATTTTTCTTCTTTCCTTCCTTTCTTTCTTCCTTTGTCTTTCTCTCTCTTTTCTTTTCTCTTTCTTTTTTCCTTCCTCTCTCTCTTTTTCTTTCTTTCCCAAATCAGCTTTCTTGGAGTAGCTAAGCTGCTTTTTAATCAAACGAATCTCCCTTGCAGCCTGTTCCTCTTGTCGTCTCCACAGCACGGGTCACCGACTCTCGCCTGCGATCACCCCATCCCCAGCTTTGCCTTCCAAGCTTGCAGGGTGGAGTCGTGCCCCTGCAGGTAATTTCCACCTCTTCTGTGAACTCCAACAAACCCCCACCCCTACCCCCAAAACCTCTCATGGGCGCTTCACCACTCTCTATTTTATTTCTTTAATTGGATTTTAATTTGTCTCACTAAGCCCAGATTTACTTGAAAAGTTATTATCCCATATTGAAACTGCAAATTGAAATGACACACACACCCCACAGAAGGAGGAAGAAACAGGATTCAGGCCAGGAAAATTACAAAGGGCAGAAACAGGACCACAAAAGGGGGAGAAATGAAAAAGAAAAAGAAAGGTCAGAGATGACCCCTAGCTCAATTCTGGAACATTTTTGCACTAGGAAAGTGTTCCAGAAAGCCTGCCTCTCCTGCTAATAGCAAAGGGGGTCTCTGGGTTTGCCTTGCATGGGCCAGACAACATTCCCATTGAACATCATCGTGGTAATAAAATGCCTTCCCTTACAAAACAGTCTTGATCGGCAGGACTCCCACCTCTGCACTTGGAAGTGGACATCAGCTCAGACCAACTTTCTCAAAAAGTAAGCACAGGGGTGCATTTCCTCTTATAGCAATATGGTCCACACTGTGTGTCCCAGGCTGGCTTCTCCAGAAGCAGATTCTGAGACTTGATATGAGGTGAAAGTGGTTTATTAGGGATCATCACCGGCCAAAGCGGGGAGGGGTGCAGGATTAGACAGGGAAAAAAGTCAAACCGCAGTGCAGGTGCAGATCAAGTACTTCCGGTTGGAGTGTCCATGTGAGGACAAAATGTCCAGGGCTTAATATCCCCCTATTCCAACCTCTCTCAGTCACCAAATATATCAGGTATGTTGGCTTTTCTGAAGTGACAGACCCTGAAGTTGCTGATGATTAGAGGGAAATCCTTGAGAGGGCATCTGGGTGGTGAATCTACCACACCATGGAATTAGACATCAGTCTTAGCAGTCAGTGGGTTATTTGGTAAGGCTCAAGGTCAAGTGGAAGTAAATAGGGCTTTAAACTCCTGCAATATTCCTTCCTTTTAAAGAGTCCATTATAGGGTCAGAGACTATGGAAAATTGGGAGATGAACTTCAGAGAACACAGACGAGGCGAATAAGGGATTGAGGACTTACAGTTGGAGAAAATGAACTCCTTGAGCAATAGCAAACAGATGTCCTGCCTGGACAGATCTGTCCGGAACTCTTCAACTACACCTCAGAAAATCAGGTTCTCTGGATTTCTGCTGTCATGATCAGTTCATGATTTCCCTGAGCAGTGGTTCAGTCAAATCCAAGTCCAAAACATGTTTGAGGATGTGCTCAAGATCAGCAGTAGGATCCCCTTGCCTGAAGGTCACTCTGCTTCCTGTGGATCACCTTTTGAAAGGCCACGGACATGTTCCAAATGGCATCACTGGGTATTAGAAGGTCACACGATCTTCAAGGCCATCTTTTATTAATCTCCTTCTCTGATACAAATTAATTAAGGGCTTATAGAAGCCCAAGAGGTTCCACTTCAATCTAAACACCAGGGAATCATGGGAGTGAAAACTCCCCAGGATGGCAGCAACATCAAGGTATCCGGATCCTAGCGTGGACAGTTACCTCTGTCTGTAGGTAACCTCACTGGCAACTTTAATCTTCAAGTGTATCAAGGGTTCTCAGAAATGGCAAAGTCATGGGTATCAAAGTAAGAACTGCTCCAGACCAAGGGAAGTAAATATATATAGTCCATGTGAGGGTCTCCGCCATTCACTGTGATACCCCTCACCTTCGTAATGCCCCCTTCCCCAACCAGTCCGACCATTATCTGTCAAACAGGGCCAAGTTTGTGAGTAACTGGGCCCTCCTGGATCTCTAAGTCCAGTCCATCATCCACCTGCAGGGGGGTGGGTTTGAGTAGAAGAGGGCCACCTTGTGGCCATTTTCAACTTTACATTCAAAGAAAGCCTTATATCCACACTGAAAAATAATGTTGTCTTTACTTTGCTTATCACTGCTGTCTCTCACTACCACCCTCTCCTGGTAAGTCAATATAACAGCTCTTCAGCCTCCTGCTGAGTCTTCCCATCCTTTACCTTAATCAGCTCAATAAGGCCAGGAGCAAGGTGGATGATTATAGGATCTTTTCGGAAAATCTTGGAGAGGTCAAGGCTATGAATACTTAGACACAGAACTATTTTTGTCTCGGTCATGTCTCTGATGCCTCTGAATCCATTTCTAGGTGAATCTCATACACACACACACACACACACACACACAGACACACACCTCAGACTGAAAATCGGGATGGAGCTGGGGTACAGGATGCAATCCAACTGCTTGACAAGATGCAGTGTGGTTTTCCCTTCCGCCCTGGTTTCTGAGAACGTATGACTTGGTCCCAAGTTGCATCTCCATCCTGCATTCAACTTTAGTACAGCTTTAGGGAGGTATTTCCTTAATTAACTTGTAACCTGGCATCTGTGCCCTCTCTGGCCCTGGGCTAATGTTTCCAAACTTCCCTGATGATAAACATTCCCTAGGAAACTTGTGAATCCCCACCCCATCCCAGATCCAATGACTGAGAATCATTCATGGAAGGGCCCAGGAGCTATATAATTGACAAGTATCTCGGGGGATTCTTAACATCAGGAAATTTGAAAACCACTTGGATCCTTATACCCTACCCTCAGAAATCCCAGGGCAGAGTTTCTCAACTTTGGTATTATTGCCATTTTAGAGAAGATAAGATTTTGTTTTGAGGGACAGTCCCATGCACTGGAAGAAGTTTATCAGCATGCCTGGCCTCTACCCACTGAATACCAATAGCACCTGCAACCAGCTGTAACAGCTAAAACTGTCCCCAGACTTTGGGAGCTGGGACAGGTAAAACCCATATGGTTGAAATCCATTGGTCTAAGGGTATGACATGAACACTGTTGTTTTGTTTTGTTTTTTTAAACTCTCTACATGTATAACCAAGATGCTTTAGGCTAGAGCTTCACAAACCTTCTTGAACCTCAGAATCTTGTGAAACTGTAGATTCTTATTTCTGTCAGTCTGGGTGGGGCCTGAAAGTCTGCATTCTCAACAAGCCCCTGGAGGATGCTGCTGCTGACCAGGATTTTGAGCACAAAGGCTGAAGATCAGCTTTGAATTGGGCCAATCATGAGGGTCATTTTATCCAACTGTTATGGCAAATTAGTTTCCCCCCTGAGTCAGCAAAGGAGGGATCACCATATACCAGTGGTTGAACTTGCAAATATGGCTCATGTGCGTAGGATACAGGAAGTTTCTACCATGGAGCCTTCAAGTTGTAGAAGCCAGGATTCCCACCATTCAGTCTCCTGGGAAATGATTTGTAGGAAAAGCCACCTGCATGACTCCCCTGAATACCACACTGCTAGCTGCGAGGTCCCCCAAATTACCCAAAGACATGAGGAGATCTCTAGCATTGGCTAGAAGAATCCAACTCCTTCCAGGGGACAGGCAGAAGGTGAGCACAGCCATATGTGACTGATCTTAACTGTGTCAACTAAGATAGAAGCAGGCTTCTGTCCACAGAATCCTTCACTTTTCTTCTTCAGTACCAAGCTGAAAGAGGGAGAGAAAGAATCCCAAACAGAATCTCCACCCTGATAGTGAGGAACCCGACACAGGGCTAGAACTTGCAAACCCTGAGATCATGACCTGAGCAGAAATCGAGAGTTGGGCGCTTAACTGACTGAAGCCACCCAGTTGCCTGACAAAGAGTTCTTTTTTTTTTAATGTTTTATTTATTTTTGATACAGAGAGAGACAGAGCATGAGAGGGGGAGGGGCAGAGAGAGGAGACACAGAACTGGAAGCAGGCTCCAGGCTCTGAGCTGGCTGTCAGCACAGAGCCCGAAGCGGGACTCGAACCCATGAGCGTGAGATCTGACCTGAGCCGAAGTCGGAAGCCTAACCGACTGAGCCACCCAGGTGCCCCCAAAGAGTTCTTTCAAAGAGTTCTTTTAAAGAGAGTGGCAGAACAGAGGAAGAAAGGAACCTGGGAGCACTAAGTTCAAAGCAAAATGTCTGAATCTCTCTGCCTTACCCTGTGGAAATGGGCCCTGGCCTAGCCTAGTGCTAGGGCTCTGTGAGCCTGGAACTTTTTACTTGAAGCTTTAAGAAATCCAAGTGTGTTCAATGCCTGAAACCTTGTAATAAGCCAAGCTTTGAAAACCAGAAAGAGTTAAAAATTTTTCTCAAACTAGCACAAGAAAGGTGCTCCCTTAACATAATAAACCAAGAGCAGCCTACATTGTTCTTATCACTAAAGACATTCCCATTATAGTGAGGAATGAAACTAGGATGCCCACTACCACCACCATTATTTATCTTTATTATTTATGGTTATTATTCAGATAATTCTAGTCAGTGATAGGGAAAATAAGAAGAAAAAAAAACCAGTATAAATAGTAGAGGAAAAGAAAAACATGATCATCTACCTGGAAACCCCATGAGAATTAACTGAAATCTTTCTGACTTAATAAGAGTTTAGCAAGCTGGCTAATTAAAAATGCAAACACAGAAATCAATAGCTTTCCTAGGCATGGAAAGTATGGAAAGATAGCCTATAATAATTTTCATTCTTTCCCAACCCATTATAAGAAAAAATTCATGATGGTTTTAAAGATATTCCACAATGTTTTGGTACCTCTTCTCTCAAGAGGTGGGGCTTAAGGGGCACCTGGGTGGCTCAGTTGGTTGAATGTTCAACTCCTGATTTCAGCTCAGGTCATGATCCCAGGGTCATGAGATGGAGCCCTATGTCAGGATCTATGCTGAGTGTGGAGATCTTTGGTGGCTAGAGTGACAAAGAAGCCTGCTCTGGAGTCTCTCTCCCTTTCTCTTCCCAACTCCCACTCATGCTCACACTCTCTCTCTCAAAATAAATACACTTAAAAAATAAAAATAAAATGGCGGGGCTTAATTTCACTCTGTGTTCTCACTTGGGATCTCTCTCTCTCTCTCTCCCTCTCTCACTCTCTCTCTTTCCCTCCCTACCTCTCTCTCTACCTTCTCTCTCTCTCTCTCTCTCTCTGCCTCTGGAGATGCCCACATGGTAAAGAAATATGGTCCACCATCAGCCACACCAGAGAGCTTGGATCCAGCTCGTCTCCCTAGCTGAATCTTGAGATGACCATGACCATAGTCCCAGTCAACAAGACCGCAACCTCATGAGAGAGCCTGAAGCAGATTCACTGAGCTAAGCTGCTCCCAGATTCCTGACCCACAGAAACTGTGAGATAATAAACGATTTAAGGTTTATGTTTGGGATAATTTGTCACACAGCAATAGATAACTAATACAGGCTTCTTTGTCACTCCAGCCACCAAAGGTCTTGGCTAGGGTGGAACCGATCAGAATAATAGAGTTGAAATAAAGCTAGAAATGACTAGTTTGGGTGGCATGAAAAGGGCCTGTAGCTACCCAAGAAAGAGCAAACTAGAGGAAAATGGAGAAGGAGAGAGGGGAAGAGCTGACACAATGTGAGATAGATGAAGAGGAATTTAGAGCGTGTTTCTGTGCACCATGTGATGTAATGTTTCCCTTGCACCATTCTGTGAGCCTTCAGGGAAGATTTTAATTGTTTTTCAGTGTTTTTGAATATCACCCTTGTGTTCTGTTCCATGTGCGACAGCTAAGACCTGCCCCGAGGCAGTTCAGCTGTATTTGCATATCAACAAAACCAATAGTAACCAGTTGGAAATGCAATGGAATAATGGGGGGGGGGGTTATATTCCATTTATAATATTAGCCAAAACCTATAAAATGTCCAGGAATCCAGCAAACATGCAGGATTCATATGACATAAGTGATAAATTGTTACTATGGGACATACAAGCAGATATGAATAAAGGATACCATTATCCATTCATTTCATCAACAAACCCTTGGTTGGAAAGTCAAGGTCTCATAGAAAATAAAGGGGAAGCAATTTAAAGGATATATATGGTTTAAATATTAATGCATATTGTAAAACACAATGAGCAAAAACGTAGGCTATATTTCCTTCCAAAACAAACCATACATGTTGGTATTAGAACTCTTTTTTTAATAGAAAACCCTTCTCTTGAAAAACAAAATTTGAAGAATCACTACTGTGGGACATCATGGCTTTCTGGGCACATTATCCTCAAAATATCATATTATGCACACATTTTGATTGCCATTCCTGAATTTAAAAATCATGCCTTTTCACTTGTAGTCTCTCTTCTTTGACAAGTCATCAAAAAAAAAATGCCTTTGCAGAAATTTTCATGATCTAAAGGTAAATTATCCAAGACCTCATATCCTATCCATATGTAGGAAATTCAAATTAGAGTATACACTGATTTTCTCTCTGAACTACCCCATTGACCAATTCATGTGACCTACAAAAAAAGCAATGATTGTTAGCATGTTCACTTAAAAAGATATTTTTAAGTTGTCATTCTTAAATTTTGTTATGTAAATATATGAATTAAGTAATCCGAAACTGAGAGAGGCAAAATCACCGTAACCTATGCATATGTGTCCCTAGAGCTGCTCTATGATAGTGGGTACTATTATTATTCCCATTTTACAAAAAAGGAAACTGAGCTTGAGGGCACAGCTGAATACATAGCTAATAGGTGGAAAAGCTGAGATTCAAACCCCAGCAGGCTGGCTCCCACCTTCCTAACCACTTCTTAATCTCAAGGTTCAACAGGAGAGAACTTATGGCAGCCATTAAAAATCATCTCTAGGAGCTGTTTGAAAACTTGACCTTCAGAAACGCACAAGGGGGCCAAGTGATCTGACAGGAGCTGCTCTACCCAACCTCTAACCCAAAGAACCTCTGTTTCCCAGCTTGTAGATTGAGATTCTGTAAAAGATTCCATTTGTAGGAGGAGGGAGAGGTTGTAGAGGAATACCGCATGATGTGAAGAAATGTGGAGGGAAAAAATAATTTTCAAAACCCTATATACAGTAAGACACCAACTTATGAATAAGACACACAGGTACTTGGACTGAAGAAACATCAAATGGTCAAGGGTTATATCTAGATTGTGGGAATACAAAGGATTGTTTTTCCTTTGATGTTTCTGTATTTTTTAAAAATTTCCACGATGGATAGCTTTCATTTTAAATCATTTAAAGGGCATAAAAATGCTCAACGTTGTTAGTCATTGAGGAAGCACGAATTAAAACCACAGTGAGATACCACTTTATACTCACTGATGGCTATCATAGGAAAGACAGGCAAAAACAAAGATCGGTAAGGATGTGGGAAACTGGAAACCCTAGTTCATGACTGGCGGGAATATAAAATGGCACAACCACTTTGGAAAACAGTTTGGTAATTTCTTTAAAAGTTAAATATAAATTTGCCATACGATCCAGGAATTCCCCTCTTAAGTAACTACCCAAGAGAAATAAAAACACATATGCCCACAGGTCTGCACATGAATGTTTTTTGGTGCACTATTGATAACCATAAAAAATTGGAAACAACTCAAATGTCCAGCAACTGGTAAATGGATACACAAAATGTGGTGTAAACATACAATGTCAAACTATCCAGCGATTTAAAAAAAAAATGGGCCACTGATATATGCGACAGTATGGATGGACCTTTAAAACATTATGCTCAGTAAAAGAAAAGCCAGAGACAAGAGACTACATATTGTATGATTCCATGTATATGAAATGTCCAGAAAAGACCAAAAGTAGATTAGTTGTTGCCTGGGGCAGGGATGGAGAAGGAAGGGAAAGGAGAATTAACAGTTAAAATGCATAACAGATCCTATTGAAGTGATGAGAATATTCTAAAGCTGATTTATGGTGATGGCTGCACAACTTAGCAAATTTTTTAAAATGATAGAATTGTGTACTTCAGAAGAGTGAATTATGTAATAAGCAAAATATGCATCAATGAAGTCATTTTAAAATATTTTTTAATGTTTAATTTTGAAAGAGAGAGAGACAGAGCACAAGCAGGGGAGGGGGAGAGAGAGAGAGAGAGAGACACAGAATTTGAGGCAGGCTCCAGGTTCTGAGCTGTCAGCAGAGCCTGACCTGGGACTTGAACCCACAAACTGTGAATCATGACCTGAGCTGAAGTGGAACACTCAACCAACTGAGCCATTCAGGTGCCACAGTGAAATCATTTTTAAACAAAAACAGCATTAGGAAAACATCCAAGTGGACTCAAACCAGAAGGGGCAAAGATAAATTTGCAAAGTTGCAAAGTAAAATACCAAAGTGAATGCAAGTGAGTCCAATGAAAATGAAAAAGAAGAGAGATCGCTCTTAAAGGTGTTTCTCAAAGTTTTCTCAGAAAGAGTCTCTCTGCTGGTGGGAATGTGACATGCATATCCCCTCTAGAAAGTCATCTGTCGACAGGTCTCACTTAAAAGGCACACCACTACGGAAGCCTGGGTGGCTCAGTCAGTTGAGTGTCTGACTCTTGATTTTGGCTCAGGTCATGAGCTCACGGTTGGTGGGTCTGAGCCCTGTGACATGATAGCACAGAACTTGCTTGGGATTCTCTCTTCCTCTCTCTCTGCCCCTCCTCCCATTGCACATATTTCCATGCGCTCCTCACGCTCTCAAAATAAACTTAAAAAAAAAGTGCACTACTCCCAATTCCACTTCTAGCAAAGTATGCTATGGAAAATGCTGCACAGATGTTCAACGAGACATGAACAAGAATGTCCCAGCATTGTTAATAAGAGCAAAATATTGACACCACCCAGGAAGTGGGGATCGGTTAAAAAAAATTGTGGGATCACTGATATCCTGGAACATTATGCAGTTATTTTTTTTAAATCCTCATTTGCGATGGCATTTATTGATATGAAAACATGTCCATAAAGCGTTATGAAAGAAAACTTTAAAACCTGTAAAACAGCATAGAAAATATCTGGAAGGCGATACTTCAAAATGTTAACAGTCTCCTTTGATGGATGGAATTGTGGATGCTTTTCTTTCTCTATTTTTTCTTTTTTTTTTTATTTTTTTAATGTTTTTTTTTAATGTATTTTTGAGAGAGAGAGACAGCACAAGCAGGAGAGGGTCAGAGAGAGAGGGAAATACAGAATCTGAAGCATGCTCCATGCTCTGAGCTAGCTGTCAGCACAGAGCCCAATGTGGGCCTCGAACCCAGGAACCATGAGATCATGACCTGAGCCAAAGCCAGATGCCTAACCAACTGAACCACCCAGGCGCCCCTCTTTCTCTCTTTAGAGAGAAAGGGAAGGCAAAGTAACTTGGCCAAGAGGAATGTAGGAACAGAAAATGGTAGAAAGGAACAAACACCAGATACAAGAGTCTTCCTTCACTCTTCCCCAAAGCGCAGTGTGGCCTCATCTGCTCACACTGCCTGGCCACTCTGCAGACCCTGGGACTCCCTCTGGGAGGCCACAGAGACCAGACATGGCCAACATGGCACCCACACACTTGGCAGGAAGGAAGGCCCCACACTGTGGAGTTCGGTTTGTCTGAAGAGCCTTTAATCGTTTCTGTAACAGATGCCTGGTCTGCACAGAGCTTGAGTTTGTGGGAAAGAGCAAACGGAACGCCATGTTCTGTTCTGCCTACTACTTCACTGACTCCTCTCACCCGGACTCCGAGGAAAGAGGGGCTAGGATTTCAGACTGGGAAACAAAGCAGAGAGGTGTCATGCCTCATGAGAAGTGCCCTCCTGGTGACTGCCTGGCCCAGGACTTTTGGCCCGAACTCTGCATGGACCTTTCAATTTACAGGCTGCCTCAGCCTACGTTGTCTCCTCTGACCCTCCCAGCAACTGCCCCTTCTTGAGCCCTCCAGCCAGCAAGCCCATGCCCACAGCATGCAGCCAGCTGCCAGTATGCCAGAACTTGGTACTTCCATGCACCTGAACCAGCCCATTTGCCTCTGTCCCTAAGAACCTTGGTTTCTGAATTAGTGACCCATTTCCCATCAGTGGCCCTATTATTCCTCAGATGTCATCCTGAGAATCGCTTTTGCTGGGGTATCAGACCACAGGCCCAAGGTGAAGGGGATGAGAATGGAGGGATCACCATCCCACGAGGTCTTTTTGAAGCTGTCTTTGTCCTTATCATAGGATTTTATCTCTCCTGGACCCCCTGAGCATTCAAGGGCCCTACATGTGTGTCAATATGACAACTAGGTCCAAGAACCCGAACATTTCCCTGCATCCTCCTGCGAGTTTCCTTTCACCTTCCAAGGTGCACCATCTCCTAAGAGGCCAAGGCTGTAGGACTCCTAGAGGCCTGTAGTAGGACCCACTTGTCTTCCAGCTAGTATGGTGTGAACACTTTAATCCTTGATCTGCAAGATATACACACATTCAGTAAAAGCCTCTGATTCCTGTGAGTGGAAGGAATGCCTCCCACAAGTAAGATGCCAAAGTAGGAGGAATTTTCCATGGCCAGGTCACACTAGGAAAGGCTACACAGGGCAGAGAAGTCCCGGTCACAGCTGCAGGAACAATGCCAAGTGTCAAATATGAGGGGTTGGGGGATGACAAAGACAAATAAGTGAACAGAAATGAGCCCCCTCTGAACCCCTGAGGCAGCCTCCGCCTAGGACAAGCTCTCCTGGCCTCCCCTACCTTGCCTGTTCAGGTCCTCTGAGAAGCAGCCACCCACCCAGGATTAAATGTGCCAAGGGAATGGCTGGGCAGGGTGAGGGGCAGTGGAGCTGTAGATGGAGCAGTACACACAAGTCTACCATGCAAGACCAACATCTGAGAAAGGAGAGAGGGAACAAAGAATTGCATCGGAGGAGCCGCAGCGTGCAGTGCATTTCTGGGACAATCTTGACCAGGCCAATGGCGTGTCCTCAAGCAAAAGCTGCTCATTAAGAGGATCCTGCATTGGGCTGAAATGGTAAGCCTGCTGTGCTCATCACTGGTTGGAAGCAGCCTGGGGGAAGGGCAGCCTCCACATGCAGGGACTAAGAGCTGGAAGCTGTCAGTCAACTATCCTCCCTGTAGTTCACCCTTGAGGTACGTCCTCCACCACAGCCACCCATGCCCATGGGATTTCTGTAGACACGCAGCTCCCTCCTGTGGGAGTCTTTCCCCGGCCTGGGCCTCTACTATCACATCTCAAACTGTGAGACAATGGTGGCCCAGAACTAGGCTCTTTCTGCCTGTCTCTACAAGCGATGTGGCAGTTTTCACTACTTTTCCAAGACTAGGCTAGATACTCCATCAGATCCTCAGACCTTCCGGGGCCAAATCTCCTGCTGAGATGTTTCTGGCTTTTGCTAAAATTAGGTACTTGGAGGCAAGTCACTTGCCACTAAACATCTCATCCTCTGTCACCCAAAGAAAAGGAGAGCCTTTCTATCTCTTCATTCTTGTATTTCATCTCATTGCTGTTTTATAATTTGTCAGTCTTAACTCCAGAATGGAGCCTGCCTACTAAAAATGAAATAAAAACAAACGAACAAACAAAAAGCCAATCTTGTAACTATGCCCACTGCAAAGCTCCCTCCATCATGAACGTTAACAAACACACCTGTATCCTCACCTTTTTGCAGAACCTTCTCAATTGTACCTTCAGGAGAATCTGACCCTCACCTAAGAATCCCATATAGCCCACTGCACACCAAACTGAAGTTAGATTTTATTGGATCCCCTGCCACTTTCTAGACTTATCCTTCTCTCCTCATTCTCCCCTTGAAGCTCATGCCATTTGTCGTGGCCATCCTCAACCTCACACATCTGACCATTCAGAAACCTCTTCGTCATGTCCCCTCATTTCATGAAGATGGAGGCACCAGCTCATGGTCTCCCGCTTCACTTCAGCAAGAGGTGTGCATTATCCTGCACTCAGCAATCTAGCCTTGGACTTAAAGTAGGTAGGGATGAGTCTGGAGCCTCAATGTTAAGAGAAGCAGAGTGTTGTAGAAGTGAGCCTGGGAAGACCAGACACCTAGAAGAAAGGAGCCTGTGTGGAGAGGGGAGGCTGATAGAGGGCAATCTACAAGGCATTGGAGGCTGCTGTCCTGTTTAAAAGAAAGAATATCTACCTCACACCTATTTAAATGACTAAAATCCAAAAAAATTGACAATGCCAATGGCTGGATGCCAAGCCACGGGAACTTTCATTCATTGCCAGTGAGAATTCAAAATGGCACAGCTGCTTTGGAAGGTATTTCTTACAAAGCTAGACAAAGCCTTATCATACAATCCAGCAATTATGCTCTTAGGTATCCACTCAAATAACTTGAAAACTTAAGTCCATACAAACATGGACCAAGAAGAGGTTAGTATTCCCCTTAGCTTGGCTAAACATTAGACAGATCTCTTCCTGACCATAAGCCCCTGACCTCCTTTTTCTTAGAGCATTTACTTTAGAAAGCTTGCAATTGTAAATTCTTGCTCTGCCCCTTGCAGATGTAAATCTTCTTCCAGTCTTTTGCCAGTTTTACAACCCAGCAATGTCTTTCTCAAGGATGTGGGATCCATGCCATTGAAATGTAATCATCAAGGCAGATAGGTCCCCTATGTCCCAGTTTCTGTGGCAGAGTGAGCCTCATGTCAATAAACCAGCAATTTCAGAAGGCTTAATCACACTGAGCAGCCTTCCCCCAACTCTCTCCCCCAACAAGCTCCCCACATTTTCCACTAACGAACGCCACCATGTAAAAATTCTCCCACCTTGTGTTTCAATTGGAGTTAAGATCAATCTCTCTCCCCAGTTGCAATCATCTTTTTTAAAAAATATTTTATCTTTTTAAGTAATCTCTACATCCAATGTGGGGCTCAAACTCACACCCTGAGATCAAGAATCACATGCTCTATGGACTGCACCAGCGAGGTGCCCCCCAGTTGCAATAGTCTTGAATAAAGTCTTCCTTGCCTGTTTAACTTCCCTTGTACAATTAATCTTTGACAAAACCTAGACAAGAATATCAATAGCATCTTCACTCATAATCACCAAAAATTGGAAGCATCCAAGACATCTTTCAGCAGTTGATGGACCAACAATCTGTGTTACATCCATCCAATGGAGTATTATTCAGTGATTTAAAAAAGAAGAAGAAAAAATAAGCTATCAGGCCATCCAAAGTCATGAATTAATCTTTATGCACATCGTTAAATGAAAGAAGCCAGTCTAAAAAGACTACATACCATGCAATTCCATTAATATGACATTCTAGAATGTCATATAAGCAAAAGTTGGTAAACAGATCACAGGTTCCAGAAGAGGAAGGGATTTTTTTCAGAGCAATGAAACTACTCCATGGTACTCTAGTGGTGGATACATGACACTGTACATTTGCCAAACCCATAGACCTTTGCAACACAGAATAAATCCTAATATACCAAATTTCTAAAAATTCATTTTTGAGGTTGGGAGATCCCCTAATGGATCTGTTGTATTGTTGGACAAATTATGAATTAATCTCACTGAAAGCAGTGGAAGAACAAGATGTTGAACTAAATAACTCTGGAAATGAATACTGTCTGCAGGACTAAAGACAAAGGGAATTGTACATTAGCACTCTATGACAGCTGATAAAGTTCTTCCCCATGTAACTGCGAGTCACCCTGAAGCCATTATGCATGAATACTGGAACTGAACAACTAAGAACAGACAGCAGAGGGTGGGGGCTGGGTTTCTCCCTGTTGGAATGAGTGGTTACAGATAAGCAAGGAAAAGGCTAGAATGGTCCTTGTGATTCTACTCCAAAGTCAGAGAAATCAGTCTGAACTCAGTTAATTTAATTTACGTGCAGGTGGACGCATACAAAAAGAAGGTGCTGATAGAGGGAGATAGTAGATTGTCCATCTGAGGAGGGAGAGGAGCCACCAAGTGTGAAGAGGCTGGAGGAGCCTGAAGGTGACACCAGAGTGTCTCACTTGAAAGATTTGCCTAGAGTCAGCCTTGCAAGGCCTTCTGCTTGTAATGACTCATCTACTTCTTGAACTTCTGCAGAAAGAACAGGAAGAGAGAGGGTGAGAGATGACAGTGAATTTTGGGAGTCCATGCGTGGCTCAGTCAGTTAAGCGTCTGACTTCAGCTCAGGTCATGATTTCACACTCCATGAGTTTGAGCCCCGCGTCAGGCTCTGTGCTGATATCTCAGAGCCTGGAATCTGCTTTGGATTCTGTGTCTCCCTCTCTCTCTCTGCCCCTCTGCCTCTCACACTCTGTCTCTCTCTCAAAAATAAAGAAAGTGAATTTTTAAGTTGGCAGAAGTAAGACATCGTATATGAAAAATACCAGCTCCAGGACTGCCTGGCATCACACAGCAAACCAGTTTTAAATCCACATAAAACACACACATCCATGTCCCCCCTGGCCATTATCTATGACTTTGTGAATACATATGTGACTTTTGCATAAGATTTTCTAATGGCTATAAAGTTTCTTCTGGACAGAATTTAGATTCATTAGCCTGACATGAAAGACTCCAAAAATATACTTCTATTCTTGTGTGACATTCCCAAATGTTTACTCTGTGCTTCAATCACAAGATTTTCTGCTGATCCAGGCCCTTGAACAGATTTTCACATCTCCATGCTTTCTCTCTGAAATATCCTTCCTCTTTTACCTTCTTGACCAACAGATTTGTAGGCTCCATTCAAACCCAGCCTGGTGAGCCCTTCCTTTGTTTCCCTTGGAAAGTTTTTCATTAATTTCTCTGTTTTCTCAGTGAAACAGTAGTTATACTTTATTATGGTGTTGGAGAAATAAACTGTCAAGTAACTTCCTTTCCTGTCCTCCTTTCCTATCTATCCTCTCTGCTCTAACTGATTAAGAACAGATACCAGGAATCAAGTGGGGTTCAGCATAAAGTCAACCTTCTTAATGATAAGACTAGGCTGGAGAACATAGCTTGAATGGAGCCCTAAATGAAGCTTCCTGCTTCCTGCCTACACATGGAAAACAATCAGCCCCTGGTAAAGACCTGACATGATCTTCCACCGTTCATAGGCTGAGAGGCTGGAACAGAAAAAGCCAAGACCTGGAGGCTCAGCAAGAGGCAGGTCCTACATGGTCCTACCTCTAGAGGCTGTAATGTCAAATAGCCTGGTTCATTCAATCAAGTGGTTCTTGGCCATGACTGCATGTTAGAATCACCTACATCTGAGCTTTGGAAACATTGTTACCCAACCTCCCCCAAGACCAGTTGAGTTTGAATAACTGGAGGTAGGGCCTAGTATCAATAGTTTTTAAAAGCTCCTCCATGTGATTTTAATGTGCAGCCAGGGCTGGGAATCTCCGAATTAGTCCAAGATGGCAGAAGGAAATGTGAACTTGACCCAGCTGATAAACTAGGCTAATGAATGTCATTAGTCAGGTTTACACAGCTCATCCCTTGGAAAGAGGTGAATAATGAATGAGTAAAGGATTTCTTTTCAGTTCTTCCCTCCTTGGGAGGCCACAGTGTTCTGTTTATTTTCTTACAGGCTGAGAAAGGAATGTGGGAGGAGAATAAATGTTGCTACACATTATTTCACTTGAATTTCACAATATTTCCTGTGTGGTATACAGGTAGCCAGAATGGTCTCCATGTCACAGGGAAGGGAAATTACTTATACATTGTCATTCTTATCTTCCTCTTTGATCTTTGATTTTTTTTTCTGATTATAAAAGATATATGTATTCACTCTGGAAAATTTAACAAAAACAAAAGCACAAAGCAGAAAATAAAAATACAGCCACTGCTATCATTGTATTTCCTTCCAATTTTGTTTATATTCTGGGTCTTTCCTTTCACTATATATACTTTCGTATTCATACTTTTAATGACTTCTACCATATGAATATACTGTAACTTCTTAGTCATCCACCCAATGTTAGGTATTGAAAATATTTCCTAATTTACACCAAAGTAAATAAAGTTGTAAGTAATATCCCATCCTAAGCATATAACTTTCTGCATTTCACAATATTTCCTTAGAATAACTCATTAGTAGGCGTCTGGGTGGCTCAGTTGGTTAAGCACCAACTTCAGCTCAGGTTCATGGGTTCAAGCCCCGCATTGGACTCTGTGCTGACAGCTCAGAGCCTGGAGTCTGCTTTGGATTCTGTATCTCCCCTTCTCTGCCCCTGACCTGCTCATGCTCTGTCTCTCTCCCTCTCTCAATAATAAATAAAACATTTAAAAATTTTTAATAAAAAAATAAAATAAAAATAAAAATTGGGGTGCCTGACTGACCCAATCTGTAAAGCATGCAACTCTTGATCTTGGGATTGTGAGTCCAAGCCCCATGTTGGGTTCTGTGCTGTAAGCTCAGAGCCTGCTTGGGATTCTGTGTCTCCCTCTCTGTCTGCCCCTCTTCTGCTCATTCTCTCTCCATCTCTCTCTCTCTCTCTCTCTCTCTCTCTCTCTCTTTCTCTCTCTCTCAAAAATAAATTTTAGGGGCACGTGGGTGGCTCAGTCTGTTGAGCATCTGACTTCGGCCCAGATCATGATCTCATGGTTCGTGGGTTTGAGCCCCGCATCAGGCTCTGTGCTCTCTGCCCTTCGCCTGCTCATGATCTGTCTCTCAAAAATAATTGTTAAAAAAATATTTTTTAAAAACGAAAAAAAAATAAATTTTAAAAACATTAAAAATTTTAAAAAGCTATTAGAAATGGAATTTCTATATCAAGGAATACAAAGATTTTTAAGGGTCTTTATAGGGTTTTCCATACTGCTTTTTGTGAAAAAGGTTTTACCAACAGAAGCCGTAATAATTTATGAAAGCAGCCAAAACACTGGAGTTTCTTTACCCGTGACAACTCAGAGAGTTATCCTCACACATTTTAGCAGCAGAAAGGATTCTGCTTCTATCCTTCATGCAGGAATGTCTTGGTTCTGTAAGAAAGGACCGAGGAACTCCTCAAGTTGGTCATCCTGACAGTGACAGTCATTTGTTTCTCACTGTTCCTGGCCAAACATCCAAGTGATTCCACTAGAGCTTGAGTCAAAGTTATCATGCTTCCCAAGGAATAACAAGCTGTTGTGTACTCTCCCTGGGGCACAGAGCTCTTTAAAGCAGTCACGGGAAGGTTTACTACCCTCGTGCTACTGCAAGAGGGAAGTGGGGCTCAGAGAAATTGCTGTCCAAGCTCACACACTGGTGAATGTTGAAGCCTAGAGAGTAGCCGGGCCTCCTGGCTCTGTACCTCACCCCCTTCACTGTGGCTGCCTCTTATTTGTCATGGACTATATAAATGGGATGGAGACATCACTTCTTACCAAAAATATTTCAGATGTCAGCTAAGAGCTCCCTGCCTCTTGGGATCTAGGTGAGATGGTCTAATTCCTTGTATTAGTTTGCTAGGGCTACATTAAGAAAATACCACAGACTGGGTGGCTTGAACAATAGAAATTGATTTCTTACAGTTCTGGAGCCTGGAAGTCCAAGATCAAGGTGCCAGCAGGTTGCTTTCTCCAGAGGCCTCTCTTGTTGACTTGTGGATGGTCACCTTCTTGCACAAGGCCTTTTCTCTGTGTACAGTCATCCCTGGTATTTCCTCCTCTTCTTATAAGGACATCAGTCCTGTTGGGTTAGGGTCCCACTCTTATGGGCTTATCTAACCTAATTACCGTGTCTCCAAATATGCATTCTAAACAACTGCAGGTTAGCACCTCGACATAGGAATTTGGGGTGAGGGTACAAATCAGTCTATAATATCCCTCATTCCACATCCTGTGAAAGTATAAAGCACCCCTCAACATGACATGGGTTCTTGGTGGTGGAAAAGAAGTGGGGAGCAAGGAGGAGAACTGCACCTCTCTGGTTCCAACAACTGCTTTTACCAGATTAAACCAGTATATTAATCTCCTATCCATCCAACATCTACTCTTTCTGCCCTACTTCCTGTTGACATAGAAAGGAGAGCCAGCTCTTCTATTTTCCAGAGTAAGTTTATTCTCAGAAGCCATGTGGGTGTGTGTTAGATGTTACTAAGAAGTCCAAGAAGAGAAAGGAGCGGGGGCGGGGGGGGGGGGCGGCAATGGAATCTGTATGAACAATTTCAAAAAGGACTCCAGACAGCCTTGTTCTTAGGAGAGCATCCTTACTACATCCTGATATCTGTTCTCAACCAGTTAGAGCCCAGGGGGGCAGAAGTGGTGGTTAATTGATAGTTTATATCTCCAACACTGTAGTAAAGTGTATACTGTATCACAGAGTAAATAGGAGAAGTAGTGACATTTCACCTCTGGGAGTTTTTCACTGGCTACTTCATCCCATGTGGTCCCTCGCCTAGTGCATAGCATGGGTACTCCCCTCTTCTTAGCCTTCCTTTATTCCTCCTAGTCCTCAACCTCTAGAATTGCCTTCGGCAAGTTCTTCTGACCCCATTAGGTAGAGCCTTTGACTTTCTACAGCTCCGAAAAACAGCCTCTGCTTCAGACTGAATATGAAAAGCCAAACCAAACCCCTTGGGAGTTCAGTAAGACAGAAGGCCTTCTGGGGCTCTGCGTGGCTCAGTCAGTTAAGTGTCTGACCTCGGCTCAGGACATGATCTCATGGTTCATGGGTCCAAGCGCCATGTCGGGCTCTGTGCTGACAGCTTGAAGCCTGGAGCCTGCTTTGGATTCAGTGTCTCCTTGTCTCTCTCTGTTCCTCCCTGCTTGCCCTCTCTCTCTCAAAAATAAACATTTTTTAAAAATATGGAAGGCCTTCAGTTTAAATAGCTCCACTTTCCTTAGATGCCAATTGCATTTTTAAATAGGATTTGTGTCATTACTCAAATAAACCTAATGATTGTTGATACTAGTGAGAGTACATTTTTACCAGCATAGGACTGAAGTGATGAAGTTGCTAAATAAAGAATGAGGTCAGAGTTACCAAAATGCTTGAAAAAATGTCAGCTGGGATGGATAAAAGGGCACACTGTTGATGAGGAGCTTAGGGATATAAACTAGAAGCATCTGGGAAAGAAAGTTAAGTGTTCATGCTTCAGCCCTACAGTCGGAGACACAGTTTAGTCCTGCCATTGCTTGTGACCCCCAACCACGTGCCAGGTACTGTTCTAACTGGAAACAACCAAATGTCCTTTAGCACAATGAATAAGCAGACTATGATGCACCCACACGTTGAAATATGACTCCGCAAATAAAGGAATCAAACCTTGATACGCACAATGACTTGAAGGAATAGCAAAGGCAGTATTGTTGAATGAAAGAAGCCAGTCCCAAAAGAGCGAATGCTATTTGATTTTATTTATGTGACATTCTCAGAAAGACAGAAGTTTAGTGATGGACAACAAATTAGTGGTTGCCAGGGATTCAGAGTGGGGGAGGTTGTGATGATACTGATAAAACTGATCTATACATGACTATCATAATAGTGGTTCTACAAATTTGTACCCGTATTAAAACTCATGCGACTGGGGCGCCTGGGTGCCTCAGTTGGTTGAGCATCTGACTCTAGATTTTGGTTCAGGTCATGGTCCCAGGGTCATGGGATCAAGCCCTGCATCAGGGTCAGTGCTGAGTGTGGAGTCTTCTTGGAATTCTCTTTCCCCCTGCTTTTCTCTCTCTTTCTCTCTCTCTCTCTCTCTCTCTCTCTCTCTCTCTCTCTCTCTCTCCCTCCCCACAAAAAAACCTCATATGACTGTACATCCTTAAAAGGTCAATCTTAACTGCATATTAATCATAAAAACACTTTTTAATTATTCAACATAAAAAATAAAAAATTCTTCACACACACACACAACTATCTATATGATATGATTCCACCTGATGTTTCTTCAATTGCTAGGGCTTCTCATAGATGCCCCAAGGTCTAGAGTACAAGTATGGGAGGAAGTCCAGCAGACTGGCTTCCCATCCCCTTTTGAGTAAAATATTCCACTATTTTTGTGTGTGTTTTTATTTTCAAGGACCACTTCATTTAGAGAAGAAAAAAAAAAAAAAGCTTAAACCATTGGTATAATAAAACCTAATGATTATTTAACATCCAAGAGCTTCCTATGTGCCAGGCACCATGCAAAATGCTTTTTTACATGCATCATCTCATTTAGTCCTCCATATAATCCCATGAGATATGAATTCTCTTATTTTAGAGAAGAGGGAAAATGAGGCTTAGAGAGATTACTTAACTTGGTCACAGTCACCCAGGTAGTGAGTTGCAAAGCAGGGGTTTGGACGGTTCCAGTACCTCTTTGACCCCCTATTACTGGGTTGACCAGCAGCCCCAGTGCCAAATTCTAGAATTTATCATTGCATTCATACAGGGTGACACATGTCCTGAGCTGCTCATGGTAAATGGCTGAACATGGGGTAATAAAGACAAGCCTATTCCTAGGAGATGTGCATTCCTCTCATGAGTGACTCTCAAGATTCCCCATCAACCTGGCTTTGAGGACCATACTACAGTCTTCCTTCTCCTTCCCTTTCTCCTGCCCATCCTTTTCTCTAGTTGGGCACCAGTCAGGTGGCATTCCCAGCCTTCTCTGGCTCCCTTCTCATCTCCCCCAGTGAATCGCTTACAAGTCTAACTCCTTTGGTATCTGCTTCTTGAAGGACCCAAACGAACACATCTTACTACAACAATAGACAAATCTGAGCCTTCAAGATGTTAATACTTAAGGTATGGGGTTGTTGCTAGGATTAAGCTCCCTGACATAGATGAAACACCACCAGATATCCCTCACCTGGCTTATAGTGGATACTCAATAGTTATTGGATGAATAGGATAAAACAGAGTTTGTATGACCATTACACTAGGAGGGACTTAGTAAAGGCTTATTTCC
This sequence comes from Suricata suricatta, assembly GCF_006229205.1. Taxonomy (NCBI): domain Eukaryota; kingdom Metazoa; phylum Chordata; class Mammalia; order Carnivora; family Herpestidae; genus Suricata; species Suricata suricatta. The sequence goes on from NC_043716.1 coordinate 32,507,760, forward strand.
TTCTGGTTGTTAAAGAAAACAGAGGACAGAACAAAAAGCAGATTTCCTCCAGACATCTGGCAGTCCCCATCTAAATGTCCATGAAGCCACACTGCTATCAGCTTCTTCCTCTCCCCAAACCCAGCCAGACACAGACAGGCCTGGCTGATTCTTCCCACTTCCATCAGCTTTTTATACAAAGAAGAGTTTTATGCTGACATCCCAGCTGGCCCCCATATCTCATGAGAGTCACTCCCATGGGCTGAAAAATCGCGCTCTGAAAGAATGACTCTCATAAAGTGCTGTGAATTGGATGCTGACCTGGAGCCAACCAGAGGAATTTTTCAATACCCACTTTTATATATAAAATTTGTAACCTTTCTCTTCTCATTGAAACTAGGTGGTATTGATTGAGCAGAAATTTCAAGAGAGTGTGTTTGGGGGCTTAATAGGGGTGAGCTCGTGGTAATCATGGCTACCCACAGTTCATTTAAAATTCGTCACCAAAAGGAGAAAATAAAATCAGAATCAATACTTCCACAGGCACACAGTTTAAACATTTTTGGGATGATTTGAGCAGAGCCGCCTTCAGCCACAGGCTGCTCCGATTCCCACCATGGGCCTGTTTCTCCATCATTTGTCAATCAGAAGACAAAGAAGGAAGAACTGAAGGGGAGAATAGATGGAAGACAATTCCAGCAGTGAGATAAGAAATCCAACCCAGTGACAGCAAGGAAAAGAGAGCAGAAGTAAGAGCCAACCAGAGTGCAAGATAAATGTGTCCAGAGAACAACAGAGTACAGAGTGTTCCCAGCCAATGGTGGGCAAGGAACTCTGTCTCCAAAACTTGTGGGAAAATTAGAAAATGTCAGATCTGGAAGGGTTCACAGATTCTTGGTTTGAAAATAAAACTAAAGCTTAGAGGGACAAAGAAACTGACCCAAGATCTTGAAGGAATGGGTGAAGAAGGAACTAGAATCCAGTCAATCATTTTACACCCCTTCTTTCTCAGGCAAAACAATCTCACTTCTTATAAGCCTCCCTCTTCCGTACCCCTATAGCTGTCTGGAGGACTCTACTTTCAACTTTCTTTAAGCCTTCCAAGGCCCAGGTACCCAAGAGTTTATCCAGCTTTTGCCTCCACTGTGCCATAGGGCTTATGGACTGGTGCATAAAGTGTCACATTACTCAGAGAACCTTGTCGGCAGTGTCCACCCAGTAGAGTCATGCTCCACAGTGAGAGGATGGAGATGGGACTTGGTGTTAAGGGTTCCTCTTTCTTAAGTTGACCCAAAAAGTTGGGTCTCCTTCCAACCAGAGCTTCCATATTATAGCCTGAGTTATCCTCTCCATTGGCCCATTATACCCTCTTCTGATAATGCATGACTGAAAATCCTAAAGAATTAAGATCTTCTCCCATCAGTCTTGTTCTGATTATGCACTGTCTTGTGTAGAGGTAGGGGACTGGATGAGTTGATCTTTTTTGACCAAAAGAAGCCAACTTTACATTATCTTCTCCAACTCATGATTTTTTTCTCCACAGTCCATTTCTGGGCTATCTGGGCCATCTAACATCCAGCACAAAGCTTATCACTTGGTAGAGGCACTCAGGAACTGTGTCGAATGAGTGCATGAGAGAGTAAGTGAGCTAGCCCTCATGCACACACACACACAAGTAGTGTTGCTCAAACAGTGACTCCAAAGATAAGGGTTCCTTATGATAAAATCCTGTAGGGTCTTAGAATTCTTGTGACTGCTTTTAAAAGCAACTACATGTAGAAATACAAAGAGAAAAACAGAAAAGCATGGACTTTGGAGTGAGATAAACCTCACTTTGAAATCCAATATCTCAACAATGAGCCATGTGACCTCAGTTAAATTATTTACCTCTCTGAGCTCCAAGATATCATCTACAAGAAAAGACTAATGGCACCTGTTCCATGCAGTTGTCCTGTGCTAAATGGGATAACATGTGAGTAATTAAATGGGGGAGAACAGCAAGTTTAAAACCATTTAAATAAATGGAGTCTTGCCTAAAAATAAGAATCTTGAGCTGGGAGAAGTCTAAGTGCAGAGTGACCTGTTAGCCAACAACCTCATAGTGGTGGCCAACAGAGATACAAAAATAGAGAATTTTAATGGTAAATTGGAAATGACTTACATTGATGTGATAAAACTCCTTCCTCTCTCCTCAACCTTCAGTAAAGTCTTCTGCCTTTCTTGTCCCAGAAAGACCCTTTGTAGCTGGAGGGTGAGGAGGAGACTATGGAGGGAACTGTCCCACATCCAGGTTGGTATAGTGCCTAACAGGAGCAAGAATGATCCAACCAACACTCAGTTATCTTCAGCAGAAAAATGAGCTCAGAGCCAGAGCAGACTATGAGAACTTAAGCCCCCAGGAAATTTTCATAAGTTTGGGGGAAAGAGCTTTGAATGTTCCATACTTCATGAAATACCATTTTGAATTAATTGTATCTAGATCTTAAAAGAGCTAGAAGAGTCAGCTGACTGACTTACATGTAAAATGCCTTAACATTATAAACCCATAATAAATTATTGATTTCTTTCCCTTTTTTAAAATGTTTTCTATTTTGAGAGAGAGAGAGAGAGAGAGAGAGAGAGAGAGAGAGAGAGAACGAGCAGGGGATGGGCAAAGAGAGACAGAAACACAGAATCCAAAGCAGACTCCCGGCTCCGAGCTGCCAGCACAGAGCCAGACACGGGGCTCAAACTCACCAACTGTGAAATCATGACCTGAGCCAAAGTTGGACGCTTAACCGACTTAACCTCCCAGGAGATCCACTTTCTTTCCCCTTTTTAAAGACACTATTGACAGATTATGTCTCTCAAAAAGCATGTTCTTCTCTGAACCCCAGTAACTTAGAATAAATGAAAAACAAAAGATTAGGTGAACAATTATCACAAAAAAAAAAAAAAAAAACATTGTCTGTTCCAATTGGGTGCACGTGGCCAGCAAATCAAAGCACACAATAAGTTTGCCCATCAATTTCTAGTAATACAACATTTTTTAAGGCAGTTTGAAACCCAGATGGCTCTCAAATAGCTGAGCTGTAGACTTATATAAGTCCTTTTGCCTTAACTGCTTGGAAACAAGTAAAGTGCTTAGTTAACTAAAGGCAACAAGTGAAAGACAAAAAATAAAAATACTCATTTCTTTGAGGAATAATTCATGCAATCCTAAAGCTACCCTACTGGAACTGAAATTATTCAAATCATGGGATGACCTGAAGCCTGTCTGGGGACCTATGATGGTGAGGGCCTCTTGCAGCCAAGTCTAGCATGAGAAGGTCCCTACACAACTTTCTGTGACCTGTATCACTAGTGACATCTGGCTTCACTCAGAGATGTATATGAGAAAACACTTCTCAGTAGTCTATTTCCTCTTCTGACCACCACCAACAACACCAGCAACAACCCTGAGCTTCCAACTGCTGGGGAAAAGATCAAGAAAAGAGAGATTTTCCTTCTCTATCCATATGAGCTGGACAGTATGGTCTTGCTCCTATGAAGTTCTCCAAATCAACTTCTCCCTTCTTACGGCCCCATCCTCTTCATTCCATTTATCCAAGTCTACAGATTTTATTGATTAAGTGCCTTCTATGTGCCAGGAACTGTGCTAGAATAATAGGGATCAATGACAATCAAAAAACAAGACACATGGGATGCCTGGTGGCTCAGTGGAGCTTACAACTTCAGGTCAGATCATGGTCTCCAGTTAGTGAGTTTGAGCCCCATGTTGGGTTCTGTGCTCACAGCTTGGAGCCTGGAACCTGTTTCGAATTCTGTGTCTCCCTCTCTCTCTTCCCCTCCTCCCATCATGCTCTGTCTCTGTCTCTCTCAAAAATAAATAAACATAAAATAAATAAGATACTCTCCCTCCTGTTGTGGAACTTAACAGAGAAAAATGAAAAGCTTCTTGATGTGGGAGGACCCCACCGAGTTCTGAGTTGGGATTCATTTTATTCATTGCCGGCAAAACATGTCAACCTTAAATTAGCCAGTTCTTTTACTAACAAAATTAGTTTATTCAGGAATAACAGAGGAATTGCCATTTGGGACAAGCAAACTATGGAGAATCCATAGGCAAGTCTGAAGAGACAAATGGATGGCCAGGTTTTATTAGATTTTAGGAGGAAATTGATTGTTCTGAACAAAAGTTCATTGGAGAAGGACAAAAGTTTGAGGTTGTGGAGGTTTCCTGACTGGCCACAGTGGTGGTCAGTGTGTTGGTGCTGGGGCAGGTCTTCCTTTTTTTTCTTAAAAGCAGGATTTGAAATTCCTATGTGCAAAATGTCCTTTCCTGTCAAAATAATTCTTATCTTCTTTCTGCTGCTCATGCAGGCTGCCGTGAGTGGGATGTGCATGAAAACTCCCCCTTTGGGGCTTCTCTACTCTGTTATGTTTGTTTGTTTGTTTACTTGCTTGCTTGCTTGCTTGCTTGCTTTTTTTGCTTTGACATGAAGCAGAATTTATTGGTTGGCATGAATAGGAAAGGGCAGTGCTGAGGTTCTCATGAATTCGGAACCCGCCAGTTGTCCAAGCAGCCATGATTAGGGATGTATTTGACCCCCACAGCTGTCTAGGATGAGCCACTTTCCAGCCACCACATCTTCAAATTCGTCTGCATTAAACTTAGTAAAGTCCCACTTCTTGGAAATGTGGATTTTCTTGTGGCGAGAGAACTTGAACTTGGCCCTATGTAGGGCCTCAATCATATGCTCCTTGTTCTGCAACTTAGTATAGATGGATATGATGACCTGGCCAATGTGGACCCTGGCCACTGTGCCCCGGGGCTTTCCAAAGGCACCCCAAATACCTGTATGGAGCCTAGACTGGAGACAGCAAGAGACCAAACCTCAAGGTCCATTAGAAAAAGCTGTCTCCAAGGTCCCTTAGGGCAACCTGTACAATCAACAGGCTGCATACCCTACCAAGGAGGCTGCCGTTCGCAGCCATCCGACTATTAAATGAGGTTTTCTTTATTCATTTTCACAAACACATCCACTACTTTGCACATAAGACTTTTCCTATAGAACAACCATTGTGCAGAACATTGTGGAAATGTTTTGTTCCCACTCCCCCGGAAGGCAGCACAGACATGACAGCCTCTCCGTTCGTAGAAGTCACACTCCCACATGCAAACCATGTGGATCTGATTATGTGAGTCTATGGGGCATGACTGTCCCTTCTCAACGCCTGCTAGCAGACACAGAAAGGGTTGCATGCACTATATCCCTAATGAGTCCTCACAATAGCTGTGAGGTGGGTACTATTATCATATTTTTTTAAATGAGGAAATCAGGTTCTGAACATATGAGCAAATTTGCTAAAGATCACACAAAAAACAATTAGTAAAGGTGGCTTAAGGAAAAATTTAAAAACAATCCCACTTACAACTGCATCAAAAAGGATAAAATACATAAGAATAAATTTAAGGAGGTGAAAGACCTATATGCTGAAGGCAGCGTAAGAATTGATATTGTAAAGATGTCCGTACTACCTAAAGCAATCTAAAGATTCAATGCGGTCTCTATCAAAATCTCAGTGGCATTTTTCACAGAAATAGAACAAATAATCCAAAAATTTGTATGGAACCACAGAAGATTCCAAATAGTCAAAGGAACCTTGAGAAAGAACAAAACTGGAGGCATCAATTTTCCCGATTTCAAGCTATATTGCAAAGCTGAAGTAATTGGAACAGTATGGTATTGGCATAAAAATGGACACAAAGACCAATAGAACAGGACTGAGAGCGCAGAAATAAACCCATGGTGGGGCGCCTAGGTGGCTCAGTCGGTTAAGCGTCCAGCTTTGGCTCAGGTCATGATCTCACAGTTCATGGATTTGAGCCCCATGTCGGGCTATGTGCTGACAACTAGCTCAGAGCCTGGAGCCTGCTTCGAAATCTGTATCTCCCTCTCTCTCTGACCCTCCCCTGCTCGTACTCTCTCTCTCTGTCTCTCAAAAAAATGAATAAAAGACATTAAAAATTTTTTAAAAAAGGAAATAAACCCATGCAAATATGTTCAATTAATCTCTAACAAGGAATCAAAGAATACACAATGCAGAGAGAACAGTCCCTTCAATAAATGATACTGGGAAAACTGGACAGCCACAAGCAAAACACTGAAACTGGATCGCCATCTTATTTCACATATAAAATTAATTCTAAATGGGCTAAAGAGGGACACTTCTGGGGCTCAGTCGGTTAAGCGTCCGACTTTGGCTCAGGTCATGATCTCTCAATTCCTGGGTTTGAACCTCACGTTGGGCTCTGTGCTGACAGCTAGCTCAGAGCCTGGAGCCTGCTTCGGATTCTGTGTCTCCCGCTCTCTCTGACCCTCCCCCACTCATGCTCTGTCTCTCTCACTCTCTCAAAAATAAACTTTAAAAACTTTTTTGAGGGATGCCTGGGTGGCTCAGTCGGTTAAGCCTCCAACTTCAGTTCAGGTCAGATCTCACGTTTGTGGGTTCGAGCCCCGCATCAGGCTCTGTGCTGACAGCTAGCTCAGAGCCTGGACCCTGCTTTCAGTTCTGTGTCTCCTTCTCTCTCTGCCCCTCCTCCTCTCATGCTCTGCCTCTCTCTGTATCAAAAATAAATAAAACATTAAGAAAAAAATTTAACAAAAAACTTTTTTGAATAAATAAATAAATAAATAAATAAATGAAAATGGATTAAAGATTTGAATGTAAGACCTGAAACGATAACATAGGTAAAAGAAAACATAAGTGACAAGCTTCTTAACACTTGTCTTGGCAATGATTTTCTGGATTTGACAAAAGCAAAACAACAAAAGGAAAGTCAAAAAGTGGGACTACATCAAATTAAAAAGCTTCTTCATAACAAAGGAAACTACCAACAAAATGGAAAACTAACCTATCAAATGGGAGAAAATATTTGCAAATAATATATCAAATAAGAGCTTAACATCCCAAATGTATAAAGAACTCTCACAACTTGAAAGCAAAAAAAAAATTTTATTTAAAAATAAGCAGAGGATCTGAATAGACAATTTTCCAAAAAAGAAATACAGATGGCCAACAGGTACATAAAAAGGTGCTCAACATTACTAATCATCGGGGGAATGCAAATCAAAACCACAATGAACTATCAGTTTACACCTGTCAAAATGGTTATTACCAAAAAGACAAGAAAGAGCAAGTGTTAGCAAGGATGCAAAGAAAATGGAACCCTTGTGCACTGTTGATGGGAATGCAAATTGGTGTAGCCACTATGGAAAATAATATAGAGGTTCCTCAAAAAATTAAAAATAAAACTACCATATGATCCAGTAATTACACTTGGGCATTTATCCAAGGGAAATTAAAACTCTAACTCAAAAGATATATGCACTCCTATGTTCAGTGCAGCATTATTTCTAAAAGCTAAGACATGAAAACAACCTAAGGGTCCACTGATGGACAAATGGGTAAAGAAATGTGGTCTGTATACAATAGGATAGTATTCAGTCATTTTTAAAAGGAGTGGGGAGGAAATCCTTCCATTGCAATAACATGGATGGACCTTGAGGGCATTGTGCTAAGTGAATAAGTCAGACAGAGAAAGACAAATACTGTATGATCTCACTTATATATGGGATCTAAAGAAAAGAAAGAATAAAAGAGGCAATGGCAGGATAAGGAATGCAAAGAGTTGTTACTAAGCTGTTTGCTGTTGACAATAAATCGTTGTCCAAACTACTCAAAAGTTGCCAGAGTCATGTGGGAAGGCTTCTACTGCTCTCCTCTTGGGAAGGGGCTTGGCAGGAGGGGGAGTAGGGAGAAAGGTACTCAGGGTGAGATGAAAAGCTACTGCACCTATTCCCTACACTGATGTTTATTGAGAGGCACCAAAGAGGAGAAAAAATATCTCTCCAGCCCTAGGTAAACCTTCCTCAACACAGCTATTTCTTATTGAGTATCTGCTATGTGCTCACTATGTGCTTAAGTGTCACAATATCTGTGACATCTCTATTTTTAAATAAATGTTTAATTTTATCATTGTTTTGGGTATACAGAAAAGTTGCAAAGATAGCACAGAGATGTCCAGTATACTCCTCCCACAGTTTTCCCCATTGTCAATTTCTTAACATCATCAGGGTACATTTGTCAAAACCAAGCAACTGACATTGTTAGGTTACTATCAACCAAATTCAAGACTTTATTTGGATTTCACCAATTTTCCCATTAATGCCCATGTCTGAGTCCACTCAGGCTGCTGCTATAGTAAAAACACCATAGAGGCACCTGGGTGGCTCAGTCAGTTGAGCATTCAGCTCTTCTTTTCAGCTCAGGTCATAGGATCAAGCCCTGCATCAGGTTCTGCACTGAGCATGGAACCTGCTTGGGATTCTCTCTCTCTCTCTCTCTCTCTCTCTCTCTCTCTCTCTCTCTCTCTCTCTCTCCCTCTGCCCTTCTTTTCCAACATGCTTTGTCTCTCTCGAAAAACAATAAATAAATAAATAAAAATAAAAATATCATAGACTAGGTGACTTAAATAACAGACATTTATTTCTCACAGTTCTGCAAGTTGGAAAGTCCTAGATCAAAGTGTAGGCAGACCCAGTATCTGGTGAGAATCCACTCTGGTTCATAGAGAGTTGTCTTCTCACTGTGTCCTCAACATGTCAGAAAGGGCAAGCTTGCTCCCTGGAGTCTCTTTTATATGGGTAAAATAATTGTAAATATGTGAGAAGATGGAGCTGTTAACTAGCCTGACTGTGGTAATCATCATATATTTTCATAGAATTTTGATATATGTATATCATCACATTGTGTACCTTAAACTTACATATGTTGCATGTCAATAATATCTCAGTAAATCTGGAAAAATAAATAAATAAAATTTCTTCCTGGTTACTGGGCTATTCAGAGTTTCTACTTCTTTTTTTTTACATTTTTTTATTTTTTTGTTTTTTTATAATAGTTTATTGTCAAATTGGTTTCCATATAACACCCAGTGCTTCTCCCCACAAGTGCCCCCCACCATGACCATCACCCCCTCCCTCCCTCCCTCCCCCTCCCCTTTCAGTCCGTGGTTCGTCTTCATCTATTTCTTCTTGAGTCAATTATTGTAATTAATATTGTCTCAGGAAATCGTGCATTCCTTAGAGTCTCAAATTTATTTCTGTGTAATGGAATTGAATATCCCACTTTAATATCAGTTACTTAATCCCCTTTATAGTTCTTCATTTCTGTGATTATGTTTTCTCCTAATTCTTGATTTGAGTTGCTAGCAACTTGTCTACTATCTTACCAATTTTTTAAAGTCTGCCATAATTTTGGTTTGCTTCACATAAGTCTATTTTCTTTTCCAATTACTGAATTAAATCCTGTATGTAGTCATTCCTTATTGAAAAGCAAAGTACCTCGTGCTATGCATTTTCTCTGAGTATAATGCTAGTAATTCTGTAAGTTCTAATATCTAGTGTCCTTAATGTCATTATTGTCTAATTATACTCTAATTATACCTCTTAATTTCCCCTGATCTAAGCATTATTTAAGTGAATGCTTTGCATTTGTTATGTTTTCTAAATTTTTGAATGGTTGAGTTTTTAGTTCAACTCTTGTATATCAATAATGTTGTCCTTACAAAATATGACCTGTTTGATTTCCTCATTTTAGAACATGAGACATTTTTATGGCCCAGTTTTTAAACAGTCTTTTAGCCCTGATGGGGAGCGGAGGGACAAGAGCTTCAATTTACTGCAGAATTCCAGAGATCCAGCAGAATGAAGGAAGATGTTGAAGCTATAAAATACCACAGCAGAAATTTTATCTCTGTGTTTATAATCTTCTTTGCCTTGCTGGAGTGGCCGCCAGGAGTTGCTGGGGAGTGTCCAGTGTTTTGCCTGATGAGGACATATGTGCCAAGTGACATTTGTAAGTAGGTATCACACAGGCACAGGACACTTCATGAGTTCTTGCAGGATCCAGATAGGACTCACACAGCCAGGAGCCCACCCTTGCCTCTAGGTGGCATCTCTCAGAGTGAACATGTGATGCTGAATTCTGAAGAAGTCTCCCTTACTCACCTCCTAGGCAAGCTGGTTTTAAGCATAAACATTGTGAGTCCAATCAGTCCTCCTTTTGATGGACACTTAGCAGAAAGTCTGGTTTCTCACAGGTATATGGCTCTAAGCATTTCCGTTTCTAACATCCAATGTAGGTGTTTCCTTCCTTTTATACCTTTGGCCATTTCCATGAAATTCTCCAACTGTAGGAACTAGATCAAGGGGCAGAAGTTACTAACTTGCTTATAAATATCCTTTGCTTTTTTTCTCTTTCTTTCTTTCTTTCTTTCTTTCTTTCTTTCTTTCTTTCTTTTCTGATTCTCAGGACAATAGTCTATTGACAACGTACTTATAGAGGTATAGTACTAGGTAGAGGTTAATATTTCCCCTTCTGACATATTTACAATTTAAGGATATGAAACCAAAGTCATTGAAAGTACCACCATTATAGAAAGTGATCTGGCCAAGAGTTTGGTTTTAGTTGAGCCTCAAGATCACATTCCACTCCTACCAGAATAGATGTCCCTTAGTCACCGGAGCTCACTGTCAGTAATATCTTACATCTGAAAATAAATCCAGCTTTAGGCAGCTTGACCACATATGTGCCTCTGAAACTATGGCAACAGAAAGTCCTTTTACCTCTGAGTCCCAATTAAAAGTGTTCTGTTGGCTATAATTGGAATGTTTGGTCTCCAAAACTAGTGTATCAAAGCAATCATGTAAGCCTCAAATGTTACCATCAGACAAATTGATATTTCCCATGCAAGCAGCTAATGAGTGGTCAGACCAAAGTGCATGTGTGATTGAGGTTACAGAGAACAACTGGATAAACTCATTTGAGGATACTTTTTTCCAGGCCCCATCTGACCCACATAGCTTTGACAAACGATTGAATGTTGGGGTGGGGAGAGAAAAGGTGATGGATTTTCAAGTCTGTGTATCCAGGAGGGTAGAGGAGCTTTGAATAGAAACTATTAAATACTTGAAGAGTTAAGCTTCATGCAAAGAATGACACTTGGTGAGAAGTGTGTTCAGTTTTACTCTACTAGAAAGCCAGGCATCTGGCAGTGAACCAGGACGCATCATGTTTGAGTTTCCTGCCTGGTTAAAACAAAAAGAGAAAAAAGAAGATGGGCTGGAGGAAGGAAGAAGGACAGGTAGAGGAGGAGGACTGTTGACTAGTAATATGATTGTCATTTTTGAACATTACACTTTCAGATTGGCTTTATCTTTGTTTCTGATTCATTCTTTTTTTTTAACTTTTTTTTTTCATTTTTTGAGAGAGAGATAGAGTGCGAGTGGGGAAGGGACAGGGAGAGAGGGAGACACAAAATTTGAAGCAGGCTCCAGGCTCTGAGCTAGCTGTCAGCACAGAGCCCGATGCAGGGCTCGAACCCACAAGCGGTGAGATCATGACCTGAGCCAAAGTCAGACGCTTAACCGACTGAGGCACCCAGGCGCCCGTTTCTGATCGATTCTTAATCAGCAGTAGCATGGAACAACTCAGCTTTTAGTTTCTCCTCTGTTAAGTATGAAATTATCTATAAACAAACACTTAAAAACATGCAATTGAAATAGATCCTGTGATCCTTTTGTAATGAGAAAAATCTCCTGGTAATGTAAATAATTTCACCTTCTAAAAATCTGTTTACTCACATATTCAGTGCTGTTTAATAATGTTAAAAGGCTACTTTCTGAGCCTTTATTTTCCAGGATATATGTGTGTGTGTGTGTGTGTGTGTATTATAGAGAGGGGAATGGAGGGACGGTGGGAGGGAGAAATTTATTTCTTTTTGGATATCATAGGAATATGCAAATAACAGAAAGATGAACTTATAGTGGCTTCACCAAGTCAGAAAGTCACATGCTCATCACATCACATGCTCATCCCTGGAAAATGTACTCTTTTAATGGATGTTAATGAAGCCGGGGTTATATTAATGAAGAAGGGAGAAGAATTATTGGGTAAGCAACTATCATATCCCTTCCCCATCTAACACATCTAGAAGGTCTGACACTTTTTACAGCAATAATCAGGCAGCTTTCCATGGAGGATATCAAGTCATGCACCATTTATCACTGGTTTAAATGAACTCAAGTCTAAAGACTTGGGATCAAGCGCTGGCTTGGCCGCTAACTCTGTGACCTTGGACAACAAAGTGATTTACTTTTGTTTCTTATCAGTAAAGTGAGATACCTTAAATCAATCATTGGAAAGACCCTGAAATTCTATGCTTCCATACTACGTCCTTAGCTGATATATATCCAGGTTCTATGATATTGGTCTCCTAAACCAATCCCCATGCTTTGTTCCTGGCAGCAAAGGAATGTTTCTGTGAGGATCTTCTACCGAGGACCCACGAGCCTCAGTGCAGGAATCACAGTGCTTTGGGGAAATGAAAACAGTTCCTTCTATCCCTTATGAAGAGAAGATTGGAAGGCAGTGGCAGTCCTAAGGTGACATTCCTGATCCATCTCAGCAAGGCCCCCGGGCTCTGTGTCATCAGCACACCGGTGCCAAAGGTGAAATGATCTCCACTGGGGGTGAGGAAGACAGAAGCAACTTCTGCCACCTCCACTGCACACAGACTGCCGGGAAGCTGCTAGAAGCGAAATAGAAAACAGGAAGGAAATGAGGAAAAGAGGGGAATGAGGAAAGCTTAGAGTAACCTGTGAGGTCTTGCTCAGATACAAACATTATGAGTTCCACGGTGCTTTCTGTCCTCCCGCTGTCTCCATCCAGGAGCCTCATCCTCACATAGCTAAACCCTCTTTCCTGCGAGCTGGGAAAAAAGAGGAGTGTTCTATTTGTTACATGCAAGAGGGACCGATTACACTCTGCATCAGGAACCTGTTTTACCATTTACACCATTGTGGGCGAGCCCTGTTCAATCCAGAGGAGTTCGCATTCCACCTCTTTCAGCTCTGCCTACCCACCCTCTAACTGCATCAAATTTACTGGTGAACAGAGACTTTCCGTAGCTGTCTCCGGTTAGCTGATAAATTGGGCTTTGCAATGCATCTATGACTTTATATCTCCCACTAAATTTTTTAGATGCTTAATAAGAGAGAAACCTGTTCTCTGCTGGAAATAATTCTCAAAGGAGTACAGCAAATAAAAGAATAAAAAAGTGCCCTTTTCCCATGCAAACTGCACAGGTTAGAACCAGATCTACCAAAATATCTGAGAGATCTCTGAAGTTTCTGAAAGGAAAGAGACTGCCCAGACCTCTAAGGACTCATTAGAGAAGGAGAAATAATGGAAACTTCATCTAGATACAAAGAACTTGTTCACTCTTTTTGGGACTCCCATTTCACATCTCACACCAAAGTGAAACCACTAAAGTTTCATGAGAATCCATATGAGAAAATAAAAATGGCACAAAGCCTAGAGGTTTTAACTTCCAGTTGTAACTCAGTAAAAATGTTTCTAAGTCTTTGAAACATTAGCCAAGTTAAAGGACAAATGAAAACTGGAGAGAACTGTGTAACTGTGTATTTATAAATAAAGACGTACTTCCTTTCCTATATAAAAAGCAGCTGCAAAATCAATGAGAAAAATGCCAACAATCCAGTAGAAAAAAGAAAACTGGCAAAGACTAAGAACATGACTGTTCACTAGTAGGTAATACAAACAGAAAGCAAACATTAAAATGCTCAACTATGAGAACTCAGTTGTGCTATGGAGGAAGAGATACACTTTTCCTCCCTAAGCCCAACTCTTTCAAAAATAAATTTTGATATGCAGAGTCACTTTGCCAAAACTTATCACCCCACACTACCCTATCTCCAAATCGCATGTGAGATATATAAGCTACAGATTGAACAAGGAAGATAATTGTCTATTTGGTGGGATTTCAGGATTGTTAGGAAGACTCCACAAAGTGCTTCCCATGTTGCCCACCAATGTCTAAACTCCCACCATAGGAGACTATTCATTTAGTTTATAGACTTCCCTTTGAAAGCAAAAAAATCATGAAAGAAATAAGCCCTGAGCCTTCTAATTATTTCTTGGAATCAGTAGCATAATAGCAACTTTATAACTTGGTGTTACGTTTTGCCATGTACAATATACTTTCACAACAGAATCTATCCGGTCTTGTCAATCACTCTGTAGAATAAGAAAAGGGAATATGATTCCAATTTTATGGATACCTCTTCACTGATGGACGCATGACTCAAACCCAAGTTTTCTGATTTCTAATCCAAAACATTTTTCAGCACCCTGTGCTGTATGCAGATCTGTAACGTCTTTCCTGGGATGGCATTCTGGCAGGGTGAGTGAAAGTGTAATGTCATGAAGTCCTGTTGTTGCTAAGAGTAAAGGGAGTTGAAAGACAAAGAGCCAGAAAGAAAATGATACCACAGCAGTGGCCAGCCGCCCTAGAGACACATTCAACTCACAATTTCATTTGCTGCTCTGAAAATAGACCCGGTCATTTGTAACCCCTTCTCACCTCCCAAGTATACCATGAAAAGAAAGTAAACACCTCAATGTTTCCCAAAAAGGGATTGCTGGAAATTTCTGAGCACCTACTGATTGGAAGCACTTGAGTTTACTCATATCTTTGTCACTGTGGCCAGCCCACTCTTCACCCTGCCCACTGTTTTCATCTCAGTGACTGCATTTTTCCATTTCTACAAGTTCTGCTTTATTCTTTTCCCATGTTCTCACTTCTTTCTGTTATAACTTTGATGGTTTTTTAGTATACTCATTTCATGGTCTCCACCAAATAGCTCTGTGATTGGAAGTTGCTCGGCTCCAATTCTATGTTTTGCCTGATGATTCTTAGACATGGCAGATGGTTTCCTTCTGCATTTTGTACACTGGTTTTTTTTTAACGTTTATTTATTTTTGAGAGAGAGAGACACAGAGTGTGAGTGGGGGAAGGTCAGTGAGAGTGGGGGAGACACAGAATCAGAAGCAGACTCCAGGCTCTGAGCTAGCTCTCAGCACAGGGCCGGACACAGGGCTCAAACCCATGAACTGTGAGATCATGACCTGAGCTGAAGTCAGCCACTTAACTGACTGAGCCACCCAGGTGCCCCTGTAATTTGGTTTTTGAGATGATTCTAGTAGGGCTTCATCTATGGAAACACCAAGTGGACAGAATTAAAAATCCACCCAGCTTTCTAAGGTAGTTTTTATATTTGGAACTATAGTCATTCTGGGGGTATCACCTGCATGGAACAGGTTTGGGGGCTTCCGAGACCATGCATGCAGCATACATTAGAACCCCAAGGTTGTGCAAGGAGTCTGTTATAAATGTATATACTGTTATAAATTCTCAAGAGGAAATTTACCCCCACTCAGAACCCAGGAGACAGATCAATTCCATTGTAGTATCTCTGCCATGGAATACAGTATCTAATCATTTCTCCAAGGACATAGCCTTTCAAGTGCCCCAAATGTTGTCAGAGGTCTCAGTTCCAATTCCCTGCCACACAAGAGCCCAAGACCTCATCTCCCATCTCTATGTGAGCTTCAGAATCTAAAACCCTTGTTTACCAGAAACTGTCAACTCCCTCCTCCCAACAATGCTGGACCATCATCAGCCCTTGTCATCAACCCCTCTGTCTTATCTCCTGGAAATCTCGTCTTACTTTTTAGACATTTGAAAGGATGTTTGTTATATTCTTTTCAGCATTTCTAGGCACTTTCTAGTAGGAAGGTTTTCAGACTACTTAGTTTATTATATTATTGGAAATGCTCCTTATATACATTATTCAATTTAATCCTCCTTCCATTCCTGCAAGATAGATAATCATAGTCCCATTTCACAAGTGAGGAAATTGAGACTCACAGAAATTGAATAATTTTCTCAAGGTCACACAATGAATCTTGACCTTGAAGACCATGTTCTTTCCCCCGCTATGTCTGAAAAGCCAGCCTATTTCCTCTACTGTGTCTGAAAGGAGCCCAGAACTTTTGAAGAGTTTAAACTGAAGAGTCCTTTGAAAATTCTCCTTGAAGAACATTATTTTTTTAACTTTTTGGCAGGGTTCCATTATTAATTATAAGGGTGAATGGTAAGCCAAAGAATTATGAAGCCTAAATGTGGCTTGATATCACCTTTGGGGAAAACATCAAGAATCACTGAATAGGCTTGTGTTTGAACATACTGAGAATGTGAGAGAGGCAGACCTTCCCTCCCCCAGCAGCCAGCCTCATTATATCCAAGGGTGGGTCATCAGAAGGTCTGGAGGACTGTCTCTGCCTGAAATATGTAGGAGAAAGTGGATCAGGAGAGGTTAATGTCCATACTGTGGAATCATGAAACCAATGAAAACCTGGATCACCAGGTTAGAAACTGGCCCAAGGCCAGACACAAATATAGTCATAATTGGAGCCTTCCCAAGTAGAAAAAGGTTATTAGTGGAATCCCATTAATCACAATGATTAATGCTGAAACCCAAGCTTTTTATTATGTAAAAGGGTAGGAAGAATATATTGACAGAGGGAAATAAAAGGGTTCTAGTTTTGCAGAAAATAGTGAACAAAAGAAGGACAGTAAATATTCAGGATGTGATTTGAAATCAGAAACCTGGATGAGTCACACAAATCATGCTTAAAAGCCGCTTATGCAAAGAAGTTTGCCAGAAAGCAAATGTGCCTACAGATGGCCCATCAGGAGGCAGTTGGGTAGTCCCTGAGTGCTGCAAGGGCAGCCAGACCAAAGGACAGGGCGGAGGGGAGGGGGGTAAGCACAAGCCCAGAACAAGGATCTTGCCATCCACCAGACCTCCTTAGTTCGCAGCCTGCCAAAAGTTGTGCCCAGGGTAGGTCATCTTGGAACACCAGAACCTTCACACACTTTTACTCCAGATAATCAGGAGCAAAGGGACAGGGCTAACTGGATGCAAGTTGTGAGTCTAAAAAGAAACAGCAAGAAAGAGTGGTTAATCAAAATGAAAGTACATAGACCAAAGCCTCACTCTTTAATCCAAACTAAGCTAGATGAGAGGTTCGTCGGTGACTAAGAGGATGCAGAAGAATGAGGCCATTTTAAAAGGAAGGAGAAATTTGACCTGGAAAAAATCTCTAAACTGGAATTAAGTGCTCAGAAGGCTTTTGATGGCCTGACCATCACCACTGATGTGGGCCCAAACTGAGAACAAACCATTCAATAATTTTTCCCTGCTGTATATTTTATGGAGGAAAAAATTCTGGAAGAAGAGAGGCAGATTGTGTGTCTTTATTTTTTTTAATAGTTTATTGTCAAATTGGTTTCCATATAACACCCAGTGCTTCTACCCACAAGTGCCCCCGACCATGACCATCACCCCCCTTTTCCCCTCCCTCCCCCTCCCCCTTCAGTCCATGGTTGTTTTCAGTATTCAGTAGTCTCCCTTGATCTGTGTCCCTCACTCTCCCCCGCTCTCTTTCCCCTTTCCTCTCCCCATGGTCCCCTGCCAGGTCTCTCCTGTTAGACCTATGAATGCAAACATATGATATCTATCCTTCTCTACCTGACTTATTTCGCTTAGCATGACACAGATTGTGTGTCTTTAAAATTAATTTATAACATGCCTGTTTCCAAAAAGATCTAAAGTAAGTTATAATATCAAAGCACATGCACAAGGTAGTTAAGTAAAGACGCTTGGAAAATCTGACTCACTCTTCATCAAACTCATTTCCTCTTCTTACTAGATCAAAACTAGACCACATTTCCCAACCCCTTTTGCAATTCAGTATAACCTCCTATGCAAATAAGAATGGCTGAGTTCTAGCCAATAAAACATGAGCAGAAGTGTGGATGCCATTTCCAAGCCTGGCCCACGGATACCTCCCTAGCATGACCATCCAAACCCTTTCTCCATCTTCCAGCTACATACAGAGGACTCTGAAGCCCCAAAGTGGAAAGAGCCTAAGTCCCTGATCTCTGCTTGTGGAAGAACCACCTGATGATTGGGAACACCCATTTGAACTTTACACAAGAAAGAATTCCTAATGTGATGAGCCACTGGAATTTGGAAGATTATTTGTTATACCAGCTAACATTACTCTCCTTAACACAGAAGTTGGTAACTTGGAGAGGAATACTAGCATAACAAAAACCTAAAATATACAGCCTTGGCTTAACGATCAGGTGGCAGACAGAGAGGACTCTCTGAGGCCCATAATATTCTACGGCAAAACACTAAAAGTGTTACATGCCAAGGCAGATCATGTATAATGGATCATGAGCCTGGAGCTCTAGACAAGCAGTTGAGAAAAAACCCAGACATGTTTTGGGTTTTTTTTATTTTTTAATATTTTGATGTTTTATTTATTTTTGAGAGAGACACCATGAGCAGGGGAGGGTCAGAGAGAGAGGGAGACACAGAATTCGAAGACAGGCCTCAGGCTCTGAGCTAGTTGTCAGCACAGAGCCCAATGAGAGGCTCGAACCTATGAACCGCGAGATCATGACCTGAGCCAAAGTCGAACACTCAACTGACTGAGCCACTCAGGTGCCACTCTTTCAGTTTTTAATAAGGAGAGAGGGAGGGGGTAGAAAGAGAGATTGAATTGGGGACCTCTAAAGACTGGAAAAGCTTACCATTTCAAGTCCCCAGATAGTCAGAGCTAAGAACAAAGAAAATTTTTAAGAAATATGCCCCAGCAAGACCGCACCTTGGGGTAAGGGTTAGATTAAGGAGGGGCACCTTTCCCCTCCTTAATCCAAAGCATATTTCCACCAAAGCATATTTTTGCAGATGGCATCCAATTGAGACAAGGATACAAAGAAATAAGCCAAATCAGGGAATTTGGCTACAAAGGATTTGCAGCATGGTTCCTGGTACTTGAGACTGCCGGGGAGCAAAGAGACAAGAAGAGAATTGATTGCGTTTTTGAGATTGTTTTCCCCCCAAAGAAGTCTGTGGCTGCCCAGATTTGTGTGATTGGGTACCAGGCCAGGAAAGCTCTATAGCCCCCAAGAAGGGGCATCCTCCCAAAGCCCACTTCAGAGGGCTGTGGAGGAAAGGGACTTGGTAGACTCTCACAGAAGGTAGAGTGGGAGTCATAGAGCACAATGAACAAGGAAATAAGGAAATTCTTCACCAAATCTGAGTCAGGTCAATTCAAGAAACTTCCCCCACAGACAGGCAGTGACAGGCCTCACCCCACATCCCTGATAAAACCCCTTTCTTGCTCTGAACCAGCCACATGTGGTTCCCACCTTCCCCTTTTATGACTGAGAGTTTTTTGTGAGGCATCCAGTCCCTGTTGCACCTGGCAGGTTGGAAGTTAGAAGGGGGTATGACAATCATCTTTACAGGTCCACAGGAGCCACCTGCAGGCCTAAGGGAGACAAATGCATATCATCAGCCAGAGGTCCTGCACTTGGAGTTTGAGGGCATGACTGGCTGAGGCTTTGGATGGTCTCTCTTGGGAAGAGTGTCTTCCATGTATGGGAAACAAAATGGGGACCTGGTAACCAGAGGAGAGATAGGCAAATGTCTTAGTTGGCTCAGGATGTTATAACAAAATACCATTAAATGGGTGGCTTAAACTCCAGAAAATTAAATTTATTTCTCACAGCTCTGGACCAGCTAGGAAGTCTAAGATTAACATGCTGGATGATTTGTTTCCACTTCCTGGTGAAAGCCCTCTCCCTGGTTTGCGGGCCACTGTCTTTTTTGCTGTATTATCACATAGTGGGGAGAGAGAGAAGATGCTTTGGTCTCTTCTTATAAGAACACTAATGCCATCATAAGGACCCCACCCTCATGATTTCATCTAAACCTCATTAACTCCCAAAGACCACACCCCCTAGTATCTTCACAGTGGTAGTGAGGGCATCAACACATGAATTTCTGTTGACAGAGACATTCAGTCCATAATAACAGAGGTTGACTAACTACTCATTAAATAGAAAAGTTTCCTTTTCTTCCTGCACCCCATAAATCAATGTTTCCAGCTTTCCTTGTCAGGTGGAGGCACTGTAGGTGATTGAATTTTAGACAGTGGACCATGAGCAGAAGGTATGTGCACCACTTCCTGATCTAGCCCATACATAATCCTCTATCTCTTCCCTCATCTGCCACTGGAATTCAGAGCATTACCCCTGACAGAGACATAAAAGAAAAACTGGAGACCACTTGGAATTAGAAAATGTATAAATATATGAGACAGAGAATTAAGACACCTACTAATTTAGTATTGGCTATGAGCTTCATGGAGCCCAAACAAACAAATGAACAAACAAACAAATGACTAGCTGGTACAGTTCACGGTGTCAAAGCTAGAAAGTACATAAATATCAAGAGACAAACGTTGGCACTCAGTGCTGGGAAAGCTCATCAAATGGGTCCACATCTTTGGGAAACTACAAAACGGACTTCTTCAACTACATTGTGGTCAATCATGCAAAGTGAGTCTTAATGGACAATTTCAATAGAACTCACAAGCAAAAAATCACAGATTGCCTGAGTGAGGGGAGCCAAATGATTTAATGACTGACCACATATCTTTACATATTTATTTTGTGGTCTTTCCTTACCTGATCCCGTGCAAGCTTTCAATGTCTCTCCAGTGCCCTCCATCTAAACTTCAAGGCACTAACCAGGTGTCCCTTACCATCCTTTCCAGGCTCATCTCTCTCTCTTCCCTCACAGGTACCTATTGCTCTAATCAAACTGCCCTGAATTCTGTTCTTCACATTCCCAACTCTGATCCTTTCCTCACATACCGGAGTCCAGCTCCAGCAGGTCCAGGGTTCCTTGAAAGGATGGACAGTGTCAGCATGAGAGAGTGATGTGGGAGCCACAAGTTTCTTTTTTGATCATCAGGCAGGCATCTCTGCTCTGTCTGCTTTGGTGTCTTTTTTTTATTGATCAAGCAATAACATGACATCAGAAAATAGGAATTGTTTACAGTGACTAATTCTTAGTGATAAGGTGCTTTAATCATCGAAAGTGTACAGAAACTAGTTTTACAGAAGTGTTTTTTAGAATCATCCCATTTGTTTTTGGCATCAGTCTCCCAGATTAAAAAAGTAACAGACCTATCTTGTTTTGTACGGTTGGTTATTGGCCAATATCTATGACTTTGTTTTTTAATTGACAAGTTACAACCAAATCATGTAATTTTCTTACAGTGAAGTTGAGTAAATTTTATAACCAAAAATATAACAAGATGTTTTTAGTAGAAAACAGGATTAAAATACATATTATTAAAGTTAATAAAGCTAAGATTAAAATATAGGTTAAGTTGTATATAGATAGGCTAACAGTTATTGTGATTGGCTTATAAACTACACGAAAGAAAAAGAAAAAGGAAAAAAATTTTTATTAACAAGTTGCTTGAGAAAGTCCTTTCTTTTTTTTTTTTTATGTAAGCACAATGGGGTGTGTGGCCTTGGACCTGGGTTTCCCACATTCTTATCCATCCTCATAACTGAAGTCAGTACAAGGGAGAATATTTGTTGAATGTAGACTTGGGGAAGGGATCATGTTCTGACCTTATCTTCTACTTCTAATCTCCAATTTAGGCTCCAATTTTCTTCAGACCAGACTCAAATGGACTATGTTTTTGACCTTTATTTCTTACCTCCAAATTAGGCTCTTTTTCTCCAGGCCAGAGACTCAAATGCAATTTTTGTGTTTTTTAACCCCTTCAGTATATGTTTTGGGTCTGCAAGGCTCATAAGAAGAGCCTTTTGCCAAACATTTATAGTGTTTTGATCCAAAATCTCTTATTCAGGGACAAGAAAGTGCTTTCTCTTATGGGGTAGCTGTGTGGCGAATATCAGTCTGATTTGGAATTCTGTAAGGCCTAATTAATGGCAACAGGCTTAATTTCACAGGAGCAGTAGTAGCAGAAGGAGATACCAGTTTCACCTCTCATGGCAGGAGCCATGCAAACGTCTGCCATTTCCTCACTGTGACTGTGTCATCTAGCAAGGCTGATGCGGCTCCCAGCACTCACATTTCTTCCTTACCTAGAATTCACTCTCTTTCCTCCCAACTTCGATAACCTCTGCCTTTCCTTCAAATCACAGCTAAGTTGCCACCTCTTCCTTAAAGCCATCAGCCAGACAGGCATCTGCTACTTTACAGTCATGTGTGTGGCCTTGTGGGAGAATATATGTGGTAGTTAGAACAATGCCTTTCCCTGAGGATACTCAGGTTCAAGTCCCAAAACTTGTCAATATGTTAGGTTCCATGGCAAAGGAAAGTAAAGGTTGCAGACAGAATTAAGGTTGCTATTCAGCTGACATTGAAATGGGGATATTATCCTAGATTATCCAGCTGGCCCAATGTAATCATGAGGGTAAATATAAGAGGGAAACAGACCAGAGATATGGCATGATGAGAAATATTTGGCCCTGTGCTCCTGACTTTAAAGATGGAGGAGGGGCGCCTGGGTGGCTCAGTCAGTTGAGCGTCTGGCTTTGGCTCAGATCATGATCTCACAGTTCATGGGTTTGAGCCCCGCATCAGGCTCTGTGCTGACAGCTAGCTCAGAGCCTGGAGCCTGCTTCAGATTCTGTATCTCCTTCTCTCTCTGACCTTCCCCTTCTCACGCTGTCTCTCTCTGTCTCTCAAAAATAAATAAAAAGCATTCAAAAATTTTTTAAATAAAAATAAAAAATAAAGATGGAGGAAGGGCCACAAGCTAAAAATGCATGGTCACTAGAAGCTGGAAACAGCAATAAATGGGATTCTCCCTTAGAAACCTCAGAAAGAATACACCTCTGCCAACATATTGATTTTAGCCCAGTGAGATCCATTTTGGACGTCTCACTTCCAGATCTGTAATACCATACACTAAGTTTGTGGTAATTTGGTACAGCAGTAATAGGAAACTAAAACAACATCCAACCATGAGGGCTGAAGGGGAGCTTCTATCGCAATCCCACAGACCCACATTCATGCCCAAACCAGCTTTTTTTTTTTTTTTGAGGCCGTGTACTTCTCTCCAATGCCTCACTTCATATGACCTCTGTGTTCTCCAACGCATTCCTCTGTACGCCTGCTCTAAGCTACTGTCTAATGAGACTCTACCACACCATCTTCTAGCTCATGGTTTGTCTCCTATCTCCGACTTGACCATAGATTTGACCATGAATGTGATGAATGAGATACTCTTAGAAATGGCTGACCTGGTCTGGCCACTGAGTGCTACACTGGCATTTACTACCACATGACAAATTCTGCCCAGTTCATGTGGGGCATTCCAAGGAGGCTATGGCTTCCTTGTCCAGGCATCAGGCCTCCTCAGCCTGTCACTTCTCTAGCACTTGCATACCGCCCCCCACCCCCACCAGACAGTTGGGAACCTCTGATTTCCTGGATGTTATGCATGGACCCTGGAATAGTGGAAACTATCTCAGGTCCAGCTATATGAACACGTCCCCAGCCACTTCTAATATCCATTCTCCCCTCAATTAGCACCATGTTATCAACACGACAGTGAAAGTGGACCATCTCTAAGGGTCTTACAGTTTTCTCAGGCTATGGCTTGGAAAATGTAGAGTAAGAAAGATGTTTCCTGCACTGGGTTTTTCCCAAATCCCTCTGAGAACTTCTTGTCTGTACCTCCAAATTGTTTCCTCCCACACCAGAAAGGAATCTTTCTTCTTCCTCTGTCTATATGAAAGGAACTACCTCTAAGGAAGGACTCTCAAAATTACTGACCCTGTTAAGTCTGCACCCAGCTAGACTATAACATCCCTGATAGCAAGAACTCACCTTCGTGTATTTATTCCCCACCTAGTGTCTGACATTCAGTAGGTACTGATGTGTGTTGAAATACATCTGACTTAAATAAACTGACCTATATTGAATTGAGGAATGGTGATATGGCCTGGGAGCTAGATATGAAGAAGAGCTTCGAGGTCCCAGTATAAAATAATGCTCTGTGTGTGGGTGTGGGTGTGGGTGTGGGTGTGGGTGTGGGTGTGTGGTGTATGTATGTGTGTCAGAGAGCTATCGAGCCAGGGTAAAACGGTTATTGGTGCCTGATATAAACTTCCCAAGAGAACCTGTGAATTCAACTTGTTGCCATCCCTTTCTTCCCACAGATCTTAAGGCACAGTACAAGCATGACACTCACAGAAGTCCGGGCTCAAAACCTTAAGCTGAATTCATTATGATTCAAACACCTTCGCATTTGAGAGGAAGGTTGGTGGAGCAAACCTTCGAAGGGTCAGTCTGCAAGAAGCACTAAGGAGTCTCCTTAGACATAATCCACCCCAAGGGAAGAAGGAGTTGAAGTGAACAAGTGTGGTCTAAAGAGAATAATGAGTCAGGAAGGGAGGGGCAATTCTGAGCACAGCATAATGGCTGCCTTTCAGCTCATTATCTAGTCCGGTCCCTATGGATTCATGCCAGAAGCCAAGATGAAGTACACTGCACACTATTCTTTATTAAAGAATAATTTTAAAGGGATATGTTTTTCTTTTTAAAAATAGATACATATACACATTTGTGTGTGTGTTTATTTATATAAACATATATATGATAGAGTTGGTACTCTAGAGATTAAAGGCAAATTTGAGTTCCATATAATTTGACTGTCTATCCCAGTTTTTTCTGCATAGTCCAAGTGTACACCTGTTGTTTCAGCATGGAAACTTCTTCCCTCTTCCAGCTGGATGGTAAAGTGCTCCAGTTCGGATAACAAATTACATGGTAGCCTAGTCTTAAGGACTATGTTGGGATAAATTTAGGTAACTCATACACTCATTCTCTGACACATAAGGTCCTTGTGTTCATAAAGGGAGCCTCTTATTGAAAAACATTGCAGAATAATGAGAACAAGAAAAAAATAACATAAACAAGTCCCACTTTTATGAGACTAGAAGACATCTGTAAAGCAGAACCACACAGATGAATCCAGAAAGCAGAGACAGGAGTGCTCTTAGCAAGGCAAAACCAAGCAAAGTCCAAACATCTTCAAAGGGAGAAACCAGTGAGGAGAGAACTAATTGACCTGAAGAATCCAAGAAAAATTCAGATACTGGAGTCACCAAGTACCAACAAGGCAAGAGTAAAATCATCACCATGTGCTGCAAAGAAGTTGCCATCCTCCATCCTGTTGGGAGATAGACATAGATTCTCTGGATGGATTGAATCAGACTGCCTACATCTCCAGGATGCCAGGCACAGAGGAGACTGTGCGTGGGGTGCCAGACTCAAACCAGGAAGAATTAACTGGACAGCTGTATTCTGAAGGTGAGTTCTACAGCCTTCTTCCTTGTCACAGATTTAGAACACTGTTATCTAACTTGACTCCTCAAGAAGTAAAACATTAAACACCCTCAGGGGAGAAAGAAGACCTACAAATAATGATATTTGAGGGCAATCTGGTTGGCCAACAGATTTCCCTACATGAAAGCCTGAGAGGTCAACAAAACCAAATAAAGCCTAATTACCTTTTTAGTGCCTCATTCTTAAAAATGAATGGACACCAGGCATTTCAGGAAAGCCAGAAACTTGAAAGACAGAGGCAAAAAGAAAACAGGAAGAAAGACATTAGAAAGAGAAAAACAAAACAAAAAGAAATAAAGCAAGAAAATTTCAAGAAAGTTTTAATTAATGACTTCAGAAAATGAAGATAGCCTGCTATCTTCTTAAATAATCAGAAACCAGTAATAAGTCCTTAAAATTTTAAATATTATGTCTAGTTTCCTTAAATTATTCAACAAAAAAAGATGAAGAAATTGACATTAAGAAAGGAAAGATAATAAAAGTAGAGGATAGTCCAAGAGGCCTAGTATCTGCCTAATAGGAATTCCAAAAAGAATAAACAACAACAACAATAACAACAACAAAAATGTTAGGAAAAATTGTTTCAAAGAAATACTGTCAGTAAATTTCCCCTAACTGAAGGACACAACTGTTCCAGTTAAAAGGGCTCACCAAGTATACAACACTTAATGAATAAAGCACATCAGTTGTGAAATCTCAGAACATCATGCATAAACAGAAGATCTCAAAAGATCTTAAGAGATTTCAGACAGAAAAAAAAAGTCACATACAAAAAACTGGGAATGAAAATGGCATTAGATTTGTTGTTGTTGTTGTTGTTTTTAATTTATTTTTGAGAGCGATAACAAGCCAGGTATGGGCAGAGAGAAAGAGGCAGACACAGAATCCAAAGCAGGCTCCAGGCTCTGAGCTGTCAGTGCCCAGCCTGATGCAAGGCTCAAACCCACAAACCGTGAGATCAGGTCCTGAGCTGAAATCAAATATTTAACCAACTAACCCACCCAGGTACCCCAAATGACATCAGATTTTTTTAATGTTTATTTATCTTTGAGAGACAGAGAGAGGCAAAGCAAGAGTAGGGGAGGGGCAGAGAGAGAGAGAGAGAGAGAGAGAGAAAGAATCTGAAGCAAGCTCCAGGCTGTAAGCTGTCAGCACAGAGCCTGATGTGGGGCTCAAATTCACAAACTGCAACATCATGACCTGAGCCAAAGTCAGACGCTTAACCCAGGAATCCCCCAAATAGAATCAGATTTTTAAACAGCAATACTATAAGCAGGAAGAAAGTAGAATAGCTTATAAATGAGTAAAATGATTTCCAACAGAAAATTCTATACCCATTTAAACTATCAACCTGTTTTGAAAGTAGAATAAAGTAGGCAGAGCCTCATACATAAGATACAAATTATCTCTCATACTTATTTTTTTTCAGAATACTACAGAAGAATATACTTCAGCAAAATAATGGAGTTAACAACAAGAATAACAAAAAACAAAGTGCATGGAATCCAGGAAATAGGAGATTCAACAGGGAAGAAAGGCTAAAGGAATGTCCAGGATTGGAAACCATCCAGACAACAAATAGCTATGATTGAAACAAGGGAGGAAGGCCCAAGGACAGCAGACTCCAATAAAGATTAAATTGTTAACTGACAGATGTGTGCATAGAAAACTGAATTGAGTTGAATTTCATAGAACTATGGGAAATGTAAGAAGATTTAGCCAGAAGTCCCAGAAAGTCAAAGAAATAAAATATTAATGAGATCACTATTAATTCTAAGAAAAACAACTTGTCGATGTAGGAATTAGACAGTATACTTTTATTCCAGAAGTGGGTAACATTAAACAGTTATACCAAAAATGAAGACTATGAACTTCATTATAGTTACAGTTTATAGTGTTTTCATTATATTGGAAGTGTGAAAAGAGAATAATAAGTAGTAGAGATTTAAAATTCTCATTTCCCCATAATAGGAAGGCAATAAATAATGTCTAAAGGCGATTAATCAAGAGAAAGCAATATATCCGTATTTAGAAATATGGAGGCATATAAGAGAAGAAAAGACTAAAAGTTCAAAGACATTGCTTCTGGAGAGGTGGAGTAGGGCTGTTCTGCAAGGGAGAGCCAAGTATTTTTTAAATAAGTCTTTTAGCACTGCTTGACTTTTTAAAATTATGGGCATGTACTTCTTAAACAAAAAAAAAAAATAACAACACGCTTTTTAAAAAGTAGGACTTCTTTGTGGGCTCTTTTTCTTCTATCTAGTAATTTTTTAAATTATATTAATAAATCTATGTAAGAGCCTAAGACACTAATGAGGGGTGAAAGGCATTATCTCCATTTCAAAGTCATTATTGAAACGCAGAATAGACCTGACAGCTGAACAGTGAGTACCAAGGATATTTTTCATAATTTCTGGCACCCAGGACTGTTTGAATAGCCTTCCTGAGTTTAGAAAAGTCTCCACCTTAGGACTACTGCCTCCCCAAGGGAAAAGTCAGAACCTTGTTTTTCCAGCTTCTTTGCAGCCAGGACATGGGCATGATAATTCAGTAGGAAATCTCAGATATAGGAAAGAACACACACACACACACACACACACACACACACACACACACACACACACCAAACCATAATTAGTAATTCTCCCAAGATTTGAAGAATTGACTTCATACCAAACCTTAAATACAACTAAATATCCAAACATTGTGAATGAAATGAGAATGAACATCCTCCCTGGCACAGAATTCTGTTCATTTTAACACTTCCTTCCAGCAGAGTTCAGATTTGAAAATGAGCATGAATTAAGTGCTACCAGAGGCCTGGGCAATGCCCCTGAGGGGAATTCAGATGAGCAGCTGCTCTATCACCTCCCTTAACTGCATGCTCATGAGTGGTCTTGTGCCCACCTGGGAAAGTGCCAATATAACTGGAACCCATGGGCATCTGGAGGGTCACTTTGAGTGTCTAAGCTCCCTCCAAGATAAGTGAGGCCCCTACTCAGGCTGAAACTGTCAGAGCATGCTGATGGGTGAGAGGGCAAGGCTGGTGCATGTGGTGAAAAGCAGAACAGAAGGAAATGGGGAAACATGCCAAGGACAAAGAGTTCTCAGAAGCAGGAAGCCTTTAAATTTTTTTCTTATGTTTATTTATTTTTGAGAGAGAAAGAGAGTGACAGAACACAAGTGGCAAAGAGGCAGAGAGAGAGGGAGACACAGTATCCAAAGCAGGCTCCAGGTTCCAAGCCATCACCACAGAGACCAACGCAGAGCTCAAACTCACAAACCATGTGATCATGACCTGAGCCAAAGTCAGATACTTAACCAACTGATCCACCCAGGTGCCCCAGTAGGGAGCCTTTTAGATAATTGGTTTTAAGGAAGGAGGCAGAGAGGTCAGAACAGAATCAAGGCGAGAGATCTCTACCCAAATGCAGCAGGAAGGCTAAGAAGTCAGTGCCAAGAACACTTCCTTTGCACCAGAACACAAAGGAGGAAAACCTTTCCAGAGCCCATGCAGCCTCACTCTTAAACAGAAAGAGGATCACTCAGGGTATTGAGTCACACTGAACTTGGCAGGGCATTGGAGGGGGAGGAGTAAGAGTGGCTGAAGAGGCATCTGACATCATTGTCATCAAGAGTCGAATCCCATATGGGTCAAAATGAAGTAGGGGAAGAGCACTGAATAAACATGGACCTGACATGCAAGGTTTACCGCTCAAAAAGCGTTTCAAAAATTGATTTTTGGTAAGTCAAAGCTTTTAACAGTATATTAAGCAGTGATTTTTTTTAATGGAGCAATGATTTTTAAAGCAAACTTTTGTAATGTAAATAATCTTTGAACTGTGTGTAACTTTCAACCTCTGGATATTTGAATCTCTGGAAGCAAGTCAAACAAGTACGCGAATAGAAATGACTGCCTGCTGTTGGGAGGGTATATGTAATAGCTAAGTCTCCCAGACAAGAAAGAAAAAAACCTCATGGAAGCAGAATTCTGCGAGCCAGGAGGAGTGGTGGACGAGGTCCTCTTATTTGATCTTTACGAGGATCAGAATCTTGACCATAATGATCATTTCAGACTCACCCAGCTTGGTTATCTGCATAAAATACCTGAAGACAGTCGTTAAGTTGAAATTTTGTGAGGGTGACAAAGTCATTTTTTGAGAATGCCTAAGTTCCTCCTCTGCAGTGAGGACACCATGCAGGTTGCTCTGCTTGTCAATACACAACAAACGACAGGACGTGCAGTAAGTTCTCATCCTGAATTCCCATTTCCTACACATTGCAAACCTGGTAGTGACTGTCAACCACCAGGCTCAAGGGTCGTCATATTTGCCCCGAATCTTTTTGTTTATATTTCAGATTTCTCTTGGCAAACGATGCTTCTTACGTATCCTCTGCCTTTACCATCACACAACATATAATTTCTAAATACAGAAGACTTCTGTCATCTACAAGCCTTTTGAGTTTAGCATTCACTAGTCTTGACCATTCTTTTTATTGTATTTGTATGTATGTATGTATGTATGTATGTATTCATTTATTTTACATCCAAGTTAGTTAGAATATAGTGCAATAATGATTTCAAGAGTAGATTCCAGTGATTCATCCCCTATGTATAACACCCACTGCTTATCCCAATAAGTGACTTCCTTAATGCCCCTTACCCATTTAGCCTTTCCCCACACCCACAACCCCTCCAGCAACCCTCAGTGTGTTCTCTGTATCTAAGAGTCTCTTATGTTTTGTCTCCCTCCCTGTTTTTTTATTATTTTTGCTTCCCTTCCCTCATGTCCATCTGTTTTGTATCTTAAATTCCACAGATGAGTAAAGTCATATGATATTTGTCTTTCTCTGACTAATTTCGCTTAGCATAATACCCTCTAGTTCCATCCATGTAGTTGCAAATGGCAAGATTTCATTCTTTTTGATTGCCAAGTAATACTCCAGTGTGTGTGTGTGTGTGTGTGTGTGTGTGTGTGTGTGTCTGTGTGTGTGTGTGTCTGTGTGTGTGTGTCTGTGTGTGTCTGTGTGTGTGTGTGTGTTGTATGTGTACAAATCTTCTTTATCCATTTCTCCATCAATGGACATCTGGGCTCTTTCCATACTTCAGTTATTGTCGATAGCACTGCTGTAAATATTGGGGTGCATGTGCCCCTTCAAAACGGCACACCTCTATCCCTTGGATATATACATACTAGTGCAATTGCTGGGCCATAGAGTAGTTCTATTTTTAACTTTTTGAGGCACCTCCACACTGTTTTTCAGAGTGGCTTCATCAGTTTGCATTCCCACCAGCGGTGCAAAGCAGATCCTCTCTCTCCGCATCCTCGCCAACATCTGTTGTTGCCAGAGTTGTTAATTTTAGCCATTCTGACTGGTGTGAGGTGGTAGCTCATTGTGGTTTTAATTTGTATTTCCCTATTGATGAGTGATGTTGAGCATTTTTTCATGTGTCGGTTGGCCATCTGGATGTCCTCTTTGGAGAAGTGTCTGTTCGTGTCTTCTGCCCATCTCTTTACTGGATTGTTTGTTTTTTGGGTGTGGAGTTTGGTGAGTTCCTTATACATTTTGGATCCTAGCCCTTGATCTGATATGTCTTTTGCAACTGTCTTTTCCCATTCTGTCCGTTGCCTACTAGTTTTATTGTTTCCTTTGCTGTGTCTATTCATGTCTTTTGCCCATTTTTTTCACTGTATTATTTGGGTTTTTTTAAATAAGTTCTTTATAGATTTTAGATACTAACCTTTTATGTGATGTGTCATTTGCAAATATCTTTTCCCACTCTACTGGTTGCCTTTAAGTTTTGCTGATTGTTTCCTTTGCTGTGCAGAAGATTTTTATCCTGATGATGTCCCAATAGTTCATTTTTGCTTTTGTTTCCCTTGACTCCAGAGATGTGTTGAGTAAGAAATTGATGTGGCCGAGGTCAAAGAGGTTTTTGCCTGCTTTCTCGAGGATTTCTTATGTCCTCTTTCTTATGTTCTCTTCTTATGTTCAGGTCTTTCACCCATTTTGAGTTGAGTTTTGTATATTGTGTAAAAAAGTGGTCCTGGTTCATTCTTCTGCATGTCGTTGTCCAGGGTTCTGACAACCATTTGCTGAAGAGACTGTCTTTATTCCATTGGACATTATTTCCTGCTTTGCCAAAGATTAGTTGGCCATATGTTTGTGGGTCCATTTCTGGGTTCTCTATTCTGTTCCAATTATCTAAGTGTCTGTTTTTGCCAGTACCATACTGTCTTGATGATTACAGCTTTGTAATACATCTTGAAGTCTGGGATTGGGATGACTCCAGCTTTTTTTCTTCTTCTTCTTCAGGATTTCTTTGGCTATTTGAGGTATTTTCTGGTTCCATACAAATTTTAGGATTGTTTCTTCTAGCTCTGTGAAGAATTCTGGTATTATTTTGATAGGAATTTCACTGAGTATGTAGATTGCTCTGGGTAGTATTGACATTTTGACAATATTTGTTCTTCTGATCCATGAACATGGAATATTTTTCCAATTTTTTGTGTCTACTTCAATTTCTTTCATAAGCTTTCTATAGTTTTCAGTTTGACCATTGAATAACACTGAAGGCTCACAGCACATATTATTTTGTAGTGTCTTTAAGACACAAATTTGCAGTCATATTCTATAGGATAAGGGGTCTGAACCAAGTCGTCAACTTAGCTAGTGAAAAATCCTAACCAAATCCCCAATTCTCACATAATTCACTCATTCTCTCCTTTGTTGTCTTATGTGCCATAACCTTTACGAAGTGACTAAAGTTTTGTTTCTGTGTGAAAAGTAGCTCTTAAAAGTCAGCCGCTGGTGCTAATGGTAAAAATGAAGGAAAAGTAGGGCGCCTGGGTGGCTCAGTCAGTTTAGCATCCAACTTCGGCTCAGGTCATGATCTCACAGCTCGTGCTGACAGCTCAGAGCCTGGAGCCTGTGGATTCCGTGTCTCCCCCTCTCTCTCTGTCTCTCCCCTACTCATGCTCTGTTTCTCTCTGTCTCAATAATAAATAAACATAAAAAAATTTTAAATGAAAAAAAATGAAGATATCTGAGAAAGCACTGGTTCTTATCAGAGATCAAAACGCTGCGTATGTTTACAGTAGAATGTCAAATTTGGCAGCACCCCTACTCCCTCCAACAGACTCTACTATGCCTTTGATATAAGAACAATAAGAGACAATTTGTAAAACTGCTTCAGGATTTATTACATCCAGTGTAAAAATTGCTCAGTGAGTGAGCAATAAATCGTTTTTGTAAGAGCCATTGAAATTTTTCAGTTACACTTATGGAGAAAAGTAGACACTATAATGGTGAAGATTCTTGTTGCTCTTGAGACATATCTTGAAGAACAGAAACATATCTCAAACATCAGTTCTATAGGGTCTTTCTTAGCTGGCATCTGGGAAGGGTTTTTCTTTCCCCCAGCTCACGCTGCCATCTGACAGCCATGTCTGTGATGTCACAGCTCTTGGCAGTTGCTCCCTTCCGAGGTCTCTGTGCTGATGTAGGCATTGCCCTGTATCACCCTCAGTTCCTCAGGAGATGGGTAGGGTCAGAGTCGCCTCAGGCTGCTCTAACAAACAGAATAGAGTGAGTGAGCTTAAACAACAGAAATTTCTTTCTCATAGTTCTAGGGGCTGGAAGTCCAAGATTAGAGTGACAGCATGACTGGGTTTGGAGAAGAGCCGTTTCCTGGGGTTGTAGGCAGCTGCCTTCTTGATGTGTCCTCACATAGGAGAGAAAGACCATCTCTCTCATGCCTCTTTTATAAGGGCACTAATTCTTATTATCTATCTCTCTAAGGACCTACCTCCAAATAGCATCACATTAGGGATTAAGGATTCAACATATGAATGTTGGGACAACACCAGCATTCAGTCCACACAAGGAGGATGTTCCCGAGGTGGGCCAGCTCTTCCTGCCTGGAGTTCATGCTGAAAATCGCTCCCTCCTGAGGCAGAAAATCCATGTCCTGACACTCCCTGGGTAACAACGCTGAAGAATTAACCATGACTATTTCATCACTTCATTCATTCACGGACACATTTTTCCGTTTTGTATTAGGTCCTTAAAAAATAAACAGCATAGCTCTTCTTCATCTTGAAAAGCAAACCTCTTTATAAGTTAGCCCTAGATCCTTTGTGTACACAAACATGCATTATCACCTGGGGATGGTAAAGTCTACAAACTTGACAAGCTTAACCTTAATCCCCAGAGACCCACCAAATCCCATAATCATCTTCCTTCAGAAGAAACTTCTGGGGAACCTGGGTGGATCAGTCAGTTAAGCATCTGACTTTGGCTCAGGTCATGATCTCATGGTTCATGGGCTTAAGCCCCGCATTAGGCTCACGACTGTCAGTACAGAGCCCACTTCAGATCCTCTGTCCCCTTCTCTCTTTGCCCTTCCACAGCTCCTGCGCTCTCTCTCCTCCCCTCTTTCTCTCTCCCTCAAAATAAATGAATTTAAAAAAAAAAAGAAGAAGACACTTCTTCCTCCTTTTTACCATTTTCACACACACCAGGCCAAGGTTCACTCGTTCCATTTCCTCTGGTGCAGGGCATGCTTAGCATATTTGACACCTGGGAGATTATTTTATAATACCACCGCTCCTCTACAAAAAGAAAACTATTTTCAGTAATAATCATAGATAAGACAAGTGACAATAAGAGCCAAATGCAGACAGTAATAAATTTCCTCTATTGAGTTTTGTATGCATAAAATCATGTCAGTAGGGCACCTGGGTGACTCAGTCAGTTGAGCTTCCAACTTCCACTCAGGTCACGATCTCGCCTTTTGTGAGTTCTAGCCCCACATCAGGCTCTGTGCTGACAGCTCAGAGCCTAGAGCCTGTTTCAGATTCTGTATTTCCCTCTCTCTCTGCCTCCCCTCTGCTAGTGCTCTGTTTCTCTTTCTCAAAATAAATAAATATTTTTTAAAAATTTTAATTATGTCAGTAAAATTAGTACTAATGAATAAGATATTACAGTATAAAAAGGAAAAAAGTAATAGATGAAAGCTTTTTAATCACTTGTAGTTACTGCCCCAATCTGTGTGCCTCCCAAGGCTAAGAAAAGGGGTGAAGGGACCACAAAGAAATGCCACAAAGGGACACTGAGGCAAGCAACTGTCTTGTTAAGACCCTAAGATGACCCCCTGTGG
Organism: Suricata suricatta; assembly: GCF_006229205.1. Classification (NCBI taxonomy): domain Eukaryota; kingdom Metazoa; phylum Chordata; class Mammalia; order Carnivora; family Herpestidae; genus Suricata; species Suricata suricatta. The sequence continues at coordinate 32,542,137 of NC_043716.1, forward strand.
CCAAATCATTCTTGGGTCAATTATAGGAAGGAATTTAGGCCTTCACATGTTTATCCTACTTAAGCTTTTTGTTCTTACCCAGAGCATCTAACATACTCAAAACTCTGTTGGTAAACATGTGTCTAAGACTTCTCCTGGGACAACACAGTGTCTTTCTGGGTCTTGCCTGCTTTGGGGCCAAATTAGTTCAGATTCATGCCTGGTTCTCTAGTTACTATGGCTAGAAATATATAATGGCCTGTAATATATTCCCATTACGTGCTAGTTATTATCTTGGCTGTTTCATTTTTTCTGAAATATGACTGTGCATAGGATTTGGTCCTCAAGTCAGGAAGTCCATGCACAGTAATGCTTCTGGGGTACATAGCCACTTGGTCCATTTCTTCAGCTGCCCTCTCAGTCTGAGCTTTAATTTTGTATGTATTACATAACTGTTGATACCTCAATTTCATATGCATCGCTATTCCTGGACAAGAAAATTAGTCTCTAGCCAATTCACTTACTCAATAGATATGTATCGAGTCCCTGCTCAAGCACAGAGAAATAAGAGCAAACCAAACCCAGCACTTGACTTCAAGGAACTTAAAGTCTACTAAGGATCCAGAAATAGTTAATGACAATATAGGGACCTTTCATGAAGCCTTGGCTCTTTGACACAAGACAGTATTTCTTCCCTCTGTGAACCTGATAAATATTCACTAGATCAAAGACTAATTTATATAAGTTACAACAGAGAATTGAATGGATGCCTGTGAGTTCAATAGTTTTTCCTTTGTGAACTTGTTAATTTGTAAAACCTCTGATAGAGGATTTAGAAATATCAATTCTCAATATCCAAAGGGAAAGAAAACTCTATAATTGGATGACATCAGTGCCAATCATTCAAGGGATAAAACAGGCAGGTTGTATGAAACAGCAGCAATGATTCAGTTATGTCTTCTGATCTTGATGGTGGACTGTCCTTCTATGTTACCCTCATAAAATGGACCTAGGGTAAGGTGCTCTCCAACTCTGTGCAGATACTGCAAACAGTTCAAGGAGAGAGATCGCGCCCACAAGGAGCTGGGAATGCACTGTTGCCAATTCCTGACTTTTTAACATTATCTTAAACAGAAAATCAAGAAAGTATTTCAAGACACTTATGATGAAGAGCTATATCTTAGAGTTCTGAACCATTCACTTTCCGCTTTATTTCAAGAATCTATTACTTAATTTGAAGCCTGTACAGAAAAAGAGAATGTCCACTGATCTTTGGCTAAAATTTTTCCCAACACAGATGGGTAAGATGTAGAAAGCATTGCTTTTGCCATAACAATTGGAAATTACTCTTTAAAACCATCAAAAGACTATGAATGTAAAAGGTCTGAATGAATTAAATTCCAGAGAAAGACAAGCTCTTACCAGAGGAGTAAAAACTGGTAATCACTTTGGTCTCCAGAAGTATCAACCAAGTTAAGGCAGGGCAGGAGGGGATCAGATTTGCCAGAGATTAAGGGACTTTTCTGGGGTAAAGAAGATTAATAATAATAATAATAATAATAATAATAATAATAAAACAGCCAAATGCCACATGTGAGCTAATAGAACATATTGGAATATGGACCAAATGCTGAGCTAGTTCTTTATGCCAGCCAATTCCTTCCATGGGAATTTTGCTAAGGAAGCACTGGTGCAGGAACAAGAGTTAGGCTGGAAAGCAGGGAAAGATCTTTCATGAACTTATAGTATTTATATTCCAAAACTCTGCTGAAGGGAGGGCCTTGATCCCACTATGAAGATCCTGGAAACCAGAAGAGACCTGAAGCTAATTAAGCAACAAATGAGCCCCAACCCCACTCATCTCCTGAGTAGATAAGAGAGATCAGTCCTTTACCTAGCTGCCTGGTGGCGGAAAAAGCAATCCCCTTCTGGGGGAAAATATTATCAGACTCTACTTTTTTGTTTTATATAATGTGTCCCATTATCAGGAGAAAAAGCTATCAACACAAGCAAACCCACAGATGACTGAGATATTAGAATAAGCAGAAAATCTCTTTAAAATAACTATTACACAGGGGTGCCTGGGTGGCTCAGTTGGTTAAGCATCTGACTTGGTTTCAGCTCAGGTCATGATCTTGTGGTTTTGTGAGTTCAAACCCTGCATCAGGCTCTGAGACTGCTTGGATTCTCTCTCTCCCTCTCTGTCCTTTTTCCACTTGTGCTGTCTCTGTGTCTCTCAAAGTAAACAAACTTTAAAAAATTAAAATAAATAAAATAAAATAACTTATACATATGGTAGATAAATTAGAAAAAACCAACAAATTGAATGAAAATGGAGATAATTTCCACAGATAAATAAAAAATAAAAGATATCCAAAATGAAAAATAAAAGATATGATTTAAAGAACTCATCAGATGGGCTTCAAAGAAGATTATACACAGCAGAAGACAGGATTAATGAATTTAATTTCAGTAGAAATCATCTAAGCCAAAGCATAGAGAGAAAAAAAAACTAATAGAGGTGGTGAAGAGGAGAAAAAAGCATCAGAGACCTCTAGAACAATGTCACATGTAATTGGATCCTCAGAAAGAAAAAAGAGAGAACATTTGAATGTTCAAAATGTTTGAAGATATAATAGCCAAGAATTTTCCAAAATTGATTAAAGTTATCAACCTGCAGAGTCAAGAAGCTAAATGAAACCCAAACAGGATAAACCCCAAGAAATCCAGTCTAAGAAATATGATTAAATTTCTGAAAACTAAAGAAAAAATCTGGAAGCGGCCAGAGGAAACAACACTTTGCCTACAGGGGTAAACCAATTCAAACAACAACAGATTTTTCATTAGAAAAGAGGTTACTTATGGATGTATTACCAACCAGAAAAGGACACAAGGGAAATTCCTGGGTGATGGAAATATTCTATATCTTGATCTGAGTGGGGGTCAGGTTGTAGAGATTCATCTAGTTGTAGAATTAAAATGTGTGTGGCAGACCACCTTTCTTTTATTGTCCTGCCTACAGCTCCCTTGCAATGTAGTTAATAAACTTTTCTTTAAAAAAATAATAATAAAATGTGTGCATTTTTGGTATGTAAGTTTTTTCTCAATAAAGTACCATAAGAAAGGGGGGAGGATTAAGTGTTGATTTGGAACAAGAAGGAGAAACATGACAATAAGTTAAGCTACAATTGTCTTCTCCACCACTCAGCCACCAGGAGGGATTGTGGGAGAACAGGATAAAGCTATCTATTCTAATAAGTTTGACTGTGTTTCAAATGGGTCCCTCATCATATTAGGATGGTCAGACTATAGGAGCCAATGCCTCCTTTAACACTTTCTTTTTGTCATATAATTAACTCCTTGTCAAAACTAACCACTGTTTCCAAGGATGCCTGGGTAGCTCACTTGGTTGAGTGTCCAAGTCTTAATTTGGATTCAGGTCAGGATCCCAGAGTTGTGGGATTGAGCCCAGGATAGGGTTCTCCCTCTGCCTTTCTCCCCAACTTGTGCACACTCTTTCTAAAATAATTTTTTTTATTTCGGAGCACCTGGGTGGCTCAGTCAGTTAAACCTCCGACTTTGGCTCAGGTCAGATCTCACGTTCGTGGGTTCGAGCCCTACATCAGGCTCTGTGCTGACAGCTAGCTCAGAGCCTGGAGCCTGCTTCGGGTTCTGTGTCTCCTTCTCTCTCTGCCCCTCCCCCTCTCATGCTCTGTCTCTCTCTGTATCAAAAATATAATAAAACATTAAAAAATAAAATAAAACAATTTTTTATTTAAAAATAAATACCTTTTTAAAATAAACTATCTCATACAAAGCTTGTAAAACTGAATATTAATTAATGCAAATGTGCAGCCATCCATTTTAATATTTTTATTTTCAATTTACTTAACAAATTGTTGGTCTCTGTACTTTCTTTTCAGAAAAGTTTTTTTTTTCAATGCCTATACCAATTTGATTACACATTTTTTAAGGTTTTATTTTTACGGGTGATGGGCATGGAGGACAGCACTTGTTGGGATGAGCTCTGGGTGTAATATGGAAACCAACTTGACAATAAACTATAAAAAATGTTTTATTTTTAAGTAATCTCTACATCCAATGTGAGGCTCAAACTCATGACACTGAGATCAAGAGTCACACACTCTACTACTTGAGTCAGCCAAGTGCCGCTAATTTGCTTGTCATATTAATTATATTAATATTTATATTCACTTGATACTTTTCTGTTAAACAGGACTTTCTGGACTTTATACCCACTAAACATCTGAAAGGAAAATCCTGTTCGAAGGGAAGGAATGTGAAAATAAGCAATGGGAAGGGAAAGGAAGAAATGCTCATTGACAATACTTAGGAAGTATAATGTTTTATATTATTACTCTTTAAAAATTAATTCCCTGGGGCTCTCATTAATCAAATTATAGAAGTTGAAGGGATGATAACAAGAGATTACTTCAATCATAAAACTGTTTTTTAAAGCTTTTCCTGTAATGGTAATAGGCAGCCAGGATTGAGACCCACTGCACCAAGTAAGTGTGGTACTGAACCCTGATCCCCAAGTGGAAGCAGATCTGACTGGAAATAGACTCGAAATGGGAAGCACCAAATCAGGTCCAAAAAAGGACTCGGCCATTGTTGGGGAAAGAGGCAATGATTACAGCAGAGCATTTCAAGATATGTCATGGTCCAGGCAGACCATCTCCTCAGTTGAGGTTGGTCCCCAGAGCACATCAAGAGACAGCTGGGGAAAGAAACCCAAGATCCAGACCTTCTATTGGACTCAGTCTCCTACCCAAATCAATCAAAGAATTTTTCCCACAAGATGTATAAGACTTCATGTTCTCAGACTTCAGCATCTCTGAAATAGCTTGGAGAAGACACCTGTACCCCCAACACTGAATGCTTTTTTTAAGTTTACCCTGAGACAGCTGGCTGACACTGCAGATGCGCACAACTGAGGCAGATCCTTGGTTTTAGGTGTACACTCTTGAGACAGGAGTGCTATGAAATCCTTGCCAAGGGTTGGTGACAGCCCCAGTTTTCTCAGCCCCTCCCTGTCTAACATCAACTTTAGCGTTTCTGCTCTGCCCCCAGGATTGAGTGTGCTGGGGGGTATGCCCTGAGTTCCTGCATTAACTCACAATTGTGGTGTTTCCCTTCTAGCTCCCCATCTGAACTCTAGTCCTCACTCAAGCCCACCCTTTTTGGCATCAGTCTTGTATTTGCAAGCTCTTGTATTTGCAAGCTGACATCAGTCTTGTATTTGCAAGCTCTTTTCCCCTGGAAGCTAAACCCTATTCTCTGTATCCCTGTTCACTGGCTGAATACTTGCTCTGAAGGAATATGAAAATGGCACCTTATCCTCTTGAATATCCTTGGCCACCTTCTGCTCACAGGCCCACAAGGCTGAGTTCCAACACCTGCTCCATCAAGCTCAAGTGTTTCACAGCCATTTCAACATGAGCGTTGGCTCTCTAAGCCACTCTTATTGAATCTATTCATTGTAGTTTTGTCAGTGTCCTTGACCTCTGTTTTTTCTCTGTCTTTATTTTCCAGCTTACTAACACATAACATTATGTAAGTTTAAGGTATACAACATGATGCGGCACCTGGGTGGCTCAGTCAGTTAAGTGTCCAATTTTAGCTCAGGTCATGATCCCATAGTTCATGAGTTCAAGCCCCATGCTTGGTATTCTCTCTCTCCCTCCCTCTCTCTCTCTCTCTCTCTCTCTCCCCCCCTCTCTCTCTCTCTGCCCTTCCTCCACCCCTTCTCTCTCTTTCTCAAAATAAACTTTTTTTAAAAAGATGTAAAACATGATGATTTGATGTCTGTATATACTTCAAAATTATTATAATATGATTAGTTAACACATCCATCACCTCACATAGTTTCTGTGTGTGTGTGTGTGTGTGTGTGTGTGTGTGGTTAGAATATTTAGATCTAATCTCTTAGCTACTTTCAGATATACAATATGGTATTGTTAACTATAGTCATCCTGCTATATGTTACATCCTCAGAACTTAGTTATGTTATAACTGGAAGTTTGTATCCTTTGGCCACCAGAACGCTTTTTCTCCACACATCCCCCAGTGCCTGGAAACCACCAACCTACTCTCAGTTCCCCTGAATTGGGTTTTTTAAGATTCTACATATAATTGAAATCATACAGTATTTGTCTTTCTCTGTCCTACTTACTTTATTTAGCATTAACGCTCTCAAGAAGTATTTTCTTCTTTTTTAAGGCTGAATAACTTCCCACTGTGTGTGTGTGTGTATGTGTGTGTGTGTGTGTGTGTGTGTGTGTCTGTGCGTTACATTTTCTTTTTCCACGTATTCATCACAGACACTTAGGTTGTATAATTTTTTGAGGAATCGCATGCTGTTTTCCATAGTAGCCACATTAATTCACATTCTCAACTGTACGCGACAGTTTCCTTTTCTGTACATCGTCACCAACCCTTGTTATCTTTTGTCTTTTTGATAACATACATCCTAACAAGTGTGACTTGATAGTTCATTGTGGGTTTGATTTGCATTTCTCTGATAACTAGTGATGTTGAGTACTTTTCATGTACCTATTGGCCATTTGTATGTCTATTTTGGAAAAATATCTATTAGGTCCTATGCCCATTTTTTTTATTGGATTACCTGGATTTTTTTTATATTGAGTTGTATGAGTTTCAAATCTATTTTGGATATTAACTTCTTATCAGCTAGATGGTTTGCAAATATATCCTTTCATTCCATAGGTTGCATTTTCATTTCATTGATTGTTTCTTTTGCTGTGCAGAATATATATATATATAACTCCCACTTATTTATTTTTGCTTTTGTTGCTTGTGCCTTTGGTGTCATAGCCCAAAATTACCAAGATCAATGTCAGGGAGTTTTTTTCCCCTGTTTTACAGTTTCAGTTCTTATGTCTAAGTCTTTAATCCATTTCAGGTTAATTTGGTAAGTGGAGAAAGATAGAGATCCAATATAACTCTTTTACATGTCAATATCCAGTTTTCCCACAACGATTTACAGAAAATACCATAGTTTTGCATTGACTATTCCTGGCTCCTTGGTCAAACAGTAGTTAACCATATATGCATGGGTTAATTTCTGGATCCCCAAATCTGGAGTTTTCTTAGTTTCTTCTGATGGTGTTAATTTTGCCTGATTCTTCATGATCCATGTAGTCTTGCATTGGTGTCTGTGGATTTAAAGAGCAAACACCTCTTCCAGTCTTTACAGATTGTTTTTGGCAGATAAAAACCCTCTCCTGTCAGTTCCCCAAGCTGATGAGATGACCTCTGGAATCACAGTCATGCTGGGCACTGGCTGGCTTACAAAGCTGTTGCTGCACCCGCAGTCTTGTCACTAGAGGCTCAAGAGTGCATGAATCCCGTTCAGTCCCTGAGTGAACAGCGCTACCTCCAGGGTCTTGTTCAATAAGATGGCCCTGGGACAAGGGTCTGCTTCAGGGTCCACAGCTGGGTCCTCAGACAGCTCACCTATTACCTGCTGTGTAGACTGGTATGGTTCCTACCACACCTCTGGGAAAGCTCCTGCCAAGTCACTGGATAGGTCCCTGGGTGGGCAAAACTAGCCCTGAGCCACGGTTGATAGGGGCCAGAACCCAGGGCTGTTTTAGGATCAGTAGCTATGACTGAAGCCTACAGACCTGGCTTCGGAAGCACAGATAGGCGTGTCTCCCACCACATTCCTGGACAGCCTGGAGTGCTCCCTGACAGTGACTTGAGGCTGAAACTGATTACAGGGCCATTCCAGAATTTCCTGAGGCTCAGACAGGAGTGTCTCCCACAGGGTGCCTGCACCAGGAGGACTGCTTACAGACTGTGACTGGAAGGCTTAGGACCTAGTCTAGGGCCCTTGCAGAATGCCCAGGACTGCAGAAGGGAGAGTCTCCCACTAGGTCGCTGGGCCAGCAGGATTGCTTATTCAGCCCTGACTTCCTGCACCTCCCCAGGATCCAAGTTCCTGAGATTCTAGTATATCCCAAGAAGATCCTACCAGATCTGTAACTCCTGGAAATCCTGGAGAGTTCTTCAGAGAGGAGGAAATGGCATTTTTCTGTTACTCTGTCTTTTATAAAAGAAAAAACAATGGGCATTGATTATACATCGTGCACAAAGACAGAATTTTGGATAGGAAACAATTGCTCTGTGCTAGAGTGACAAAGAGTTTGCATCTCTAGTAACCCTAATCAATTAGCCAATCACTATGTCTGCCATGGACAAGAAGAGGGAGGAGCAGAAGGTGTGTCAAATATATGCAGAAATGGAATTTATTCCAAATCAGCAAAGTCAGGCCTAAAACCCAGGTCTTGTGACACCCAGTTGTTCACACATTCCATTACAGAACATCCAACCAACACACATCTGAGTTTATCAGATAGAAATTGGGCATGATCTGTTGCATTACAGAATCCTTCTTTGCCTTGAAATGTTTTTACATTGGATAATGCAAGTATTGGGTAAATGAAAGGGCTGCTTGGCAGATCATTAACTACTTGACAGTGAGACCTGGGAGCAGATCATTAGGGGCACACACTGAATGACCATTAGAGAGAAATTAAACTCATGTAAACTCATAGAGAAATAACACATAGTTTATAAGAATTCCATTTACTCAGAGCTTTTTCAGAATCATGGCCCCTGAGGGGTAATTATATGGTCCAATTGCAAAGAAAAAAAATGTGTAATGCTTTATTTTTAGGTCTTCATAAAGCATGAAAATGATTCTTTTTGATATCATGATTGAAGTTATTCATTTAAAAAGTGAAAGAAAGAGAAGAGTCTTAAAGTGTGAATACCCTTTGAGCCAGCAATTTTGCTTGAGTCAATGGAATAGCCAGAAGTCACAGAAAAAGACTTAATACCCATCTCCTGGGAGAATAAACCTCCAAGTGACTTTTCTAATTGCAGCTGAGGTGTAATGAGACATGATGAAATAAACAGTAAATTAAGGGAAAGTATCCAGGGACCAAGACTTGATAGACACGAGTTTCTGGGAAAGAGTAGGAGGAAAGAAGGGAGGGGGAAACTCTGGTTGTGAAAATTCAGTATAGCAGATTCCCCACTGGCCACTGAGCCCCGATGGGCTGGCACTGACTATGGACACTGGCTGGTGACACAAGAGGTTCTCAGGGGGATAAAGTGATGAGAGAAGACAGTCAGCTGCCTATGGAATTGCTGGTTAAGTGTCTTTCTGGCTGATTCGGTGGGATGCTGGTGATCTGGGGCCCCGAAGCACTGCACTATGGGACTCCAGCTCGCAGGCTGGGATTTAGGTACAGACTCCCACACTTGCCCCCGTCAGAAACAGCTGCCCACCCCTGGTCAAGGGCATAGCACACCATCACCTTTTTGAATCTGCAGCACAATCTATGTCCACAGCATCTTGAAAGAATAAAGATCCCCAACAATACAAGAAGAAGGGGTTCAACCTCCATTGAAGAAAAGCAGCAAATTCACAATTTTTTAAGACCCAAGGTACAATCTATGTTATACCTATAAAGTTTAGGCACTGAAACTGCATTGAGATTTCCAAGGACAGTTGTCCTCCCCTTGTCCGTGGTTTCAGTTACCTGCAGTCAGTTGTGACCCAAATGCAGATGATCCCCCTTCTGACTTACTGTCGGGTCAATAGGAACCTGAGGCCGTATCTCATGCCCACATCATTCACCTCACTGCATCTCATCACATGAGCATCTTATCTTATACCATCACAAGAAAAAGGCTGAGTACAGTACAGGAAGATATTTTGAGAGAAAGACCACATTCATGGAACTTTATTACAGTATATTGTTATAATTGTTCCCTTTTGTTATTGCTGTTGTTAATCTCTTACTGTGCCTAATTCATAATAAATTAGACTTTATCATGAGTATGTATGCATAGGAAAAGCCATAGTATATATCCCCGGTTTCAAGCATCCACAATGGGTCTTGGAACGTATCCTAGAAGGTAAGGTGGGGGAAGGGGGGTACCACTGTACACAGAGCTCACTGATTTTTTAATCTTCTCTTTTTAAATAGAAGAAGGCAAAACAAAATTATATCATGATTCTTGTGGACTGGAACCATATATCTATGTCAAGTGACTGCCTTTGGCAATTTTTTTTCATTTTTTTAACTGCATAATTACAAACCTGCAAGGTGTATGGTGTATAATGAAGTCGCCGGTGTAACCTTAACTGGCTCCATGCTAATAGGTGTCTCTCTCATTTTGCAAATTATAACCTGCAAAATGATGACATGCCTGAGAAGTAGTGATTGGGACTCATGAAGCTTAGCACCAAGAGTCAGAAAACGCCCATGAGAAGCCATCACAGGCAGATTGATGATGACATTAGACAATATGCGTATGGCATTAATTATACCCTCCGAGTTTTGCTAGATTGCAGCCCCAGACAGTGTGTCAGGCAGCAACACCCCATCCACGGTGTCTCTCAGCCACTTCCTGGTGACATCTTGACATCTTTGTCAAACACAACATGAGCACTAGAAGGCCCCAAGCCCAGGTCCAGAGGATGAAGACTCTAAGTGTTCCATTCTGCCTCTTTCTGGTGGACAGCCAGGGGAAGCGAAGTGAATGAAGAGAAGGCAGAACCTCTCCCCCAAAAGAGACATCTCAAGACTGAAGGGGAGAAGAACAGAATGACTTCTCCTCTTGTCCTTCTGAAAACAGGTCAAGAAAAGAAGGAAGAAGGAATTTGGAATTTTTTAGGTCAGGCGAGAGAGGGCTAGAAATGGCAGCAAGAAAAAGGGTGTCTTTATTTCCTTAGATCTTTGAACTCTTGGTCCTCATGACTAGAAGGAACCTAAAACTGCCAGACAGTCCTTTATCCTTCAACCTTGGCATAACATCCCACCAAAAGCCACCCAAACCTGCCTGCACAGCCCCAATCACAAACACTCACTACTCCGAAGGCAGCCATTTTTGTCTTTGGACAATCATGAAGATGAGCTCATTTAGGAGTTCATCTCCCTGTGAGCCAAACCTGTCTCCCTAAAACTGACCGCTGCTGGTGGAGCCACGGGATGAATGGCTCTGCCCCTCCTGCACGTGGCACCCCGCAAGTATTTTATAAAAACTGTTGTGTCCCACAGACTGCCCTTCCTCGACCTGGCATAGATCTCTCTGACTACATTTGGACATGATCATCCAAAGCAGAAAAAGAAAAATGCTAAATAAAGCAGTGTACAGGACCCGTGGAAGAACTCGCTGATAATGAGGAACTGGTAAAGGATAATCCGCCCTCTCCCCGCCCCCACCACTGCCACAAAAATAAAATCATGAATCTCCTACAGATATGAAATAAACACGTTAAAGATTCTAACTCATTATCGAAGAAGGAACCCAGTAAGATGTTACATCCAGTTCAAAGAACAAACCAAAGAACAGACACACTTCAAGATGAAGAAAGAACGTTGACATCATCAATGTACAAATAGGAACAAAACTGGTTTCTCTTGCAGTAGGGAAAGGAAGCCAATTAAACCTCTGTGTGGACAAGACAAAATTTGCATATCTATGGACAAAAATTATTTTGTATTCAGTTATCAGCTATTGACCATTCACAGAGCTTAAAATAGCTCAAAGGCAATGAAAGATGTTGTTACTCCGGGCTGCCTTAACAAAGTGCCACCAACTGGGTGGCTTAAAAAATAGAAACACATCGTGTGACAGTTCCAGAGACTGAAAGGCCAAGATCAAGATGGCAGCAGGGCTGGCTCCTTCTGGGGACGGTAAGGGAGGGTCTGTTCCGTGCCTCTCATCTGGGTTCCCATGGTTTGCTGGCGATCTTTAGAGTTCCTCAACTTGTAGATGCATCCTCTCGGTCTCTGCCTTCCTGTTTTCCATGGTGCTCTCCCCGTGCATGGCTATGTCTACATGTCCCTTTTCTTCAAAGACACCTGTCCTATTGTATCAAGGGCCCATCCTACTCCAGTAGGACCTTGTCTTCAGTTTAATTATATCAACAATGACCCTATTTCCAAACAAGGTCACATTCTGAGGTCCTGGGAGTTAGGACTTCAATGGATGAATTGGGTGGGAGCTGGAGGACCAGGGTCAAGCCACAACAGGCTCAAAGCCCCCATAGAGTCAGAATAAATTAATCTGAAAGGCTATTCTCAAACAATACCTATTTTTCCACTGAAGCAGAAACCTCTTCCTTACAGAGTTGTGTAAAGAGTCTCCACAAAACAATCTCAGGAAATATTGGAAAAGTGGAGGCCTGGATATTCAGAACTTGCTCCCAGTTTCTTTGTATAATTTGTCAAAAGAATGTAAATTCTGTTCTGCTGATCATTCTCTAAATAACCTAATGGGAAGAAACAGTCACAACTCAAAAAAGCTCTGGAAGTTGCCCACTACTCCTAAAAATCTTGTCTAACTCATTTGTAGTGGAAGCTGATTGGGCTGATTTGGGCAAGCAGGGAAAAACCTCTGCTATGGTAACCACAATTCATTAATAGAGTGATTTCTAGTGGAATTCTCATGACCTTTTGAGGTAAGCTTTTGTTCCCATTTTTTAAATGAGAGAGTTGAAGGATTTACATGAACTCCCTAGAGCCAGAAAGCTGTACACAGGATGTTTGGCAAGCATCCTTACTCTGCTTTATCTTTCCCTTTTTGTCCAAATGTCCTTACCAGTTATTTAAACTGTTAGTTGAGGTGTCTGGATGGCTCAGTCGGTTGAGCATCTGACTTCAGTTCAGGTCATGATCCCATGGTTTGTGGGCTGGAGTCCCTCATCAGGCTCTGTGCTGACAGCTCAGAGCCTGGAGCCTGCTTTGGGTTCTGTGTCTCCCTCTCTCTCTGCTCCTCCCCCACTTGTGCTCTATCTCTCTCTCTGTCTTTCAAAAATAAATAACATTAAAAAAAGAATTAGGACAGTTAATCAGGGCACCTGGGTGGCTCAGTCAGTTAAGCATCCAACTTTGGGTCAGGTCATGATTTCATTGTTCATGAGTTTATGAGTTTGAGCCCTGCATGGAGCCAGGAGCCTACTTCTGATTCTGTGCTCCTCCCCTTCTCAGTCTCTCTCTCCCTCTCTCTCTCTCTTTCTCTCTCAAAAATGAATAAAAGTTAAAAAAGTTAAAACTATTGATCAGTATTTGTTTCTCATGCCATATCCAAATGCTTTCTGGAACTGGAGCAAGAAATAAATTAGTTAAAAGTGATACAGCCAAGACTTGAACGTAGGGCTTCTGCCTACGTTGGCACAGATACTAAGACAAGGAGCCCTGCCGCCCAACCACCACCATCCCACCCCAGGCTCCTTTCTCAGTAGGTCTGGTAATCAAGGCCAATGGTCAAAACTGGTGGTCAGAGCCCTGCAAAGGAAAGGGGGGCGGGGGGGAACCTGACAAGTGCCCCAGATTCTACACATCACACAAATAGTCAGGCATTAGTCAAAAACATGAAAAAAATTATAACCCCTCCCCCATCTGTAGCCTCCTCATATCAACAAGATCAACAAAAATGAGAAGTATGGGATCTCAGGATGGCAAAGTACCTGGATATGTTGTGTGGCAGGGACTCAAAAAATATTAGCAGGTGCTCAATTAATAATAATTTGGTTAATTTCCTCCTTTCTACTTCTTGTGTAAAAGAAAACCCACAAAGCTTGTATGTTTAACTCATCCCCTTCAGAACATATTTTTCATGCATTTTCCATTGTTCAAAAGTAAAAAGGATATAGAGGTACCTGGGTGGCCTAGTCAGTTAAACATCCAACTCTTAATTTTGGCTCAGGTCATGATCTTGCAGTTCATGAGTTCGAGCCCCACACTAGGCTCTACACTAACAGTGCAGAGACTGCTTGGGATTTTCTCTCTCTCCCCTCTCTCCCTGATTCTCTGTCTCTCTCTGTCTCTCTCTGTCTCTCTCTCTCTGTCTGTCTGTCTGTCTCTCTCTCTCTCTCTCTCAAAACTAATAAATATAAATAAACATTTTAAAATAGAAGGAATATATAGAATATCCTTTTCACAAGGTGAAAAAATTCTGGAGCTCTGTTACATAATAATGTAAATAAACTTAACTGAACTGTATACTTAAAAATGGTTAGGATGGTAAATTTTATATTACGTGTTTTTTTATCAGAACTTCTAAGAAATAAAGTTGGAGGGAGATCTGGAAACTTCCTAATCAGTTATGGTTATTCCTTAGGAGTTAGTGTTTCAAGTGATTTTTTTCCCCAGTGGGGGATTGGCTTCCCACACACACACAATCATAATTGACACGTGGGTGAGAAAGGGGCACTGCTGAACTTTGTTGTAATAAAATACCTAGTGCTGGTGATACCTATATGATGCCACACTTTACTAGTATGTGCATGTTAACTACAAAAAAAGGGGGGGAGAAAAAGTGAGAAAGTCATTTGAATGGGACTGCTTGATCTAGGTATTTTTGGGGAAGAGACTGCTTTTCAAGAGATTCTCATGACACCACTTCCTTTCTCAGATTGATGGTAGTTTGAATTTTCCAAGGAAATCCGTGTATGAACCCTGCCCCCCTCAAACCCTTGCACCCACCCTGACTCCACCCCAAACACACCTACTTCTTAAAACCTTCCTTCTGCAAGCCAAAAGCAGCAGCGAGCTGTGAGTCCAGTTACTCAAATACAAATTGCATGGTGACAGCAGAGGAAATAAAGCTATTTCTCTCCTGAGACAGAAGGAAGAGAATCCTCAAAGAAACCTCAAATGGATCTTTTATTTGTCAACTATTTACTGAGCACCTACTACGTGCCAGACACTGCGACCGTTTCTGCAGACTATCATTCTAGGACGTGGCACACGTTTCTCTGCAAAGCTACCATCACTGCATAGGGGATGGGCAACTCGGACTCCTGCGAAGAAATCATTAGCTGATCCCTTTGCACATAGAAAGATGTGAGCCAACATTGTGGTACAGTGCACATCCCTCTCTCCTGGGCTAGGCAGTGTCTTTCCAGTTTCTACCACTGCAGACTACATACTTTTTCTTGTGATGAATTCATGTGAATCAAAGGCTTTACCATGCTTTGGAGACCTTTCACAAATAGAATTAATCCAGCAGGAAGGAGACATGCCTGCCTACGCGCCACCCACAGTGAGAGAAGAATAGAGGACCAAATCCTCTGTTGTTATGTTGTGGTGCTTGTTAAGAAAAAAAGAGAGATAAAGGTGAAAGAGAGCCCAAAGTCACAGGGCAATAAGCAGAAGCCATGTCTTCCACCACCAAGTTCAGCATCTTTCCACTCTCCAAAGCTGGGCTGCTATGGGTGTTCTTGCTCAAATGTGTGCATTCATACAGCTTTCCAATGAAAGGGTCTTGTGTGTTAGTAGATGTTAGCCTTGTAGTATTTGCATTTTATATTCAATTTGGGTGTTAATGGCCTCCCTTTATTCACTCAGATGGGAAAATGAGCCATAGCTACTCCTCTGAAGAATATGATCTATCTTACTTTCCTCATCTACAAAATGAATGGATTCAACCAATTGATCTGTAAGCTTCTTTCATTTGTTCAGGCAGTTGTTCAGCTATGTGTTTGGTGTTTTCACTCTTGGCCAATCTCTGACCCTCTGTCCCTTTCAGGCCTCATGATCCATGGACAATTTGACCCAATCGTTTATTCTATGTTGAGGGGACACAATTCAGCCCGTAATATGGAGCTTTGAAAAACAGCAATACCGGGGTTCCGCCAAAACCTGATTTAGTGAGACACTGGCACTTTTTTTTTAATGTTCCCAGGGGATTCTACTGTGTGTTCAACATTAAGAGCCACTGGGGAGGCCCTCAATGGAAATTCTAGTCCCAGTTCAAGCTAAAAGAATGTGGACCATCACTTTCCCAACTCTAAGATGAACCAGTTGGACAAAAGAATTTTAAAGCCTCTTTTCAGCATTGGAATTTCATGACCCACAGGAAAGAAAATAGTCCATAGCCTGATTTTTCTTTTCATCCTGGATCCTGCTACCTTTCAGGGCATCCTCATGAGAAATGGCACATCTGGGGTTCAAGAGTAAGTGTGAAGGAACTCAGAAAGTTGCAACAAGACCAACTTCTAGCCAATGAGGCAGTCCCCAGTAATACAGTCGGATCGGATGTTCATGGTGTGGTGCCCAAACGCTTTTGCAGCGAAAAGCTATCGGGAAAACATCACGAGGCCCCTGTCATTACTGTCTCCATGTCGTTGCGATGGGACTCCTCTGAGAGCAAATTTGCACAAAGAGTGTGGTATGCTAATTAAAATGGAATTCTGTGTGGACGTTTCATTTGTGGATTAGTTAAATGCAAATAGCATTTGGGGCAGAAGTGCTATGGAAAAGAGGCTGAGCTGGGGACTTTGTTGGATGGAATGGAGGGCTGAGCTTTGGCTAGGGGGCTTCCGGGAGCTGACTCTGCAATCTTGTTGGCAGCTCTGCCACAGTGAGGAGAAATCCACAGAAACAGGGTCCCAGGACTCAAAAGCCAGGCCCCATCTGACAGATTTGCTGTGTTTTGGGGCTTATGATGGCCTTCTTTCTACTTCCTGTCTTGTTCACCACCATTGAAAGCATCATATAATAAGAGCAGAGTGCTACCTGGTGTATTCATTTGTGGCCAACTGGTAAACTAAGACATCAAATATCATGTTTCTAGAAAACTTCTACAAAGAATATTTTTTAAAAGGGGGGTAAGGGTAGGTCCCAAAGTGCTAGGTACAGTGGACAGAGAGCCATGTGAGACAAATTGGTTGAGAGCATTGGGAGAACTGATTTTTCAATCCAATCCAACCCAATTCAATTCAATTCCAATTTATTCTGGAAGAATTGATTTTTTTCCTCCCTCTGCCCAAAGGCAAGATAGAGGTACCTAGTAATAAGACACAAGGGTTGACAAAAGATGAATCAAGTTAGAGACAGTTTAGTGGCTGAGATCTTCAGCTAATGAGGGGGAAGCAGGGGAAAGGGAAGAATCCCCACGAGTTTGAGGGTATCTGTAAATGGGTGAACCAAGGTGCTCTTTCTTGACTGACATTAGAAACCAAGAGTCCCACCAATGCCACACAGAGCACAAGAAATGGGCAGGACAGTGAAGAGATGGCAACAGGTGTTCCAGACAGGAAATGGAAAAGAATGTCCCCTGGTTCCTTGCCAACTGCACCTGACTTGGAGACAACCCAGAAAACCCCTTGTGCTCAGTGGAGGGGAAGTGAGAGGATCACAGAAGCTGAGTCTTGGTTGGCACCTTGACCAGGGATTTCCATAGCAAGTGGTAAAATGGGTCTGGAGTGGAAGGTTTGAAGGGCAGTCTGCCCCACCCCAAAATCCCCAATTCCAGCCAGAACCAACCCTGAAGCCCCCCCGAAAGAGTCTGCTAGTCTATCAGGAGAAGACACAAGCCACACCAGTTGTTTGTACAAAAGAGAATTTACCATAAAAATCTGTTAACTAACTGGAAGTGACAAAAGGAAATCTAAGATATCATAGAAGTAGCAATGGCAGGAAGAGCCCCAAACCCTTATAGCTGATGGAGCAGGGAAAAGAGTCAGGCAACATGAGGGGACTCCAACCACAGCATCCTAACAAGTCTCTCCACTGTACACTAGATGCCATCCTCTCCGACCTATTCATGATTTTCAGCGACTTGGGACCTGCAATTAATCTCTCTCTCTCTCCCATCACCTATCACCTTTACTTCTACACTTAAATGCACTCAAGCCTGTTGAATCTTCAAAAAACTCTCCTCCTATGGTTCAAGCCCCTCTATCTCTGTAACTATTTTTCCCCTTCCCCCATGGTTTTCTGTTAAGTTTCTCAAGTTCCATATATGAATGAAAACATGATATCTGTCTTTCTCTGACTGACTCATTTCACTTAGAATAGTACTTAAATACAGAGAACATACTGAGAGTTGATGGGGTCATAGAGGAGAGGGGAAAATGGATGATGGGCATTGAGGAGGACACTTGTTGGGATGAGCACTGGGTGTTGTATGTAAGCAATGAATCATGGGAATCTACCCCCCAAAACCTGTATACACTGTATGTTAGCCTACTTGATAATACATTACATTAAAATAATAAAGATAATTTTCATTAAATAAATAAATAAATAAACCCTTCTCTCTCCTCCTAGTATGCCCCTCCAAAGACTCCCTCATCTCTCTCCTCTGGTCTTCTCCCTCAAATCTCTTAAAATGGTTGTGTACTGGCTCTTACCCTTTTTAAATCCTCAACACCCTCCACGTTCCCACCATGCATCTAAATGGTTCTTGCAAAGTCTCTTCTCAGAGAAGACTCCCCTTCTCCTGACATTAGCGTTTTGTACCCCTCATAGGGCTCCATGTTCTTCCTGCTTTACCCCACTGGACCATAAGCCTCTGGAAGGCAGGGCCTTTCTATTTTGTTCACACCAGGATCTCCAGCACCTGGCACAGTGTGTGACCTACAGCAGACACCTAGTGACTGACTGTTAAGAAAAATGTTTAGAGAGATTTTTTAAATCATGAATCACTTGATGAAAAACCATCAGAATTTACATTAATCCCTTGAAGTTTTATCCTCATTTATATTTTCGTCATTGTGTATGTCTGATTAATTTTAATGTAATGATGTTTTGCCATCTTTCAGTCATCCCTAGTGTTGAATGTCTTATCACTTAGCCTCGAATGAGTCCACTAAGTTGAATAAAAACATTTCTGCAAATTGGGAAGGGCCACTTGTATCACATTGTATGTTTAGTCACTAATTGTGTCTTAAATTGATATAGTTATTACATTCAGGTAAAGAGTACTCCACTCCCTGACTTTTCAGGAACTTCAATTAAACCTGCTTACCAGCTGATGCCCTTGAGAAGCTTTGGGGACAGAGCAGAGAGAAGGGTCAGCATAATTAATCCAGAGGTGTCATTGTCAGTCAAGACCAGATGCTCAGGACAAGATCTTAAAAGGTACAGTGTGAACCCGGCTCCCTCTGAAACCATTCTTGTTGACCATGTCCAACAAACAGTTCAGCTTCTCTTCCTCCCGCCCCTTGAACTTCATGCAAACACAAATGGGCAGTGGAGAAATTAATGAAGCACCTTGTGATTTCTGTTATAAACCCCAGGCTTAAGCATCTGCCTTTGGTCTGGCAATTTTCAAGTTTATGCTCTGACTCACATAGTCAAGAATAACATCAACAAAACCTCCATGTTGATATATAAGAGAATGACAACTATTACCTTCTCATTGCCAAAAGCCTAAAGGTGCCCTTTCTCCTCCCAGAGACAGAAAAACTCACATTGGCTTAGAAGACATCTTCCCACGATAGATGTCAAACTTTATCGAAGAGGTTTTGTCCTTCGGACAGTCGACTCAGCTGTCTGCTCTGCCCGTGTGGAATTCATCAGTGCTACTGAGGCCAGAATCCCTTTCTCAGTGGTCGTGGCTCTTGTTCCAAGGTTACTTAAAAATAGAGTGCAGTTGGGGCTGCCACCCACCAGAGAGGCTCTGTCAGCTTCATGAAGCCAAAGGGTCCAAAAGGAAAGTTAGCACAAGCCTCAAGCCTCTCTTAAAAGTGCCCATGTGTGGATCAAGACTGTAGCTGTGTAACTCCACCATGGCCACCATCAATTCTTTCCTCCCTGCACACACAAGCCACCCTCCAACAAGACATGGAGCCTACTTCTAGGTGAAGGAAGAAATAGAAAATGTTGTCTTGGGCATTACCTCATAGGCAAAGCTTTCCTAAGTCCTCCAGGCTGATGTGAGCTTCCTTGTCCTGGTACCTACGGCACTTTGCACATTCTTCTGTGACTGCACTTACCTTCTCATGGGTGACCGTTCCAATACCCCCCAGATTACAAGGCCCTGGAGAGGTTTGAGCACAAGGCCCAGCAGGTGGTGGGCAATGTAGCACGGTGGTTAACGCCAAGGCTTTTGAAGACATTCGAGATACAAGGTTTAATTCCTGCTTCCTCCACTTACATTGTGTGACTTTTGGCAGTTTCTGAATTTCTCTGATTCTTACTTTCCTTACACACAAAAGTGGGTAAAGATATCCATCTCATAGCATTATGTGAGCATTACAATGAGATAATGTGTATAAAGCACTCAGAATGGGGCTTGACCGAGCAAAGCGTTCAGTACATGGTAGCTATTATTATTATTATGACTAGATACTCAGCAAATGTTATTAAACAAATGAAAACACTTCTAAACTTCCACCTGCTCCACTGAGATGGCTCTCCATCTTATTCCCCTCCTATCATCTACTTTGATCAATAGCTCTCTACCTTAGCTGCACAGTACAATTACCTGGGGAGCTTTACAATGTCTGATCCCCTGGCTGCCTTCCAGGTCAGTGAAATCAGAATATTTGGGGTTGGACCCAAGCATCAGGAACATTTACAGTCACTGGGTGATTCCAGCATAGGGCCAGGATTGAGAACCACTCCCCTAAGCAGAAGTTCTCCTCAAAGATCAGCCCTCTGTCTTCTACTCTTCCTGCTCTGCATGTTGTCTCTGTGGGACCTCATCCTTACTCCCTGCTTCCCAGCCTTCCTCTGGGCAGCTGACTCCAGGACTCTCCTTTGGGGCCAACTTCCATCCCTAGCTCCAAACATGCATGTCCTTCTGCTGTCTGACCCTCTCACTGGGATAGTTCACAAAGCTTCAAAAAAACAAATCCAAAACAGGAGTCTGTTCTCTCCTCCAGACCTGCAATCTACCCTCATCCTGGGTCTCCCATCTCAGATAAGGGCAGGAATAGCTTCCCACCTGCTCACACTATAAATCACAAAGCCATGTTTTCTCCTTTCTCACTCACTCTCCAACTTCACAGAAGTCCATCATGCAAACTTCTCAGTTTCAGTTTCATGTGGCCTTTGCATCATCCCCATCTTTATGCTCAAGTCACCTCTGCCCTAAATGCAGTTCCAAAAGCCTCTAGCGTGGACTGCTGCAGTGATCTCTCATGCCAGGCTCTCCATCCTTTCATAAATCTTTCCATTTCTGCAACATATTCCTAAACAGCCCTGGTCACACCATTTCTCTGCTCTAAAATGTAATGGCTTTCTATAGTCCTCAGTCCAACCCCTTGCCTGGGCTCAGAGCTTTCCAAGCTTTGAAACCAACTACTCTTTCTTGTGTCCCACCTAACTCATCTGCAGCTTGCCCTCCAGGCATTGATTTGTCATCATTTCCCAGGACAACTCACCCTCCTACCCTGTACTCTGGCCTTCTGGTTTCCATACAAGCTGGAGTTCCCATCTCATCCTGTCTATCGCTCTGCCTCTTTCTCTCTCTCCTCTTCATACTCTAGCTCTCCTTCTTCTTCACAATCAATGCACCATTCAAACTTCCAAAAAGAATTCCATCTTCATGTGTCAGCCATAATGCCCTGGATCTTTTACCCATCCCTGGGTCTCCTCCAATGCTACCCATGTAAGGAAAATTCCAGAGAAAACTCCATGATCCTCATTCCTCCATTCCATCCTGAACTTCCCAGATGTGGGACAATTGAGCCCCTAGAGGCCCCTAAAGGCTCTGTCCCTGAAAGGATGGTCTTGATAAGCTGGAAGCCCATCTCCATGTTAGCCTCCATGATTGAATGTAGGGTTTCCAAGCTGCTGGTATAACATCTTGGTGCCAAGAGGTTTATTACCTGTTGTGCTCAGCATTAAGAACACAGATTCTATAACCAGGATGATTCATAGGTTCGACTCCTGGATCTGCCACTCATCACCCGTGAGACCTTAAGCAAGCTATTTAACTTCCTTGCTTCAGCTTTTTCATTTGTAAAATGGAAATAATAATACTACTGACTTACAAGGTTGTCATAAGGATTAAATGACTTAATATTTTAAGGTCCTCAGAAAACTATCTGGCACATGGTAAGGATTGTATAAGTGCTTGTCAAATACATAGGGAATCTTAGCACGTGCTAACAAGCCACCTAATAGAATGTAAACCCCCCTCAGGCCAAAAATAACGTCTATTTGTCTGGAACAGAGTTTGAGCTCAAAAAATACGTGAGAGCTGATAGCTGGTAGAAGTGGAAACTGGGACATTTCTGGGTGACTATTGGATGATATGTATCAAAATTTTTAACATTTCTGCTCTTTGATCCAGTAATTCTACTTCTCGGAATGTTTTCTACAACAGAACTAAAAAATGTGAAAAGAAGCATCCATGATGACATTTGGCATGTATAGTAGGGGAAAGTGAAAACAAGCTTAATGTCCTAATGTCAGTCACATCAGGCATGGGACACATATATAATGGAATATCATGCATCTATGAGAGGATGATGGTGTGTAACTATATTGTGAGGACATGAAGAGATGTCTAAGATCTATTATTGGGTTTCAAAAGGCTGTATGATCTCATTTTTTAAACAAACATGTATATGTGTTTCCATATGGATAGAAACACATTAGGAAGAATCCACATCAAATATTAAAAGTTATCACATTGGGGTATTGCCCCCGTGACTCAGCTGGTTAGCGTCTGACTCTTAGTTTCAGCTCAGGTCATGATCTCTCAGTTTGTGAGATTGAGCCCCACATCAGACTCTACAAT
This sequence comes from Suricata suricatta, assembly GCF_006229205.1. NCBI lineage: Eukaryota > Metazoa > Chordata > Mammalia > Carnivora > Herpestidae > Suricata > Suricata suricatta. The sequence goes on from NC_043716.1 coordinate 32,564,664, forward strand.
GTCATCATGGAGCCTGCTTGGGATTCTCTCTCTCTCTCTCTCTCTCTCTCTCTCTCTCTCTCTCTCTCTCCCTCTCTCTCTGCCCTCATCTCTCTCTCTAAATAAATAAATAAGCTTTAAAAGGGTTATTTTTAAGTGGGCAGTGACATTATGGGCGATTTGTGCCTTTTTTCATTTTTAAATTATAGAACGGTACATTTTTTCAATTCATATGTACTGAAGTGTATGTGGTGGGAACAGTGAAGGTTCCCTCACCTTCCCAGTCACTCACATAAAGCCACACTCCCCAAATGCAACTCAGCAGTGGTCTTCCCTAACATTCTCTTCCTGCCCTTTATCTATGTGCATCCCCACATACTCAAGTATTGGATAAGGTTTTTCTAAGCTTTAGGATTTAAATAAAATTGGCTCCAATGCCTACCCCCCATATCCTGCAGGAGATCCAATGCCTTTCTCAAGATTTCCGTGAATCCCCCAGGACACATTATCATGACTTCTGCTGGCTCTCCAGCCCCACTCTGACCACGTTCTCTGTCCTGTTTATGAATCCCCTCCCCCACATCCTCATTCTTCTACTCACACAAATCCTAACATGCAGCAGGTTTCCTTTTTCCTGACATTGCCCCAAACCACATCCCAACCCACATGTCAAGAAGAATTTGTTGACGGTTCAGTTGTAAAGGCTAAGAATTTCTTTCGTAGAAAGACAATTTTCAACTTCATATCAAAAATCCCCATTCTTGAACATCCTCTTGTCTCCCCTTGCCACTCCCCCGCAAGCAATGGGAATTTTTCCTCCTTCCTTTCTCAGCAGATTCGAGGCTCCAGCCAGCTCTCTGGAACTTTCTATATCTTCCAAGATCCTCCTCATATTTATTTTGTATATGTGAGAACTTACAGACTCTGCTCAACAAAAGGTCATGTTCTTTGGATCTCATCTTTATGGTGACATGTTGGGGACCCCAAAACACACTGACAGCTGAAGCATTCAGATACTTCCCAGGTGGTGCCTCAAGGTGGAGGTGGAGGATGACCACAGTGCACAGAACACTGGCCTATGTGGGTGATGTCTTCATCTCACCCTTCACAGGATCTAAAAATGATTCGAGATAAAGGATGAATTTCTATCTCTCCCTATATAGACATCCCTCCTGTTTCATGGCCTTCTGGACAGATTTCTTCCTGCCACTACATTAATGTTACTTCATCTGCCCGGAAGCCTTGGTTCAATTGACTCATCCAAGAGGCCCCACACTTAGCTTCAGGTCATTGGATGAGTAGGAAGTGTGATTCTATATTCAAGAGTATCATTGGCCCTGCTTTCATCCTTACTGTCCACACCCCACCTCCCTTCCTTTTTTCCTACCACTTTGGAAACTCCCTGTAGGAATATGTCCCAAAAGTTGGAAGTAAGTTGTGAAACTCCTTGGAGATCAAATGTACAATGGGGGGCGGGGGACCGGGCGGAATGGGTAACCTATCAAAGGGCCAAGCATGAATAGTATGAGGTCCAGAAAATTCCCTCTGGTAAAAGCAGGCAAAGGAAGCCCCTGGAAGCTGGCCATAAAAACCAACATCTATAAGACACAGGATTTCTGGAAGAGTTGAAGTCTGTCTGGGACTGATCAAAAATCCCTACTCAGCTCTACCTGCCAAGGCACCTGTCTGAGGAGACTGGCTGACAAGGTGCAGAAAGAAATCAGGGGCTCGATAGACTCACCAGTAGAAGACATGTGCTATGGGCACAGGGGAAATTCTAACAAAAGGCATGCAGGGTCTGGAGAGGATCATTGTAACGTGTGGTTAGCCACGCTCTGCGGATGTTGTTACAACACTGGCAGGGCCCCCAGGCAGAGGCGTGGAGCTGACAGTAAGTCTCCAAGTCCCTGGCTTCAGAGTCGATGGCTGCCTTAGAGCTTCAATGCCTCGGTCCCCATGGCCGACTGCCTAACAACACTCAAACAGGTGGTCGGAAATGCAGAGGCAAGTGGGCACCCAGATGCTAATATTTTGACTGTGTACCAACAGAGAGGAGAAAATCATCTCTTTGTACATGTGTGCAAAGAACAGGTACTGGGGACAGCATGGGAATTCTGGACTGGCTCCAGACAGCAGTCCATCCCAGGGTACATCAAGGTGGTATGACCAGGCCTCTAGCATTCTGCCCTGGACATTCAAGATTCGGGGGAGGGGGAGAGGTCCTCACCTCTATCAGAGAGCTCCCAGCACAGGCTTAGCTGGAATCAGCAATCTGTTCACTATTTGGCTACCAGTGGAGATGGTTACAGATCAACAGGCAAATTGTCCCCTGGTGCTTAGCAGAGGGACTGTGGCAGATCCAGAAACAGGCAAAGAATGTTACCAGTCCAGGCCATGGGAACACAGGGTCTCTGACCGATCCCTGAGCTGGCTGTCGGCACCCACAGGACGGACGCCAGGCACTCTGGAGCTCAGTACTGCGAATATCTTACTCAATGAAAGATGAGCTTCAAAGGCTTGGGCAGTGGGGACAGGCAAGCCAGTAGGCCACGAGCTCCAGCCGTAGATCTGAGACTTGCTGGCCCCGTGTTCTTTCAGCTGCAGCAGACCTATTTCTATCATGCTTCAGCCACAATTTTCAGTGTTTGGGGGGCATTAAAAGTAGGTATTAGCATATCAACAACTCATCTCACTTCCAACCATAAAGCACTGTAAGCGGGTTAACCAGTGAAATCCATATTCTTACAACCATTCAAATCAGCCAACAGTTATCGGATTTAGGAAGTGCCGGTGTATGTGCATAGACGTCACCACGCCGATTCTGTAATCACTAATATAGTAGCTGCATTTATAGACATCTCCCCAGGCGTCACATTCAGCGACAGCACTGAATGCTTTGCACAGAGAATCTCCACAGGAAACCTAGGGGGTAGCCATTGTTCTTACCCTCATTTCCCAAGTGAGGAACCCGGAGCTCAGAGAGATTAATTTATTTACCAAAGTTACACCACAAATATGTGATGGAACCGAGACTCCAAAAGCCCGGCCCTGCATTGCCCTTGGGAGGGAACAGGAAGAAACAAGCATTTATTAGGCTACAACAGTATGCCAAGCACTCTCCTAAGGGCTGGAGAGACCAAAGTGAAAAGAAATGCTCTCTGCCTTGAGGAAGCATAATGTCTCCTAAGGAAGGGTTTGCACGATGCAAATTATAGAGCAATAACATGAGGTCAGTGCTTTCCCACCATGGCTCTGAGAGCCCTTCCGGGCCTGCATTTGGTGCTCGCCTCCACTCCCATGGCCCCCTCTGCTTCCTGTACAACCGCTGCCGACTTCCATCTCTGTCTCTGATGTCTCTGAGCTCTGAGAGTGTAAGGGACAGAACTATTGCTCTGTCAGTGCTGTGTCCCAGCTGTGCTGCATCAGTCCTCACAATCCCCAATGTCTCCACTGCACGATTCCTTCATTAAGAAGAAAATTAAATACTGAAAGTATTCATTAATTAGAGTGTGAAAGCTGAGTTATTCACGCCCTAGAGAAACAGAGGACATACAGGGACATAGAGAAGAAGCAGGACAGAGAGCCAGGCAAGGCCTAGCACGGCGCTCACCTGAAAGCTCCCCCCTCGGACGGAAGCAGTTAAGTAGTCAACAGAGTGCCAGGCATGAGTCTGAAGCCCTGGGTTCTGGTTCAGCAGGGCCTCTAGTGAGATGCGATCAAAGGGTTAACTCTCACCCCTACTTCCATCATCTCTGAAATGGGAATAATCACTTGGGTTCTGCCTACTACACTCAGTTGTGGCGAGGCGCACTCAGTCAAGGAGGAGACCCAATGTTAAAAAGCGCTTTTGGGCCGCCTGGGTGGCTCAGTCGGTTGAGCGTCTGACTTTGGCTCAGGTCGTGATTTCGTGTTCATGGGTTCGAGCCTCATGTTGGGCTCTGTGCTGACAACTCAGAGCCTGGAGCCTGCCTCCGATTCTGTGTTTCTCTCTCTCTCTCTCTTCTCTCCCCCTCCCATGCTCATGCTCTGTCTCTCACTGTCTCTCAAAAAATAATATAAAACGTTTTTTAAAAAAAGTGCTTTCTAGCTCTCAAGATCTATTCAGGAGTTGAGGGCTACAGTGGCTCCCATTTTCCCACCAGATGGACACGAAGGTCACCTCAGGCCAGCAGGGGAAGTCACATCTTGGGGCGTGTGAGAGAGATCTGAGTGGAACCTTCTACCAGCCTCTCTCAATAGCACCCAACTCACGCTAGCTCCCAGGACTCCCCACAGTGCCCTTTCCTCCCATGGGCCCTGGGTCTAATGGACAAATCAGCAGACCGGAAGCCTCTCTTCCCCAAGAAGAGACTTGTACAGACCCGGCCTACCCTAGCAGTCTGAACTGAGCCACACTGGACCCCTCGCTCCCATCAAAAACCCCTTCCTATATTTCCTGCCCTTGTTCAGTGGCATCCATGGCCTCTACGCATGCAAGGCTAGCACACCTCCCCCCCACATCACAACAAGCAAAAACATTTCCAGACGTTCTCCAAACCACCACCACTGGCAAACCACTGCCCCACATGATTTCTAAGGACCTCCAACCTGTCTCAGCATCTCCAGCCCAGGCACCGAGCTTTGGGTCCAGGCTTCCCATGCTTGAGACAGACTCCCCCTCACGTCAGCTGTCACATCCTCTTCAGCAACCACGTCCAACACAAGGACATTCCCCTCTTTCTGTGGGTCTCGCCAATTATCTGCATTCTTGTATGTCATTTAAGGGATGGTCAGAGATAGAAATCGTAGCAGAAAGGACCCAGCCATCCTATCAAGGGCCCAAAGGAGAGGTACATTTCTGGAATGGCCCTGGAGACAAGCTGACCTGCACTGGAATCCTGACTCCACTATATGTCCTTCCCAAATTCACAAAATCTCCCCCAAAGCTTTTGGTTTCCTGTCTCTAGAATAAGACAATAAAATAAGGTTGGGAGGGATGACATGCAGATTAAATGAGGTAAGTATTGAATGGGACTGTCGCCGTGTCTCCCTCTCCCAGCAGGCTCTGGGGGATGGGTTGCCACTCCCCGCTCTCTGAGCATGCCGCCCCTCTGGCCGCTTGACTAGACAACTTGTTCAAGCCCACGTTCCCACCCCACGGCTCTGCTCCAGCTCCCTTGGCCGTATGGGTGTGCGGCCACAGCCCTGGCCAGTCCTCCCTCTGGCCTCAGCAGCAGATGTCTGGTCCCTGGGCCAGCTCCCCAGGAGGAGAGCTGATCTTTATCTTCAGCGCTGCAACCAGGGCAGAGCGATGAAGCCCATCTTCACATCCTGTCAGTACGTCCGGACTAAGTGGGAACAGCTGTGGGGAAATTCATTATTGCTGAAAATGGAGTCCTCTTTTAACCCGTCTCACCTCCCTTCCTGTTCACCCTCCCTGATCCTTGAAGTTTAGGAACTTAATGAGAAGGAAGTTGAGCCAACAGGAAACAGGAGCTGCCTGACTGTTTGCAATAAACACAAGGAAAATTCACTTCAAGAACAAATCCGGGAGCACAGGCTATGAGTCATGCCTACTGATGAGGCTGCCTCCCTCCGTGACTGCGGCTGCAATGCCTTCCCTGAGACCAGGAGAAGGATGCAGAGGAAGCACCCAGATCCCACAGTGTGCGTGTGATGTTGGCCTGTCTGCCCAGCCTTCTCTCTGTCAGAAAACATCAGAGCCCATCAAAGGCTCCAGAAGGCCTTGAGCAAGTTATGCAACTGCTCTATGCCTCGGTTCCTCACGTGGAAAGCGGAGGGGATGAGCCAACACAGCACCATAGTCCACCCAGGTTTTCATGACTGAAATCAAAATCAGGTTCAATGTTTATTGAGAACTTACTACAAATGACTCTTTTCATCTTTACCACCATTCTATGTGGCTGGTATTATTATTATCATCCCTATTTAATAGGCAAGAAAATCAATGCATAGAGCATTCCAAAGAGTTATCCAAGGATACCAGTAGGCAAAGGAGTCACTAGATGTCACATACAATTTGGCTTAGGTCTGTTTAATTCCAGAGCCTGAGTGGCATGCCCAGTACTTCCCAGAACTCTGGAAATACCTGAAATGCAAAGCAAAGATTCTTGCCACCAGTTCACATTTAAGAAGTTAAGTAGAAAATCCTTTACTATTTACAGATCTGTGGTTGCAAACAATAGAAACTAATCTTGCCTAGCTTAAGCAAAAGGGAGTCACACCAAAGGAGATCAGGGGCTCTCAGAATCAACAAGAGGGCTCGGCCCCAGGCCTGGACAGCGCTAGGGCACAGACAGCCGCTGGAAGCAGAAAGTAGAGGAATGGCCAGACCAATATGCCACCAGGGAAAGGTCAACACCAGGCATTTGCAGCATTTTCCTATTTGCTCAAGATTCAAATTCCTGAAAAGGATCATCTCATTGACCTGGTTTGAGTCACACGTCCCTATGTTTATAGAAGGACAGGATCCCCCTAGACTAAAGACACTGGGGAAGGGTAATTGTCCAAAAAGATTTTGGGGTGCTGTTAGGAATGGAAAATGGATGTTGGATGGCCAAAAGCACACCCTCCACTACCATGATGCTTCCCAAAGTTCTCACTTCATGGCACTCAGAGAAAAGGGGTCTCTAGCGAGAAGCAAGCCAAGCTATTTTGGGTGTAACAAAGAAAAATAAGAATCACAGTTTGCGGGGCACCTGGGTAGCTCAGTCAGTTGAGCATCTGACTCTTGATTTCAGCTCAGGTCATGATCTCATGGTTCATGAGATTGAGCCCCGCATCAGGCTCTAAGCTGACAGTGTGGAGCCTGTTTGGGATTCTCTCTCTACCTCTCTCTCTGCTCTTCCCCCACTGTCTCTCTAAATAAAATAAATAAATAAACATTTTTTTTAAAAAGAACCATTGGGACACCTGGGGGGCTCAGTCAGTTAAGCGTCCGACTTCAGCTCAGATCATGATCTCACAGTTCATGGGTTTGAGTCCCACATTGGGCTCTGTGCTGACAGCTCAGAGCCTGTAGCCTGCTTCACATTCTGTCTCCCTCTCTCTCTGACCCTCCCCCACTCACTCTCTGTCTCTCTCTCTCTCAAAATAAAATAAAGACATTAAAAAAGTTTTTAAAAAGAGAATCACAGTTTGCTAGACTTTGAAGGAAGTCTAAACAAGGAAACTAAATAGTGAGTGACCTCAAATGTCCCCACCCATTAGCAGCAGAGTAGGCCCAACCCAGTGCTTCTTCTACAACATGAAACCTCACTCACTGCCCAGAAGCACTGCCACCCATTCCAAACCCCCACTTAGGACTCCATGCAGTTCCAGAGATCTTTCTAGAAAATCAGGTCACTCATCCCACTCTGGACTTTGTGGGGCCTCTCTCTCCTGAGCCAGCCATCCCCATGTGGAGGAAAGGCAGAGAATGGGAAACCTTGACCAGCTACAGTATAGCCACGTGCGCACGTTGAACCTGAAAGGGAAGGGGGATTGCCCCCCATTCATTTCTCTTCTCTAGACTCCTCCCACGCTCGTGAGGTGCTTCTCTGCTATATCTTTCCATCCTTTCTTCTTTAGGTGCCTTGATGTTCACCATAATCACATTTCCCAGTATCCTGATGTGGGGAAGTCTGAGACACCCCCAGGTGCCACACTCAGATAAAGTTGGCCTTAATGGCTCTTGTCTTTTGGATTGTGAACTCTGGGCTGCCATTGCTTGTTGTCTTCATTTAGACATTGCATCCCCATAGAGGCGAAGACAGAGGGAAATATGTATCCCCACATGCCAGGGTGGGGACAGAGGGATATATGTATCCCTAGATATCAGGGGGGCAGTCTGCAAAGATGCTGGTCTTTGCAAACCCTAGCCCAGCTACGCAGCCTCTGGGGAGAGTGGGCAAAACCATATATAACACCATGCCTTGACATCATTAAACTGTCCACGCTGTGCCCTCTCTATTCATACTCTAATTCAGGGTCATGGAGATAAAGAATTAAATACCACCCAAACATCTGGACAGGGAAGAAACTTCATGGCCCCAAATGCGTTGTAAGTAATATTCTGAGAATGTTGATGCCACTATAAGGAAAATGGCTTACGCAAGAGATTTCTCACCTGAGAAGGCGGAAAATAATGAATTTATTGTTCTTCCTCTTTTCTAAATGCAAGAAAACTTGAGTTTCCCTAAATTAAAATGAAGTAGTCTTCAAAACCTTCAAGGTCGTTGGGGCACCTGGGTGGCTCAGTCAGTTAAGCAGCTGACTTCAGTTCAGGTCATGATCTCACAGTTCGTGGGTTCAAGCCCTGTGTCGGGCTCTGTGCTGACAGCTCAGAACCTGGGGCCTGCTTCAGATTCTGTGTCTCCCTCTCTCTCTGACCCTCCCCCACTCACACTCTGTGTCTTTCTCTTTCAAAAATAAGTAAACATTTAAAAAATTTTTAAAAACAAACAAAACCTTCAAGATCACGAAAAGGAATAAAAGACTGAGAAACTAACGCTGATTGGAGGAGGCTCAGGGCCTATGATAACTAACTGCCATGTGGGGTCATGGACTGGATCTTGAAAGAGAAAAGGCGTATGAGTGGAAAAGCTGATGAATTCTGAAATGTGCAGTTTAGCTAATAGTATTCAGCCAAAAGATGTTAATATTAAGGGCAGCTGGGTGAAGGGTATTAGAAAACTCTCTATACCACCTGCAGCTTTCCTGATGATCCAAAATTAAAAGTTCATTAGTGGGGGGAGGGTTTCAAGTAGAACAAAGGACATTTCACCTCTTGACACCAAGAGCAGAATGGGTAAAGGGGAGCCTCAAGTGAGGCACAGTTGATAGCAAATCTAGCTCAATGTCACTCAGGCCCTGAGTGTTTAGAAGCACTCTGGTGGAAATGCCAGAGAGAAGGCAAAGGAGGTGCTCAGAGATACTGGAGTGAACAAGCAACACCAGCAAAAAAGCCAAGAGAGGTCAACTGGCTGCATCCTCCCTGCTGTGGGGATTGCTTTCTTCTTTATGAGAAACAGAAAGCAAATAAACATCAAGCTAGGCCAGCTTGGGTGCAAGTTCCTAGATTATAATATATGTAAATATATATTTTATATACACATGTATAGAAGGAGGAGGGAGCTTTTTTATATAATTTATTGTCAAGTTAGCAAAAATACAATATATACAGTGTGCTCTTGGTTTCAGGGGTAGATTCCTGTGGCTCATCGCTTCCGTACAACATCCAGTACTCATCCCAATAAGTGCCCTCCTCAACGCCCATCACCCATTTTCCCCTCCCCTCACTCTCCTATCAACCCTCAGTTTGTTCTCTGTATTGAAGAGTCTCTTAGGGGCTCCTGGTTGGCTCAGTAAGTTGAGCGTCCGACTTCAGTTCAGGTCATGATCTCACATTCCTGAGTTTGAGCCCTGCATCAGGCTTTGTGCAGACAGCTCAGAGCCTGGAGCCTGCTTCAGATTTTGTGTCTCCCTCTCTCTCTGCTCCTCCCCTCCTCATGCTCTGACTCTCTCTCCCTCACTCTCAAAAATAAATGAACATTAAAAAAAATTTTTAGAGCGTCTCTTATGGTGTGCCTCCCTCTTTGTTTGAAATGAGTGGGAGCTTTTTAATAAAGGAAAACCTTAACATTTTAAAGTAGAATTAAAAAATAGAGCCAAGAGGTCAGGCAAACAAATGGGGAGGAGATGAACTCAGAATCTCCTCAGGTCAGGCAGAAGCAGAAATCAATTTGAGCACACAACCCCACTGGAAACCAAGCATGCCCTTGCTAAGCCCCCAAGTCACCCTTCTCAAGTCAACCGCTCTCTGACAGGCTGACCCCCAGTGAACAGCAGGACAGCACAGGCTGGCAGCCCACATGTTAAGCAGGCTTGTCTATAAACTGGAGGCGGGGGGGGGGGGCGGCTCATGAAGTCACACCCTCTTGCCAACACCTTCACCTCCACTCTGCAGCCACTTCCTGGCCAAACCCACCGAAAACACTTCCAGCTGCAAAACAAAGGCTGCAAAGAAAGGCTCCAGGGAGCAGTCTTCACATTCAGGACACATCTGAGTCTCTAGGCTTTGACTCTGTTCTTCATCATTTCCACATTTATTGGTTTATCCAACAATAGTGCACAGTGGGTCTCAAAACCATTGCAGATTTGACCTCTCATCCTTGTTAACTAGCCTGCCAAGTTATTGCCATCTTAGACCTGAGGAAGCTGAAGGTGTCATTTATGTAAGCTCGTGACACTGACAAGTGGCAGAGCTGAGACAAACACAGGTCAAGCTTCAGAGCCAATCCTAGGCCTCCAATATCACAGTACATCACATTTAATATGTGTGAGACTCTGGGGGCATATAAGAAACTACTTTTTAAATGTTTTTATTTATTTTTGAGAGAGAGAGAGAGAGAGAGACCGTGTAGGGTCAAAGAGAGAGGTAGACACAGAATCCAAAGACAGGCTCCAGGTTCTGAGTTAGCCGTCTGCACTGAGCCCAACGCGGAGCTCGAACTCACAAACCGTGAGATCATGACCTGAGCCAAAGTCGGACGCTTAACCAACTGAGCCACCCAGGTGCCCCTAAGAAACTATTTTTTCAAATTTATTTATTGATTTGTTTTGAGACAGAGAGAGCACATGAGCAGGGGAGGGGCAGAGAGAACGAGAAGGAGAATCCCAAGCAGGCTCCATGCTACAAGCACAGAGCCCAATATGGGACTCAAACTCATGAACCATGAGATCATGACCTGAGCCAAAACCAAGAGTCAGTTGCTTAACCTACTGAGCCACCCAGGCACCCCAAGAAACTATTTTTAATGGCTCTTATCCTCAAGCAGATGAACAAAGAGGCCAAAATGCCGCCTACAATCAACTGAATAAACATTTCTTAATAATTAAATCTCAGGGGCACCTGGGTGGCTCAGTCCATTAAGCATCCAACTTCGGCTCAGGTCATGATCTCACGGTTTGTGGTTTGAAGCCCCGCGTCAGGCTCTGTGCTGACAGCTAGCTCAGAGCCTGGAGCCTGCTTCAGATTCTGTATCTCCCTCTCTCTTTGACCCTCCCCTGCTCACACTGTCTCTCTCTGTCTCTCAAAAATAAATAAAAGACATAAAAAAATTTTTAAATAATTAAATCTCAATAAATGATAAAAATGTGACTTAAAACTGCAATGCAACTATTAATGGATTCCTGAAATACAAAAGACATACTTTAGGGGGGAAAAGAGTTAATGGGGGTGCCTGAATGGTTTAGTTGATTAAGCATCCAACTTCCTATCAGGTCATGATCTCATGGTTCATGAGATTGAGCCCTGCATCAGGCTCTGTACTAACAGCTCAGAGCATGGAATCTGCTTAGGATTCTGTCTCCCTCTCTCTGTCCCACTCTGCCCTCTCTTGCATTCTCTCTCTCTCTCTCAAATAAATAAACATTTTTAAAATACATGTATATTAGGTATTTAAATGTAAGCACTAGTAGAATATGAATGCATATTAGAATTTCCAATTTCCAACTAGAAAGAAAATGAAAAGAAATAAAGAATATTTCATCAATTTAATAAAAATAAATAATAGGGAAATAAGGAAACAAATAGAAAGTATAATAAATAGAGAACATAAAGAGCAAGAATAAGACCAAGCATCCTGGATGCCAAATAACTGTTAAGAGAGTTGAATTCTGCTTTTAAAAACTCAAGATACCTAGAACAGATTTGAAAACCAAAAATGAAATTATGCTTTCTTTAAAAGAGACGAACCTAAAACAAAATGACACAGTGGAGTTGTAAAAGATTAAATGAACAAACAGATATTAGATAAAAGCAAACAAAAAGAAGCAGGGGTAGAAATATTAAGGGTCAGAAAGAAAGTGTTAGGCCAAAAATTTAAACAGGTTAAAGAAGGATATTATAAGTGATAAAAGTTCACTCCATGAAGAAGCTACAATAATAAAAAAATGAAAGTGTATACAGCAAACAATATTCAAGGCAATGGCTCTTAGAAATGCAAAGAGAATTCAGAAAGAAAGAAAGAGAAAGGGAAGGGAAGGGGAGGGGAGGGGAAGGAAAGGGAAGGGAAGAGAGGGGAAGGGAAGGGAAGGGAAGGGAAGGGAAGGGAAGGGAAGGGAAGGGAAGGGAAGGGAAGGGAAGGGAAGGGAAGGGAAGGGAAGGGAAAGGTAAGGAAGAAAGAGGTGCCTAGGTGGCTCAGTTGGTTAAACATCTGACTTTGGCTCAGGTCAGGATCTCACAGTTCCTGGGTTCAAACCTCACCTCAGGCTCTGTGCTGACAGCTCAGAGCCTGGAGCCTACTTCAGATTCTGTGGCTCCCTGTGTCTCTGCCCCTCCCCTGCTCATGATTTGTCTCTGTCTTTCTCTCTCAAAAATAAATAAACATTGGAAGAAAGGAAGGGAGGAAAGATGAAAGAAGTAGAGAGAGAGAAAAGAAGGAAGAAGGAAGTGGGAGGGAGGGAGAATGGAAGGAAGGAAGAAAAGTATAGCAAGACAGTGTAAAGTGCCTCTCTTTAAACAGACAAAAAAAGAAATAAGTATGTAAATTATTTTGACAACACAGTTATCAATCCTGATTTAATAGAGATGTATAAAGAGAATAATGTACACTTTAAAAAAAGAATATACTGGGGTGCCTGGGTGGCTCAGCCAGTTAAGCATCTGGCTTCAACTCAGGTCATGATCTCACAGTTTGGTTCGTGGGTTCGAGCCCCACATCAGGCTCTGTGCTGACAGCTAGCTCAGAGCCTGAAGCCTGTTTCAGATTCTGTATCTCCCTCTCTCTCTGACCCTCCCCTGCTTGCACTCTCTCTGTCTCTCATAAATAAATAAAAAGCATTTTTAAAAAAAGAATATATTCATGTTTATAGAAAATTGAAAATTAGTGATCATGTTCTTGGCCACAACTGTATGTTTTTTCTCAAAAGTTAAAATTTTATAGGTCATGTTCACTAACTACAATGTCATAAATTCAGAAGCAAATGCTTAAAAGAGAAGCAAGCAAAACATTTTAACTACTGAGTAAACCTGGGAAAGGATCCTTTAAAGAACTTAGCAAACGAAACAATTATTAGAAATAAAATGACAAAATTATTTAGAACTAAAAACATTTAGAGCCCTTCTTTCCAGTCCCTTTGGGATATGGCTAAACCCATACTCAGAGGAAAATTCATAGTCTTATATTATTTTTTAATTATAAGAAAGATTTAAAAATGAATTTTGCACAAATAATAAGCACATGTAAAAATACTCAATATCATTAGGCCCCAGGGAAACTAAAACCCTGAAAAGTACCATTACATACCTTCTAAAATTGATTTTTAAAAAAACGACTGGTAACACCTCATGTTGGAGAGGACGTAGGAACTGGGACTCTCATATGTTGCTGGTGAGATGTAAAACGGTAGAACCAGTTTGGAAAAATGGTTGGCAATGTCTTAAAACGTGAGACATATATCTGCTCTCTAATCCAGGCTTTCCATCTGTAGGCGTTTATCTCATATTTAATTAATTAATTCCTAAAAGGACTTAGAACAGTGCTGCTCTATTGTGTGACCTCATATTTTAATGATGTACCTTGTACAGCAGATCAAGTAGTGTGATCGCCCCCTCCTCATTAAGGGATTTCTGTCCTTTTCTATGAACAGTAACAGAAAACATCTTAATGGGGATAACCCACCGGCCCTTCTGAGTCAGAAAACAGACTATAAACACCTTGCTGCCACTTCCTCCCCTCTCCCTTTCAGGAGAAGCAGAGACCAGTGGAGGGCAGATCAATGCTAAGGGGAACTGGCAAGCCCCCTGCCCACCTTGGTTCAAATTAACACCTTGCCCATGTCCCTTCTGCAGACACCTGTTCACCGAGAGCAACACCATTTGGAGGAAGAAGCATGGATGGAGACCACCGTGGTCTGCACCCAACACTGTGGACATGGAGCACAAAAGCACCCCCTATCTGTAAAGCTGGGGTGACTGCATGCAGCCCTCAGAGCGTGGGGGAGCTCACCTGTGAGGTTCCGCCTAAGTAGCACCCAGAATCAGCAGCGTTCAGTACGTTTTATTTCTCTTCTAATTTAGCCAAGGCCTTTGTTGGTCACAAAATCCTTCTGACAGTTGAACTGCTTGTGTTGTTTGAATTTGGTTTACAAATGTATACAGAGTACGCATCACTATGTAATCAGAAGCAACAACAAAGATATTCCCTCTACAGGGAAAAAAAATCAATAACTCTGGACAAATAACCTTCTAGGCATTTATTAGCTAATCTCGTAACAAGGCAGATCGGATAAAGTGGGGAGTGAGCGGGCAGGCAGCAACACAGCCACGTTATAATACCGCCATGTTACAGTTATGGGACACTTCTGCACTGACGATCTCAGACGTGTTACGATTGCACAACATAACAGCACAGGCTCTCCCCCCCACATACCCGCTTTCCCTTCCTGCAGGCCTCTGACATCCCAACAAAACACTGTCCGTGACACATCTCTCTCCATGACACCATCCCCTACCTCCTCTACATCCGTGTAGAGCACTGATCACTACCTGCCTAAATACAGACAGACCCCTATCTACACCTGCTTCTCTAGGTAATAGACTTAGATCTACCTCTTTTACCTATAGATCTGTAACTAGAGAAGTAGATATAGATCTAGATATTTCTCTAGATACAGCTATAGATAGACAGCCTCTCTCTCCTACCAGAATGCTTATGTGTTTTACGTGCTGTTGTAGCACCAACAGACATAGTAGGCACTCAGTAAATTTTTGTTGTATGAAGGAATGACTGTGATGGGCAATATATCCCTATATATCCCTCCTCCTGGTCTGCATGTCCTCATGTAATCTCCCCTCCCTGAGTGTGGGCCAAACTGAGTGACTCAGTTTTAACAAATAGGATACAACTGAAGTGATGAGAGGTCATCTCCAAGATCCGGTTACGGAAAGACTGTGTTTGGGGTGTGCTTTCTGACCCTCAGGGATCCCGCACTGCCATGTAGTGAGGACACTGGGGCAGCTCATGGAGAAGTCCATATTGTGAGGAGCTGTTATGGACTGAATTGTGTTCCCCCCCAAATTCAAGGTTTGAATGATTAGAGCCAAATATATGGCTATATGGAGATAGGGCCTTTAAAAAGGTCATTAAGGTGAAAAAATAATAAGGGTTATTAAGGTTAAATAGTAATAATAAGAGGGGCACCTGGGTGGCTTAGTCGGTTAAGTGTCTGACTTCAGTTCAGGTCATGATCTTGTGGTCGGTAAGTTCAAGCCCCGCATCAGACTCTGTGCTGACAGCTCAGCGCCTGGAGCCTGCTACAGATTCTGTCTCCCTCTCTCCCTCTCTCTCTCTCTCTCTCTCTCTCTCTCTCTCTCTCTGCCCCTCCCCAGCTTGTGCTCTGTCTCTGCCTCTCTCAAAAATAAACATTAAAAAAATAGTAATAATGGAGCAGAACCCTAGCGCAATATGACTGCTGTCCCTATAAGAAAGAGGGACACCAAGAGTGCACATGCACCCAGAGAAAAGGCCATATAAGGGCACAGCAGGAAGGCCGCTCTCTGCAGGCCATGGAGAGAGGCCTCAGAACAAAGCAGACCTGCGGGCACCTTGATCTTAGACTTTCAGCCCACAGAATTGTGAGAAAATGAATTTCCACAGTTGAAGCTACCTAGCTTGTGGCACTTTGTTATGGCAGCCCTAGCAGGTTAAGACAGGATCCAAGGACATAGGAGTGACCTTGAAAGCTGTCTCCAGCCCCAATTGAGCCTTGAGATGGACTGTAGCCTTGGTGCCCAGCTCGATGACGACCTCACTGGAGACCCAAAGCCGGAGCTGCCCAGCTGAGCTGGGTCCAGATTCCTGACCAGCAGAAACCTAGAGAGAATAAACTGTTGTTTTATGCCACTACATTTTGGTAGAACTCGGCATGCAGCAGTTGGAACGAATACAATGAATGACTGGTAAGGGCATATTATCATTATCCTCTGTTGAAGCAAGAGAGAAAGCTAAGTGTCAAAGACACGGAGCACTTTGCCTAAGGTCAAACAGCCCAGCAGACTCTCTCAAGGGAGAGGAGAGGAGGCCAGAGATAAGTTTGGCCTCCACACAATTTTTTCCTTGGGCTACCCTGGCAGACCAGTCCAGCTGGGGGCACCAGGATATAGAGAACATTCCTGAAATACTTCAGGGTGTCACTTTAATGGTCTCCTTGGCATCTTTGCTGCCAAACAGAGTTAAAAGAGAGTTGGTATTTTAACAAGGACCACCCTGGTAACCTTACCATATGCAGTAATGAGGTCCCTTGGACGTGGTCTCAGAGAACCATCTCCCTTGCTACCAAACAGTGTGCTTTTGAGGGTCACGTTCAAAAGGACTCTAATGTGCAGGACTCTATCATAAGTTATAATAGCAAAGACTTGTAGAACATTAGGTACATTCAAGGCAATGTTCTAAGCATTTTATTATATTCATGTAATCATCTGAAGCCATTTCTGCTATTAACCCATTTTATAAACAAGGAAACTGAGGCACCAAAGAGCTAGGCAATTTGCCCAAGGTCACATACCTAGCAAGCAACAGAACCTAGATCTAAGCCCAGGCATGTTAGCTCCAGAGTTAATGCTTTGACAGATTTTTCTCCAGGTCTTCCCTTTTTTTAATATATACAATGGAATAACCATTCATTAGCAAGTCTCTTTATCCCATACTCTCTCTAGTTTTAAAATATCAAAGTGAAAAATAACCACAATGCATGAAAGACACCTTGCCATGCCCCCATGGAAAGCTTTTCAGAGCTCCTTGCTGCCCTTGGAGTGACTTGCAAGGCCCTCCAGGCTCTGACTCCCACCTCTGACCCCAGCCTGAGCCAACCACCCTCCTCCACTCATCCGGCCACATCTTCTCTGCGGAAACCCAGCAGCCAGCGCCCCGTCTCCCTGCCTTTGTGCCGGCTCTGCATGGCACACCTTCCCTCCTTCCCGTCCCCCTGCTAAACATGCCCCAGCACCTTCACACCAGTTGGGTGCCTTAGCCCAGCCCCCTGCCCCCCTCCCCCCGTGAGCCCCCTGTGTCCTACCCGCTTATCTCCCTCTCCCACTGGACACTGATTTCCACAAGAGCAGGAACAGGCTATTTATCTTTATATTCCCGGCAATTAGCACAGCACCGGGCACCTATTAAGTACCAGTTTCTTGAATGAACACAAGCCCTCCAAAGAACCTAGCAACACTTTTAGTTATGCACCGCAACTGTCTCCACTAGACCATTCCGGAGCACAGAGGCATACAAAAGTCACACTGGAAGGGGCCCGGGAGGGATGCTGGGTTAGTCCAATACCTTCAATAAACAGCTTTAAAAAACAACTTCAGAGACAAGAATCAACTTGTCTCAAGTAGTCAATGGCAGACATGGGAGCCCAGTGAGGTCACGTTTCCAGGTGTCTGAGCCCCTCAAATGCTCAGAAGCATCTTATTAGTTTCCTCTGGCTGCTGTGACAAATTGTCATAAACTTAGCTTAAAAGCAACGCGAATGTATTATCTTACTGCTCCAGAGATGGAAAAGTCCAAAAGGACTCTCGCTGAGCTAAAGTCATTAATGGAACTGGATTCCTTTCGGAGGCTGTAGGGGAGAATAAGTTCCCTTTTCCAGCTTCTAGAGGCCACTGCATTCCTTCACTTGTGATCCCTTCCTTCTTCAGAGCCAACGTGGTAGCATCTTCTGTCCTCTCCTCTCCTGCCTCCCTCTTTCCCTTGGAAGGACCCTGATGACAGTCCAAGATAATTTCCTCAAGATCCTTAACTTAATCACATCAGCAAAATTCCTGTCGCTGTGGAAAGAAACCTACTCACAGCTTGTGGGGGTTAGAAGTGGGCATCTTTGAGTACCACTCTGCTGTCCACCACAGCATCCTGCTGTCACTGATCTGAGCAGATCCATCTGTTAGCATCTTCTGTGGACATGATGGCAAAACAAAAACAAAAACAAACAAACAAAAAAACCCTTCACCAATATTCGGACATACTTTGTTCTCTCTTCTCACTTCTGAAGGTCCAGTTTTGAACAGGTCGGAGAAGTGGTTCCCAATATATTTATATACAGTATTGTCTGTGAGTAACTATGGTATCTCCTCTATAATGTTTATGCCTTGGGCATGTATTTCTAATATTTTGATCCTTCTGATTGATTCCCTACAGAGTCGGGAACATCTAAGTTGCAAAAAGAGGGCATGGCAGAAATGTTTAGTGGGAAATGTTTTGTGGGTATCACCATGTGCTGGGCAGTCTGGGCCTTATTAAATTTACCCCCCAACATAGCCTTCTGAGCCTGGCTCTATTATGTCCTGTTTCATAGATAAAGAAACTCACTCAGAGAGATGAGGCAGCCTATCTAACCCACAGAACCAGTAAGTGGCACAGTGAGTTTGAAATCCATATTTATTTGGCTCCAGAACTTACACTGTTTCCACTAGACCTTATTGGTTCCCCCCATCCCCCACAAAGTTCAACTCTTTTTAGCTTCCAGGTTGATCGACTGATGAAGAGAAACAGAGAAAGGGGGATGGGGTAGGAGAGAGAAAGAGATGGAGAGAAGCAGAGAAAGACTGCCAGGGTGGATCAATTTGGTTGAAATCTTCCATGAGCAAGCAAGTTTGGGGGAACCCTTCTGGGGAGTATGGGTGCCCCTCCACCAAAATCTGCAGTGAGGTCCTGGAGACTGCTGGTTGCTAGGCAATTCCTTGCCAACCACACTTCATACCAACCTAATTAACAGATTTCACCTGAACTTCAACAGTTGCTAGGTAACTTTCTGGGGATCTTTTTCCCTCCCTTCCAGGCCAATAATGGATCCCCAAGGAAGAGGACAAGGTGACTGTGCAAAATCCACCAAAGATATATCTACACGTAAAATTCTCCTTGTGGCTTCACTATACCCACCAAGAATATGCAAGTCCAGGAAATGCAATGCAGTGGCACCGGCCTTGTTACAAGAGGTTCCACAAGCCAGTAAATTGATTCTTCAGAGGCAAGAGACTTATGGGGCCAGATAAGGCCAGACACAAGGCAGAACTATCTAGAACAAGAACTCTTATTGGAGACTCTAAAGTGACCGATCCTTTGAGTCACCTGAGAGGGAGGAAAGGGCGCTGATATGTATGGAACACCTGTTATTACCTGGCGGCAGGTTAGATGTTTCCACAAATCTCATTTCATCCTCACGAAATTCCAGTGAGATGGGCAGCTGTTACCACCCACGTTAAAACACGGCTAAAGGGGCGCCTGGGTGGCTCAGTCGGTTAAGCATCCAGCTTTGGCTCAGGCCATGATCTCATGGGTTTGAACCCCACATCGGGCTCTGTGCCGACAGCTAGCTCAGAGCCGGGAGCCTGCTTCAGATTCTGTATTTCTCTCTCTCTGACCCTTCACTACTCGCACTATCTCTCTCTGTCTATAAATAAATAAATAAATAAATAAATAAACAAACAAACAAACATTTAAAAAACACACACACACACAGCTAAAGTCATGAGAAACCACCGTTCAGAAGCAGTAAGTAATTTGATCGTGATCCTTCCCCCAAAGGAACAGGAAGTTAAAGACAAGATGGGCTGACTAAATTCCATCACCTGATCCTGCCGCAGGTCCCTGCATGGGGCTGTCTCCACAAGATAACAAGTAGCCATCATTCGTTCCGGGTGACCTCAGTATCACAACAAACCAGCAACAAAAACACAAGCTGGAAAACCATGAGTCCCCTCCCGTGTTCATTGCCAGGGACGTAACACCAACCTAAACCAACAATTCTTAAACTTTGTGGTCCCAGAACCTCTTCACACTGTTAAAAATTAATGAGGACTCAAAGAGCTTTTGTTTCTGTGGGTTTTATCTATTAATACTTACCATATGAGAAATTAAAACTGAGCATTTAAAAATATATATGTTTGTAGACCAATTAATTTCAACAATAACAATAAGGAACCACCGCATGGTGAACGGAAATAACTCATTTTTATGTAAAGTAACCACTTTCAACAAGGAAACACCAAAGACCGAGAAGAGCGGCCCTGTTTTACAAGGCCGCGGATCTCTTTGATGCGTGGCTTCACAGAAGACCCGGGTCCTGGCCCCTGCTTCTGTATTCCGTGGGTAGCATTATCACATGCCAGACAATCCCCAGAACATCTCGCTCTCCCTCTCCCCTGTACATTTGCGACAGAACGGGAGTGAAAGAAGCAAATAACATCCTATATAAAATAGTTTTGACCTGGAGGAGCCTCTGAAAGGGTCTCAAGTCCCCCCGGAGTTCCCCAGACCACATTTGGTGAAACACTGCCTTAGGCATACTTATCTGAATGCCCAAAATGCATCCAGGGTTTGACTGTGTCCCTTCCTGTTTCTAGCCAACTATTTTAGAACATCCCACATCTTTCTTGCCAGGAGCATTTCATGGTCCCTTAAAAGCCCAGACTGTCCCCTCCGGTATGCAATCTCTGCAACGCTATCTGCAAAAAACAAGATACAGATACCGGATCCGGACTCACTGAAATGGTTCAAAACATCAGAATACGGATAGTTTGTGTCTTCACAGCTCCCTTTCCCCCACCGCTTCCGGTAACAGGTGCAGAAAGAAGCGTGTGATCTCCGGGCCTCTGTGATTGGTAGAACGGACAGATACTGGAGCGAACTAGGCCAATCAGAACCCTCCCTTCAACGTTGTTCACCCTGGCTTGCAATTTCTGTGACTCCTGAGGTATTAGCATCATCAACTTTGTGCGGGCACTTCAGAGCCATTCATCCTGCCCTCGAACCCCAATCCCACCCGTACAGTTTCACATGTTGGAGATTCTGTCAAATGATTTCTATGGGCTCTGTTAACATTGAGGCACTGCTCCAGTTTTTCCTGCTGAAATTCCACCCTGGTTGTACTGCCCATCAGAGTCCACGCGACTGAATGAAATCCCTTCCCAAAGCCTGGAATACAGACGCTCTTCTCTCTGCTCCCTTCCACCCTCCTACACTCTTGCCCAAACTCTTCTTCAAGGAGCTGAAGTATTCTCTGCTTTCACAGCAGGGGTGAAGCGGCCCAGGATATCTTTCTTACCTTGCGACTAAGTGCCACCCATTCCGACACCCACATGTGCTGACATGGCGGTGTGCCACAGCGAGTGTGCCTTATGTCTTTGCATAAAAGAATCCCTCTGCCCTAGGATTCAGTTTGATTTGCTTCAACAACCATTTACGAAGCATCTACTTTGGGCCAGACATGACACTGAGAATACAGTAGAGAAGATGAAACATACAATAGCCCCCCTTTATCCAGGAGGGATATGTTCCAAGCCCCCAGTGGATGTCTGAAACCATGGAGAATACCAAACCCTATCCATATGTGTTTTCTTATGCATGCATACCTATGATAAAGTTTAATTTCTAAATTAGACACAATAGGAGAGTAACAACAATAAGCAATCAAATAGAATTATTATAACAATATACTGTAAGAAAAAGTATGGGAATGTGGTCTCCTTCACTGTCAAAATATCTTATTATACTATACTCACCTTTTCTCCTGTGATGGTGTGAGAAGATAAAATGCTGCCTGAGGAGAAAAAGTGAGCTGGATGACGAGGCTTTGTGACATAGTATTAGGCTACTTCCGCTCTTCTGACAATATGTCAGGAGGCTCATCTGCTTCTGGACGGCAGCTGACCACAGGTAACAGAAACCAGGCCCAGCCAAACCGTGGATGGCGCTGGAGTGGGGGTGCAGTGGGGGGACGAGAGGACTATGTAACCACTAACTACAAGAGCTAACTAGTGAGCTTCATGTTACACATGGGACTCTCCAGTACAAATGACAGATCAGCCACTCAACCCCGGATAAAGCAAAAGGGATGATTATTGCCTCTTCTAACTAATAAACCATCAAAAGCACCTTTGTGTGGGTTTTCTCCATTTACCCTCCACCCCCTCCCCCCCAGCACTCCAGATCCATTCTCTGCCCTTCTCTCCCCTGCTTTGCACCCAGGAGGCTGACCTGGAATTGATCTCATTCTTTGTGCCTAGCCAGTGCAAGTACCAGCAGAAGACTGAAAGGCTTGTAGGGGGTGAGGTCAGAGTGTTTACTTCCGCCCAGCTCATCCCTGCTTCCTCTCTGCCTTGTCAGTGACTGAATCCCTCTTCCCTGGCTCCAGCTCTGGTCAGGTGCTGGTAACATTGCTTGTGTCATCCCTTCAGGACTAAGGGTACCAATGGCCCCACACTGTTGCTGGTCCCTGGGTGAATCACTGCGCTTTCTTAGTTTCCTTAATCCTCTGATCCCACCCCTCTGCCAACACTCTGTAAACAGTCCTGACATTAGCCTCTTTTCACCTAAGCCCTTCTGAGTATTCCATCTCTCCCCACAGGGCAGGGTGGCCACTGGCCTCTTGAGCCTTCTACCCTCACGCCATCAAGCCGCAAGGCAAGAGTTTCTCTTGCTCTCGAGGTACCTACTACATTCTGGTCACGTGCCCATCCCTGAGCCAATCACTGGGGCCAGAGGAATTCAGTGGTCTGATTGGCCAGGTGTAGTCACATGACTGACGTCCAAAGCCAGCAGTGGAGCCCTGGTCATCCAAAACCATGGCTTGAGAGTGAGAGAGGAGGATCGCCTAAAGGAAATTCTGGGTGCTGTTACCAAAAGAAGGAATGGGCCTGCGTGGGCCCAAAACAAGGAATTTCTACTTGAGAGTGAGAGAGGAGGATCGCCTAAAGGAAATTCTGGGTGCTGTTACCAAAAGAAGGAATGGGCCTGCGTCGGCCCAAAACAAGGAATTTCTACTTCAACATTCTGAGGGAGAGAGAGAGAGAGAGAGAGAGAGAGAGAGAGAGAGAGAGAGAGAGAGAGAACCAGATGAAAAGCTGGCGGAGTTAGAGATGAAAAGGTCACCAGTGACAGGGATTGTCCCTCGGTAGACTACCTGTGTCAGGAAGTTCTTGTCCCCCTTTTACATCAAAGATAATTCTCAGCTCAAGCCTGCTCAGGGTCTCTCACCAAGAGAGAGCCAGCCTTGGAGTGCTCCTCTGTGGTTCTCTGGACTGTAGACTTTTTCCAGTTACAGGAAAACACTTAATGCCATTTTGCTTCTTGATAATGAGCTACCCCAAAAGTTGAAGTTCAGGGGTGTGCCAAACCTCATCAGTCAGTGACTTCTTCCAAAATTTCATAATGGGCATGGACATGTGAGAACTTCCAAGTGATCACTTATAACAAAGATCTCTCCTCATTCAGTTTAATGCAGCAAATATACTCTATGGAATTATTTTTGGAAATTTTAAAACACCATACAAATAGCAGGCATAATTAATGTTGCATTTAAAACATTGTCCTGGGCCCTGTTCCCCCACTCAGCCCTTTGAGGGAGCAAACCCATCTCCCACGACATGCACCCAACACCATCAAAGGCCGATCCTTCACATCCACTGTCCATTCATACCTCAGAACTGCCTATTCCACCAACACCCCATCCCAATTTGCTCCAAATCCCAAGTCCTCCTGACCTCATTGTCCTTTCTCTCCTCCCTCTTCAGACTTGATACCTTCCTGGATATGATGCTGCCTTTCTGATGTTGCCACGCTACCCCTGGCCATCCCGTCTCAGTCCACAAGATCCAGGGCCTCTCTCTGATCCAGAACAGACACTCCTTTTGAGATGCTTTAGTTCTCATGTCCTCCTGATTTATAAGAAGGAAAGTGGACAACGCAGGAATCCTGAGTCATGACCTCTAAAGAAAACGCACTTTTTAGCATGCCAGGATGTCAAGTGGTGGGAGAGAGTAGTGAAATACAGCAAGCCCCGAGAAGAAGCTCCTTGACTGTGAGACTTGCACCTCTGTCCACCAGTGTACTCAGTGGCTGATAACCTTGTAGTCAATTAAATCTGATCCCCTATGGTCAATTTGTTGTCTTTCTGTGCTTTCTCCTCCCTTAATTTGGATTCCTATGTCTATGGCTATATAACATAAACATTAAAAGAAAAAGTTATAGAATCACATGGACCTATTTTCAAATTTGGGCACTGTCTCTTACCAGCTGTGTGACCTCAAACAAGTCACTTAATTTTTCTGAGCCACAGTTAGTAAAATGGGAAAAACAATTCTGCCCTGCCCACCTCATAGATTATCTGGGGATTAAGCGAATCAGTGAAAGAACCCAGTAGGTACTTTTAAAAAAGTATGAGATATTATTATTATTACTATTAATAAAACTCAAGGGGACATAAATTCCGTTTTCCTCCCCTTCCCATCACCACAGCACCCCTCAAATTACCCTTTGAATGCAAACACCTACTCCACCCAAGTCCAAGATCCTCCCAGACCACCAGGAAACTACTTTCCTCATACGGCCCTCTTGAGAAGAATCACCACCCAGAGCTCATCTCTCCATAGAAACCCAGAGAATAAATAGAAGCAGCAGGTTTTCAGCAGTTTCCACTCTGACTGGTTCAATTAAATTAAATCCCACAAAACTCTTCCATTAGCATGTGGGTGGAGAAGCCAGAGATGGCTCAGTGACCTTCGTTCCATGGTTCACTTAGACCTTCCAATTATTTTCAGCTAATATCTCATCTCCTTGCCTGGTATTAACAAGTAACCTGCACCAGCCTCTGTGTGAGGAGATGTGGTTAGGACAAATCTGCTGTAACCTTAACGTCTCTTTCAAGGGCGGAAATTATAAATATGTTTTTCTAAATCATGAAACATGTTATCAAGTACTTTTCTTTCTTCTCCTAGTGGGCTCTCTCTCCAATAAATAGCTTTTCTCTGTTAGCAGATTCTTGGACTGACAGAAAAGTAAGCGGCCAAAGAATAGAAATAGGATTGCTCAGTTCAGATGAGAATGTGCCAGATATACTGTGTATATTCAAAGCCCCGTGGCTGTGAAGGCACTTCACAAGTCGATGTGCCATGGGTAGGATCCCCAAATCTTTCCCCATGAGGGCTTTCTTCAAGAACAGGAATGCAGACAGCAAGCCCTCTTGTTCCCATTCAGATATAGCCAGGTGGCATCTCAAAGGTATGGTGTGGCTGGCTACCAGGGGAAGAGGGTTAACTACATGAAGGTGAAGATCCCAAGGAAGAAGAAGGGAACCCCTAGCTTTGGTGTCAAGGGAGATACAGGGATGAAAGGACAAGGATGTTCCTGGTCCCAGCTGGTGCAAGGGAAGAGGCTCTGCATTTGGATCAGCCTTGAGTATGAAATAGAAAAGTGGTAGTGCTGTACTGAGGAAAATGCAGCAGATCTACATAAACTAACATGGACACATCTTCAAAACACACTATTAAAAAGAAAAATCCAGTCGCAGTTTATCTACTTCTCTACACTGTTCCATGCATGCGAAAGACACACATTAATTTGGCCCCAAAAGCAAAGGCAACAGAAGCAAAATAAGCAAGTGGGATTACATCAAGCTAAAAAGGTTCTACACAGCAAAGCAAACAGTCAACAAAATGATAAGGTAACCTATGGAATGGAAGCAAATATTTTCAAAATCATATATCTGATAAGGTTATTATCCAACATATATAAAGAACCTATACAACCCAACAGCAATAATCATAATAATAATAATCTAATTTAAAAATAGGCAGAGGAACAGAGTATACATTTTTCCACAGAAGACATACAAATGGCCAACAGGTACATGAAAATGTGCTTAACATCATCATCATCAGGGAAATGCAAATCAAAACCACAATGAGGTATCACCTCACACTTGTTAGAATGACTATCCGTGTTGGCAAGAATATGGAGAAAAGGGAACTGTTGTGCATTGTTAGTAAGAATGTAAACTGGTGTAGCCACTGTGGAAAACAGTATGGAGGTTCCTCAAAAAATTAAAAATAGAATTACTGTATGTTCCAGCAACTCCAACTGTGAGCACATGTCCAAAGGAAGCAAAACCACTATCTCAAGGAGATAACTGTACCTGCACATTCATTGCAGCACTATTTACAAGGGCCAAGACATAGAAACAATCCAAGTATCCATCAACAGATGGGTGAATAAAAAAGTTATAATGTACCTATAGAGATATATAGAGATATAATGGAATATTATTCAGCTTTGAAGAAAATCCTGCCATTTGTGACAACATGAACAGACCTTGAAGGCATTATGTTAAGTGAAATAAATCAGACAAAGACAAATACTATTATGATCTCACTTATATGAGGCATCTATAAAACCAAGCTTATAGAAACAGAGAACAGATTGGTTGTTGTGAGAGGTGGGGTAGAGAATGGGAGGATTAGATGAAGCTGATCAAAAGATATAAATTTCCAGACAAATAAGTCCTAAAGATGTAATGTGTCACATGCTAACTACAGTTAACAATACTGAAAGGTATATTTGAAAGTTGGTAATAAAGTAGATCTTAAAAGCTCTACCACAAAGAAAATTATAATCATGAGATGATACATGTGAACTAAACTTATTGAAATGATCATTTTACAATATACCAAATCCTTATGTTGTACACCTTCTGCTAATACAATGTCATATGTCAATTATATCTCAATAAAACAGGGGGAATTGTTTAATAAGGAAAGAAAATCTCTTACGTTGACTGTAAAGAATATTTTGCACATGCAAAATAAAGCTATGTATTTGCCTAGAAGTATATGTATGTACATGCATAGAAGAAGGTCTGAAAGGTTAGACAGCAAACTTTTAGCAATAGGTACATACTGGGAGGCGACTGGGCTTGGCAAGGGAGGAAGAGAACTCGAATTCCACCACTTGGGAACTACTGCATTAGGCTCATTCTGATTTGCCCCACTCCACCCATGGGAAGTCTCTAACCTTTTCCATAAACATTGAATCTCTTCCCTTTTATAAGCGAAGATGGTGTCCTCTGTTCCTTCATGCACCTGTGTGTGCACACACATCCTGCTAGTGGGTGATTCTCAGATACCACCAACTACATGCATCATTCTGATGTATTTTATTTAACTTGGACAAGTCTCAAGAGACTCCTAACCAGTCTCCCTGTTTTGATCAAATCTACCCTACGCTCCCCTCTAGAACAAGTGACCTAAACCACAGATATAACAACATCACCACTTGAAACTCTTCAATGACTCTTGTCTCCTGAAGTGGCAGTTCTCAGTATCACTGTACACCAGAATCACCCAAAACCTTTTCTAAAATACAGACTTCTTGATGTCTCCTCCAAAGGCTCTAATCCAGCATCCTGAATTTTTAACAAGCACCTAAGACCTATGATTTGGATGCAGAGGGTATGGGGACTATACATTGAAAATCACTAACCACAGGCTAATGGTGGCCCCAGGTCCTTAGAATGGTCATCAGATCGCTCATTACCTGATTCTTACCTCTCCAGCTTCACCTTGCACCACTCCCACCTCACATATTTCCTGCCACCAACATATATCAGCCTCTGGTCTCCCACTCAGTGTCTTGCCTCTCAATGTTGTTGGCCTCGACTGTGCCCATAAGACCCTTTATGCTCATCTGCCAACACACTTCATCTGGCTAGTGGTCACACATCCTTACCTAGTTCAGGCATCACCCCTCCCAGGACACCTTCCCCAACACCCCCACATCACGTAGCATGCCCCCATTTGTCCTCTGAATACTGGAGCTTTGTCAGACAAGCTGTTACCCCGTTTCCTGGATTTTCTAGGGATCCTGGATTCTGAGGTCTTTGCAGGATTCCCAGGCCTTATTCATCCTCTGAATTCTCCAGAAGCAAACACTAACCTGGCACACTGTAAGCTCACATAGGTACAATATAGGTAATTACACCAGTACACTCTAGCTGGTTCCACTGATTCACTGTAGGGAGTTACACTGGTGCATTAGAAGTAGTTACACCAGGACACTGAAGACAGCCACACTACCTACAGTGGTAGGCAGCTGTGCTGATACAATGCAGGGAGTTACACAGATACACTGAAGGTATATCTCATTCACTATAAATTGGTTGCTGATAGTTAGATAAGCCACATCAAGGTGAGAGAGAGAGAGAGAGAGAGAGAGAGAGAGAGAGAGAGAGAGAGAGAGAGAGAGAATCTTAAGTAGGCTCCACACCCAGCATGGAGCCCGACATGGTACTTGATCTCACCACCATGAGATCATGACCTAAGTGGAAACCAAGAGCCAGAAGCTTAACCAACTGAGCCACCCAGGCGTCCCAAGGCAAGACCTTTTTAGTTGACACCTCTCTGGATCCACAAGAGCAAGTTGGTCAAGCACTAACATATGAGCCCCCACTCCTGCTTCAACCACAAGATGGTGCTGCTCAACTTCAGGTTTGATCTTTTTTCCAGACCCATGGAAACGAACATAGGCTGTGACTCAATACTTTTTAGCAGCAGTTTCACTCTGAAATTTCAAAATCCAAGATGCCATCCACCAAGCTCATGCCAACACACTACAACTGAGAAAAAGGGTCTTGTCTGGTTGCCTCAGCAGAGCCGACAGGTGCATACTAGGCACAGTTCCTAATCATCCCACACCCTCCCTGGGCTGCCATGCCATCCTCTGACCATATCCTCACCACCAAATGATTTCTGAATTCTTTTAAGTTCTCTCATGAAGACCTTACTCCCTAGAGAGCAATGCCTATCCTCAGGGGCAAAAGCAAAGGACAAACCCTTCCCTCCCTCCTTGCTTGGCT
Source organism: Suricata suricatta (assembly GCF_006229205.1). Classification (NCBI taxonomy): domain Eukaryota; kingdom Metazoa; phylum Chordata; class Mammalia; order Carnivora; family Herpestidae; genus Suricata; species Suricata suricatta. The sequence continues at coordinate 32,593,305 of NC_043716.1, forward strand.
GCAACATGGATCTTGAGGTCCTCAGGAAGTGACTCTGTGAGGTCCATCTTGTTCTTGGAGGATCTGTGCTAACCAATCATAACCCTGTTCAGTTCCAAGTCATCATTCTATAACTTGCTGCTATACAATAGGCATCTCTATTTTGCCTGCCTTCCTTCCTTCCTTCCTTCCTTCCTTCCTTCCTTCTTTCTTTCTTTCTTTCTTTCTTCCTTCCTTCCTTCCTTCCTTCCTTCCTTCCTTCCTTCCTTCTTTCCTTCCTTCCTTCCTTCCTTTCATTCTTTCTGAGAAAAGAGAAAGAGCGGGAGAGAGAGAGAGATAGAAGTGGGAGAGGGGCAGAGAAAGAGGGAGACACAGAATCTGAAGCAGGGTCCAGGTTCCGAGCTGTCAGCACAGAGCCTGATGTGGGGCTCAAACTCATGAACCAGAGATCATGACCAAAGCTGAAGTCGGCGCTTAATGAACTGAGCCACCCAGGCGCCCCTCTATTTTTCATAATGAGATTACACTACTTTTTAACTAAAACAAAGAAACAAATTTACTTATTAAAATTAAAATTCTGACAGGTTCTCATCACCTATTGTAGGATTTTCCAAAGTAACAGATCCTATGTGAAAAAATGGGGATGGTAACAGGTCTTTAAGTGAGAGAGAGAGAGACAGACAGACAGACAGAAGTTGATGATCAAGTAAATTTGGGAAATATTTGATTAAACAAAGTTAAACATATCTTTTCACTGCAGAACTTCTGGGGGACTTTAAATTATGAATGTTCATGATGAATTTTCAGGTGAAGACTAGAGTATGTGATGATACCCAAAATTATTTCATCTTTGGACCTCTGAGCATGTCAAGGGACAGAACGTTTGTTTGGAATCTCTGTCCTCCAGGGAAAGAGAATGAAACCCAGGAACCCTTTCACAACCTGGCGTGGCCCACCTTTCAGACTCCTCTGTTTCATTCTGTCTCCCTGACCCATATTAATTTCCTACTGCGACCGTAACCGATTACCACAAACTTAGTGTCTTAAACACTTCAAATTTATGTTTTTCCTTAATTTTATTTAAGTTGGTTAACATAGAGTGTAATAATGGTTTCAGGAGTAGAATTTAGTGATTCATCACTTACATACAATAGCCAGTGCTTATTCCAGCAAGTGCCCTCCTCACCCATCACCCATTTAGCTCATCCTCTGCCACCTTCCCCCAGCAAACCTCAGTTTGCTCTCTGTATTTAAGAGTCTCTTATGGTTTGTCTCCCTCTCTGTTTTTATCTTATTTTTCCTTCCCTTCCCTTATGGCCATCCATTTTGTTTCTTAAACTCCACATATTAGTGAAATCATATGGTATTCGTCTTTTTCTTACTTATATCACTTAGCATAATACATTCTTGTTCCATCCATGTTGTCACAAATGGCAAGATTTCATTCTTTTTGGCTGCTGAGCAATATTCCATTGTATACATTTACCACATCTTCTTTATCCAATCATCAGCCAATGGACATTTGGGCTCTTTCCATAATTTGACTATTATCAGTAGTGCTGTAATAAGCATGGGGTGCATGTACCCCTCTAAATCAGCATTTTTGTATCCTTTGGATAAATACCTAATAGTGCCATTGCTGGGTCATATTTTCAACCTTTTAAGGAATCTCCATACTGTTTGCCAGAAAGGCTACACCAGTTTACATTCCCACCAGCAGTGCAAAAGTGTTCCCCTTTCTTCTCATCCTTCCCAACATCTGTTGTTGCCGGAGTTGTTAATTTTAGCAATTCTGATGTGTGTGAAGTGGTATCTCATTGTGGATTTGATTTGTATTTCTCTGATGAGGAGTGATGTTGAGCATCTTTTCATATGACTGTTAGCCATCTGGATGTCTTCTTTAGAAAAGTGTCTGTTCATGTCTTTTGCCCACTTCTTCACTGGATTATTTGTTTTTGGGGTGTTGAGTTTGATAAGTTCTTTATAGATTTTGGATACTAACCCTTTATCTGATATGCCATTTACAAATATCTTCTATCATTCTGTAAGAAGCATTTTAGTTTTGTTGACTGTTTCTTTCACTGTGCAGAAGCTTTTTATCCTGATGAGGCCACAATACACTGCAAATTTATTATTTTTCAGTTCTAAAGGTAAAGAAGTCTGACACAGGTGTCATGGAAGGAAAAGCAAGGCATGAGCAGGGCTGTGTTCCTTTCTGGAGACTATAGGGGAATATCCAGTTCTTTTTCTTTCACAGCTTCCAGAGGCCACCACACTCCTTGGCTCTTGACTCTCTTGCCTCCCCTTCTCACACTGCATCATTTTAACTCCTTCTCCTGTCTCTACTTTAAAGGACGCTTATGATTACACTGAGACTGCCCAGGGAATCTAGGATAATCTCCCCATTTTAAGGCCACTTGATTAGCCACCTTCATTCCATTAACAATGTTAACTCCCTGTCACCATGTAAGGTGACATAATCACAAGTACCAGAGATTAGGATGCACGCATTTGGAAGTAGGGAGCCATGTTCTGCTACCACACCATACTTTTCATTTCCCCTCCTTTTCTCCCATAGTATTCACCATGCTTTTTGCCAAAGCTACCTGCTGTCCTGAGAGAAAAAGAAAATGTATTTTATGCCTCTAGTTTCCTCAGCCTCCAATACCACCCCCCCGTCACCATTGTCTTCTCCAAAAGCATTCCTACTCATCCATTGGAGCCATATTCCAATCTTACTCCCTCTGTGAATGCCTCCCAGAACTCCCCAGGCACAACTGGATATGCAACTCCAAAAGTGTTTCGTACATGTCACCGTGAAAACATTCATCATGTATGCATAATAATATAAGAGTCAATACACACTGAGCACTTACAAATGTGCCCAGCGCTGTGTGCTCATGCTCCACCTGCTGCCGGACAACAACCCTCTCAGATAGGCATTATTGCTCATCTATCTCCTCCTTCAGTCCCAGGCTGTGAGCACTTACAATTCATGAACCATGCATACCTTATTTGTCTTCATATCACCAACACCTCACTCAAGGGTTAGCACATAATTCAGGCTCGGTTCATTTGGATCCATTTAACTGCACTGCTGGTTTTTGAGCCAAAAAGTGCTACTGGCTCCCCTATTAAATGATGGAGCCATGGCTTCTCCAAAGGTCAGATTGAAGGCATGTGACTGACACCTGATTTGTCTCAAGTCTTGGGGTCAGGAGCAAAGACGAGTGAACTTGGCACATGACGGATCACGATGGAGCCCAGCTGTTTGAAAATCACCATGCAAAGCCCACAACAACCAGGAGAGAACAGCTGGCAAAGCAAGTGCCATGTCAGCGGCTGATTTCTGCTGCAGCATCTCCAAACACTACCAGCGTGTCCAGCTGGTCAGATGCTCCTTCTGAAAGCATGAGCCATCCATCACTGACTGATGACTCAGTTCTTAAGCCAACTGGGAATAATCATTTGTTATTATGGGTCCATGTGAAATAAATTCATATGGATCCATATGAAATAAATTCACCAATATATATAAATGCATTGAGTGGTAATGCTTCTTCATACAATAAATAGCTGCTGAGGACATACCATTTTCAGGTAAGAAGATGAATAAAACCAGGCTACTGCCTGTTCATGGTCCCATAGGAGTGAAAGACAGGAAAATGAATCAGTACAATGAACTGTGGTATCCCTTAAGCCTCAGTTTCCTCATCTTTGAGTTGGGGAGAATAATAGTACCTACTTCATAGAGTTTGTGTGAGAGGGTCTTAAGGGTTAATGCAATGTAAAGAGCTCAGAACAGGGTCTGGCACATAGAAAAATCTGATCAGTGTTAACATTAGACAAAGCACTGTGGAAACAAAGAAATGGACCAGGGCCCACATGGGGCCAGGAAAGATTTCCCAGGAGTAGTGATGTGAGCAAGACCTGGAAGGATAAGGAGATGCCCACATGCCCAGAACAGCAGGGGGAGGAGAGTCTAGGCAGAGGAAGGAAATACCAGGGACAAAGAAACAAAGATTTAAATGATAGAGACAATGCTATTCAGTCAGCAAATCCATTTCTTCATCCTCTTGGACACATAGCTAAACTACATTTCCCAGGGTCCCCTGCAGTTAACTGGGGTCACATGATTGAGCTCTAGCCAATGAAAGTGGTATAAGATCTGACTCCTAACCCTTCTTGAGTACCCTTCCAGGCACTTTCATCCTCTTCTCTGCTACTGGTTGGATGACTCTGAGCTGAGCTTGCAGACACTTTTAGAGATGGAAGGAAACCCGGATCCCCAAGTCATTGCTTGGAGGAGAGCTGCCCAGGAAAGCCACCCAACCAGGAACAGCACATTGGACTGTATATAGTGGTAGATAAAGTTTTACTGTATAAGGCACTGACATTTCAGGGTTTATTTGTTACCTCTGCAGAGCCTAGCATTACTTATCCTGATAATATGGTATGACACTTCAATGTTGAGCTTGAACTATAATTAGAAGTCATTCACTAAAATTTAGATTTATGGGAGAAAAGCCTGACAAGATGAATAGGGATCGATTTGCAAAGGAGTCTCACTAAGAACTGGGGAGTTTGTCCTCTAGGCAAATGACCAGGAAATTATGAAAAAGTTTTTACTAGAATAGCAGAATCAAATGTGTGCTTTCAAAAGACCATCCTAAAAACAAGGAAGAAGAAAAACCTGGATGGAGGTGAGGCTGGAAGTAAAAATTCAGTTACTAAAGACCATCAGCTATGAGGTCTTGAAGACAAGGACTGTATTGTGCTTGGCATTCTATCCCAGGGCTTTGCTCAGTGCATGGCACACACAGGCACTCAGTACAACTGGATGGAGGGAGGGAGGGAGGGATGGGTGGATGGATGGATGGATAAACAGGCATGCAGATGTTATTATAATAATCCTAGTGAGAGATAATGAGGCCTTAGGATTATGGCAGTGGAGATGAAAAGAAGGGACAGACTGAAGATATATTTAAGAAGTCAGAGTAGGACAGGGCTTGGGGACCAACTGGCTATAGAGGATGATGGATTTCCAAGAAACATCAAGTTCAGGGTCCTAAAGTCAGAGCCCAGAGGCAGGGAAGACAAATGGTAGATGAGCGCCCTGTCGCCAGCCAGGCTTTCAGAAGGACCATCTCGAGACTTGGCCTTTCGCCAGACATTCAATACATATTTTCTCATAATCTCTGCAAACAGCTTTGCATCCCCCGCAGAGACAAAGGAATTAAAGGGAGCAGATTTATCGATTTCCTAATATTTCCTGGCTCATCTTTTGGGGCTATTGCCAGGTCTGCTGCAGGTCTATGTTCTCCCTTCACTCTCCTCCCTCCTTTCTCTGGAAGCCAGTGTTTTCTCCCAAATCCTTCCCCTCTTGAACCTTTTGAGAATTTCTTCACCTTCCTGATTCTGTGATTCCCTACTCAGAAACTCCTTCCACCTAAGCAGGCAATCACATTCTATACCACAAATTGGGGAACTTTCTCTACAAAGGGCCAGATAGTAGAAATTGTAGGTTTTGTGGGCCATTCAAGCTCAACTCTGCTATTCAGCCATAGACGATATGAAAATAAATAAATACAGTTGCTCGCCAATAAACTTGACTGACAAAAACAAGTAAAGGGCCTGACTTGGACCCAGGACCTTAGTTTGCCAACACCTTCTCTAGACTAATTCAAGACCATATTAGAGTGGAAACCACAGCAGGCAACTGGCTGACCAGCTCTGGCCAGATTGGTCCTCAAGCTCACCGCCCACGCCTGGGTCTGGTCCTCAGATTGCAGGACCAAGAGCTGATCAACTCATCACTCCAGACAGACTCCCAGTAACCAGACTCACAATGAACTAATTATAAATCAGAATGCCAAAATGCCTGTTTTTTCACAGGGGTCATCAGAATTTCTCTTTTTGCAGCCGCAAGGTTCTGGTCCCTTAACCAGCACACAACTCTTCTTGCTACCACATCACACAAAGTTCAAATTAGAAACCCTGTGGCTTCCAAGGGAGCAGTGCCAAATGCAAGTGGTCAGGGGGTGGACTCTGTTGCTGTCAAGAAGTAGCATTTGTTCTCACTTCAGTAATCTTTGCTTATCTCCACAGAGGCTATTGGTTTAGGGAACAAATATAGCATTCCAAATAATACCCATAACGAGTTTTAAAACCAATAATAAATAATAAAGTAAAAAACACTGGATTCAAATCCCCAGCTCAAATCCTACCAACTCGGTGGCCTCAGGGGCACTGCTTAACCTCAACATGCGACAGTTTCCTCATCTGTAAGTCAGTGATTGAATAATGTCTACCTTAAGGACGGTCTGAGGAGCATAAAATAATCTATAAGGGTTAAGGTATGTGCCAGGCACATGGTAACGGTGTGGTAGGCATGAGATATTTTATTATTATAATTATTATCATCACCATCATCATGATTACGTCTACATTATTGTTATTTATTATTATTATTACTTATTGTTGTTCAAAGAGGTTAAGGGACATCTCAGAGCCAGCTACACAGGGAAGAACCTGGGCCTTGATAAATTTCCGCTCACCAGGGCCCGTAACAACTCCATTATCACAGCCATAAACCACTGGGGGCACCTTCAGCACACTGTCTGATATAATGCTGTACTCTGGGTGACAGAGGCCAGCCCATAAATAAATCAGACCAAGCTTCAAAGCCAAGATATTCAGACTCCTAAAATTTAGTGGTTTGCTTCTCCTCACAGCTAACACCACGCTCCTGTCCACGGGACCCAACTATTCTGTCACGCTCGCTGGTCTAATGAAGATGGGGGGTGGGAAGGATCACGGCAGAAGTAAGGGAGGCCGGAAGCAGAAGGGAGAAGCACGATGGTGGTAGTGGTGGATGGACAGACCACAAGTCAACCACCACTACAGCCTTTCAAGGGATCAGACCTACTGCCTTTCACCTCCTCAGCCATTTGAAACTAACAGAAATTGACCCAGGACACAGCATGTAGCATGCAGACTGAGCATAACTTGGTGGCCACAACAATGGGTCAAACACTAGACCAAGAAGTCAAAGTTACTTTGGCATACCTTCTCCCCAGGGTATCTTTAAAAAGAAAAACAGGGACACCTGGGTGGCTCAGTCGGTTAACCATCTGACTTTGGCTCAGATCATGATCTCATGGTTTGTGAGTTCGAACCCCACATTGGGCTCGGCACTGACAGTCTGGAGGCTGACTGGGATTCTCTCTCTCCCTCTCTCGTTCTGCCCCGCCCCCAGTTGCATGCATGTGCTGTCTCTTGTGGAGGGCCGCCAAGTTTTCTGTCTGCCTCAGGCAAGGATTATCACTCCCGTTGAGTGAGCCAGTAAACAAGATTTGCATCTGGAGGCTGGAGATTGCCAAAATAACTTTGGCGACTGTCTTGCTGAGCTAGACACAAGTGGCCAAGGCACACAAAAGATCAAAACCATATTCAGTGTTAGTTCTCCATCCCCCAAGATTGCTGAGGCAAAGTCGGGGCGCTTCTTTGATATGCATTCGACTCTGTAGCCTGCCTAGGTCAGCTTGCCTTGTTTTCCCCCCTGAAGACTATATAAAGAACAGTTCTTTGAATAAACGCTCTCTTTCGCCTGATCAGAGAACCGTGAGTTCTGTCTTTACTCTTTGCATCTCCCTCTCCTGCCCTCTTTTTCTCTCCCTCCCTCAGGAGAAGGACCGGTGACGATTCTCCGCCCTGCCGGTCAGGGCAGACGAAACAGGTACCGCTGATCACCGGGGACAAGCAGCCCCTGCTCGCGGGTTACGACAGTCTCTCCCTCTCTCTTTCTCTCAAAATCTCAAAATAAATAAATAAACTTAAGAAAAAAAGAAAAGAAAGAAGAAAAAACAGATCCATTCTCATTGGTCCAGGCCAGCCAACGCCGGGCGAAGGGAAAAGAGGCCGAAATGGGGAAGAGGGGCCACGAACAAAATGTCAGGCGAGCAACCCAGACCTGCTCACCACATCCTCACTTTGCTCGGAGATCAATTACATAACAAGTTTACATGCTCTAAAGTCAATCATGACATCAATTCCAAAATGAGATTTATTTCCTCTCCTGAGTCGAAAGTCGCATATTGACACACGTCTGCTACTTGGCGCCCTTCTTGTAAATTAATGCCTCTTTTCATCAGGGTTTGCATGGTGATGAGAGCAGGTGGTTTTTAGTGGCAGAGTCAGGCTCCAGCTGCATGGTTTGAAATTAAACCTCGGGGTGCAGCTTAATCCCATGCGATTCACTCTCTCCAGGCTGAAGACCGCAGCCCCACAACCACCCGCAGGAAAGGCTCTCTTCTGGGCTCTGTGAGCTGGGAAGGGTTGCCTTCCCCACGCCCTCGTTCTCTTCTGCCCACGCTAACCCCTTCCTGAGTCCTTGGGAAGGCAGAAAAAGGGGCACTTTGCTTGGATAATGACACCGCCTGGTTCTCTAGTATGAGGCCATTCAGAATGCAAAGCACAAGGTTTTGATCTTTTGGAGGCTTCGCTCTGATGACCCAGCAGAACCTGGAGGACCAGGGTTGGGGCCATGATGAGACCCTTCAGGATGGAGTCAGGACTCCGTGGGGAGAATCAAGAATCTGAAGAGACCAGGAGGATCCCAGAGTGGAAAAGGAAGAAGGGCGACAGAGAGAGAAGAGGCTTCCAGGTAACAAAGATTTCAGTGTGGACTGAGAAGCAATCCAATAAAGCAGCAAAGAAACTGCTTTCACCCTCAGTGTGTTCTCCTTGGTTGGCTGTGGGGAAGAGTTTTCTTCTGGCAATAGTCTGCATTGTCACACCCCTGCAGATGTCATGGATATTAGCAAGGGTTCCCTCCTGTGCTGACACTCTGTCTGCCTTTCTGTGACAGCCTATTGAGAGCTCTAGAAGGACATTATTATGATAATAGCAATAGGGATTATAATAACAGCAAACAGAGATTTAATGCCTAGCGTGTGTTGGGTGCCGGTCTAAGCACTTTACAAATATTAACTCATCTCATCCTCTCAACGGCCCTCTCAGGGGGCACGCCTATTATCTTCATTTTACTGATGAGGAAAGTGAAGAGCAGAGAGGTTAAGGAACTTATCCAAAGTCACAGAGCCGGACAGTAGACCAAGCTTAAATTCAAACCCGGGCACTCTGACTCCAATGAAAGACCAGAGCTTGTGGCCACATCCAGGAGTTTGGTGCCAGGAAGGGAGAGGTCCATGGCAAAAGTGAGCTATGAGAGAGGACTTGAGTAATTGCCTAGAACACCTAGAACACCTAGAATGTGCTGGCGTCCAGGACTTATTTAGTATAAAGGAGTAGGGGGCATGGCAGGTGGGTGATTCCACTTGGCTGGGTAGGCTGGGAGTAGTAGACAAACTCGGTAGGCAGTATCCGTTACATTAGGGAATGAGACCCTGACAAGTTCCCACTTCCTGCATGTGACCTTTATCCCTTCTCTGACCTTTCTTATATATTGGATAGGCAGAGCCCATTAATTAGGCAACAAATATTATTTGAGAGCCTCCTATGAGCTAGACACCATCCTAGGTGTGGGGAGCACACAGCAGGGAACAAGACAGCGCCCTGCCTTTAATGCGCTTGCTTTCACATGGGCCCAGAGGAATGCCTTTGGAGCCAGAAATGGAGTGAGTGGACGGGATGAGCACATCAAAAAGGTGGCCTTGAAAACAAATGACCAAATATACTCTGGAAATAAAGTAATTTTTTATAGCCTTTTTACACCAGTCTGTAGGGAATCTTGGTGCTAAGGAAACCAATTTGATAAACTGTCTTCAAAAATCAGGGAATTTTCTTGCATGTGGCAATTACCCTAAGTCTTTTAAGGTTTAGCTGAATGCCAAAAAGTGGTTCCAATAAACTCATCATAATGAGTCATTTCTATCACCTTTTATGAGTTCCATACATTTTTAAAGTGATAATATTTGAATGCACTTTGCAAATCATGGTGCTTTCCCAAAATGATACCTAAGTTCACATGACAGCATTTGGGTAAGTGAGTGCGGCATACATTCCTCTATATAGTAAACAAGCAATTACTGAGCACAGGCTCTGTGCTGGGCCTATGACATGCAATGGTGACAAAGACAAAAGCTTTGCCCTCAAGGGTCTATGGGATAGTGGAGACACAGATAATCAGCAGACAATCACAATGCAGCATGATACATAGCACTAAGTAAACAAGCACCCAGTACCAAAAAGGACCTAGACTTGAAGGGTCAGACCACATGAAGGAAGTGACATCTGAGACCCACAGGATGCAGAGCAGTGAGCATTAAAATATCCTGATAAAAAACACACCATCACTTCTGTAAAGAACATTCCAGTTTCAGAAAAAGGTAGGTTTGAATCCTAGCTGACCTATTGGGTGTTTGGGGGCAGATTCTTTCCTTTATCTGAGCCTTGGCTTCCCAATTTATGAGATGAGCAAAGAAATACCTACTTTGCTGGCTTAAATTAAGGATTACTTATAAATTGCCTAGCACCATGCCTGGCACACAGTAAGTGCTTACTAAATGGAAACTATTGGTTTGATGTTAGTGAGATGCCAGTAAACATCCATCCCTTTCAATGAAGCTGAAGTAAGCCTGAGCTGAGAAGCAGGGGGTGGCCAGGGAAAATAAAGCAAAAACACTGCCATATTTCCTCATTAAAACCTGGCTTCACTTTAGAAACATGGAGATTTTTCCTTCCTCTTTTCCTATATGTAGTGACTAACTAACCTACTCTGAAGTGGGAGAAATGCCACCTTCCCCTCCAATAAATAATAAGGTGAAATTTTCCAACATGCTCCAGGCCACCCGGGTCTCATCTTTGCAAGGCAGCAAGAAACCTCTCCTGAGTGCTGAGGGTGACCGTAATTGAATCATTTGGCATGAAATTGGGGAAGGCACCATAATAAATCAGACCGTCTCCTGCATCCACAAAGAAGCAGGCACCTACGAGATCCTGATGCCAGATCCAGCTGAGAGGGCCCAGCCGGGGCCACAGGAGATTACATGTACTTCTGCACAGTTGGCAAATATATACTTCTTGGCAATGTTGAAAGGAAGGCTATTAAGAGGTCATCCCACCTATTTTTCTGTCTCCAGGTGGCCCTGCATTAACCTGCTGCACACAGATTGAGGTTTTGATGTGTTCAAAGATGTGCTTCGGAAAGAAGATTCCTCCGGGTAGCAAAATCAGATAGTAGGAAACACGGGCTCTGGGTCTGACAGTGTTGGAACCAAAGGAACCAAAGCTTGGTTCCATCTCTCACTAGGTGTGCGTCCTTGGGAAAGTTACGCAACCACACTGAGCTTCCTCGGTTGTAGAAATGGGCAATATAAGAATATGACTGTATTAGTGTCCAATTGCTTCTATAACAAACTGCCACAAATTTAGTGCCTTAAAACAACACAGATTTACTCTCTCAAATTTCTGGAAGTCAGAAGTGTGAACTGATTCACTAGGCCGAAGTCAAGGTGGTCTAGGTGGATTAAATCCAAGGTGGATTAAATACCGAAATGTGAGACCTGAAAGCATAAAAATCCTACAAGAGAGCACAAACAGTAACTTCTCTAACATTGGCTGTAGCAACTTTTTTCTAGAGATGTCTTCTGAGGCAAGGAAAATTAAAGCAACAATAAACTACTGGACCTACGTCAAAGTAAAAAAGCTCTGCACAGTGAAGGAAACAATCAACAAAACTAAAAGGTAACCTACCGAATGGGAGGCAATGTTTGCAAATGGCATATACAAAAAGGATTAGTATCCAAAATACATACAGAACCGATACAGCTTTACACCCAAAAAGCAAATAATCCAACTAAAAAATAGGCAAAAGACATGAGCAGACATTTCTCCAAAGAAGACATTTAGATGGCCAACAAACACATGAAAAGATGCCCAACATCACTCATCACCAGGGAAATGCAAATCAAATGAGATATCGCCTCATACCTGTCAGAATAAGTAATATCTAAAACACAAGAAACAACAGGGGTTGGCAAGGATGTGGAGAAAAAGGACTCCTCATGCACCGTTGGTGGGGATGCAAACTGGTACAGCCAAATTGGAAAACAATATAGAGGTTCCTCAAAAAGTTAAAAATAGAACTACCTTATGATCTAGCAATCACACTACTGGGTATTTACCCAAAGAGTACAAAAACATCAATTCAAAGGGATATATGCACCCCAATATTCACTGTAGCATTATTTGCAATAGCTGAATTATAGAAGCAGTGTAAGTATCTATTGATAGTTGAATGGATAAAGAAAATGTAGTATATATTCACTTTGGAATATTATTCAGCCACAAAAAACAATGAAATCTTGCCACTTGCAACAACATGGATGGAGCTAGAGAATGTTATGCTAAGTGAAAGAGAAAGACAAGTACCACATGATTTCACTCATATGTGGACTTTAAGAAACAAAACAAGTGAGCAAAGGAAAGAGAGAGAGAGACAAGCCAAGAAACACTCTTAACTACAGAGAATAAACTGATGATTCCTAGAGAGGAGATGAACGGGGGGATGGGTGAAATAGGTGACGGGGTGATGGGGATTAAAGGGTACACTCACCATGATAAACACTGAGTAATGTATACAATTGCTGAGTCACTATATTGGATGCCTGAAACTGACAGAACAGTGCACGTTAACTATACTGAAATTAATATAAAAAACTTAATAAAAAATAAAAGTCAAGGTGGTCAGCAGGACTTGTTCCTTCTGGAGATTCTGAGGGGAGGACTCAGTTCCTTGCTTTTTTTTTTCAACTTTTGGTGGCTGCTTATATTTCCTGGCTTGTGGCTCCTGCCTCAATCATGAAAGCACATCACTCCAAGCTCTGCTTCCTCACATTGCCTTTTCTGCCTCTGACTTGCCTGCCTCCCTCTTATAAAAACCCTTGTGGAGGGGTGCCTGGGTAGCTCAGTCGATAAAGGATCTGATTTTGGCTCAGGTCATGATTTCCCGGTTGGTGAGTTCAAGCCCTGTGTCAGGCTCTGTGCTGACAGCTAAGAGGCTGGAGCCTGTTTCAGATTCTGTGTCTCCCTCCCTCTCTCTCTCTCTCTCTCTCTCTCTCAAAAATAATAAATATTTTTTAAAATTAAAAAAAAACCTTGTGGTTACATTGGGTCCACCAGCATGGTTAAGAATCTCAAGATTATTAACTTAATCACATCTGCAAGGTTCCTTTTACCAATAAAATTGTATAGACTCTGGGGAGTAGGATGTACACCTATGGGGGAAGGTGGGGGGGCACAGGAGACTGTTATTCAATCTACCATAACCATAAAAGGGCAAAAGAAGACATGTGTGCAAAGCACCTAACACAGTTCCTAGCACCCAAAAGGCCCATGTTAACTGTCCATCTCTTCCCCACGCCTCACATATGACATCTGTGCCCAGAGGCATCATCGCCTGGCATGCGCTGCCCTGATTGCCTGGCATAAATGGTGCACCCCAGCACCAAGGCAGACTTTTTGACCCACGAGGAAGCTGCATATCCTCTTACCGAGACTGACTATTCCTGGCCCTGTGATGAGTCACCTCTGGCCATCAGAGGCCATTCTCCTGGCCAGGAGCTATTTACTTGCAAGGAAGAGAAACTCACTCAAACTAGATGGAGTCACTGCAGGAGACGGGTAAGCAGGTGAGCATCCAATGACAGGAAACTGGGCTGGGGGAAACTGAGGGCACTCCCCACAGCCCTCCCTCTGGTCCACGTGCTCTTGCAGCTCTGCTTCTCTCTCTGTTCATGCTCCCTAAAGACCAGCTCTAGAGTTTCTCTAGCTTGCCCAGGGGTCTAGCTGGCCTTGGCACTGACTCAGGCCCCAACATCACATGGCTTTTTTTTGCCTAATACCATCTCATCCAGCCAGTCTCTACAGCCCTTTGTTCAACTTACCAATAGAAATAATGGACTGGCCCAATGCATCATACATCCCTGTCTTAGTTCAGGCTGCAATAGTAAAGTACCGTAGACACTTATCACAACCGAAATGTCCTTCTTAGAGCTCTGGAGGCTGGAAGTCCAAGATGGGTGCCAGCCAGCCTGGTTGGACTGTGGTGAGAACCCTCTTCTGGGTTGCAGAGGGCCAACTACTTATTGTATCCTCATATGGCAGGGAGAAAGGTAGGAAGCTCTCTCGTAACCTTTATATGGGCATGAATCCCATTCATGAAGGCTCCGCCTCAGGACCTCATCTAACTCCAATTATTACCTCCCAAAGGATCTGCCTCCTAGTACCATCACAATGAGGGGGGGGTAGGCATTCAACATATGAATTTTGTAGGGACACAAACACTCAGTCCCTTAATAATCTTCCTGAGTCAGGAGTCCACTAATGGTTCAATCAGCTGTGTGGTTAAGGGGCCAAGATCACAGGCTCTTAGAAGGGGAGAGAGCCATTTCCAAAAAGTCAGTCTGGGCTTGACACTCTATTTTTTTTTTTAATTTTTTAAATCTTTTTTGAGATAGAGAGAGAGAGAGAGACAGAATATAAGTGGGGAGGGTCAGAGAGAGAGGGAGACACAGAATCTGAAGCAGGCTCCAGGCTCTGAGCTGTCAGCACAGAGCCACACATGGGGCTTGAACTAATGAATGGTGAGATCATGAACTGAGCCAAAGTTGGAAGCTTAACTGACTGAGTCACCCAGATGCCCCTGGACACTCACTCTAAAGTGTATGTACCTGACAACCACCCATCTCTGAAAGGGACTCGCAACTCTGCTAATATTCAAAAGTAATCATTAGTTTTATTAGTGCTTGGAATACCTGAGAGTCGTTAATAATAAACTGCCTAGTCATTAAGAATGAGAACTCCATGAATGGTTCACCCCAACCCCCACTTCCTTGCCCTTGCCTGGTATAGTGAGAGACACCAGCAGTGCCCAGAACCTAATGCTGCCAGCCTCTCTGTCCCTAAAAGCAAAGCTGTCCATTTCCTCCAAGGGTCCATGAAGCTCAAAAACATGGATGAGAGTGCCTCATCTCAGAACTTTAGGAAAATCCTTCTATTCCTTTAGACCTAAGACGGCCATTGTCCAGCAAGACCAGTAACCTAAGCCCTGATGTCTGAGCTTTCAATGATTAATGCAAAGTTTGTCCATTTAAAGAAATAGGGAATTAAGTCTTGATCTCAAAAAGCCAAGAATTAAGAGGCAGGCAGGGAAAGAGAAAGAATCTGGTCAATGAAAGACCTTAGCCACACCCTGAATGGCAGGGATGGGGTTAGCATGTCCTAAGAGTATCAACGGGGTCACTTATCCCTAAGGTCTTGTGAGTCTCATGACCACATGGCTATTCTCACAAAAGGGAGGTGGGATATCCCTGTGTGAATCAGCCTCTCCTGCTTCCCCCAGCCCATGGGAAGGTAGTGAAATACATGTGAGCTCGCTTCCATCCAGGCCCCTGGAGACCTCATCTGTTTCAAACACACTGGAGAAACAGGGATAGTTTAGGAGACTCTATGGGAACAGCCAGACTCCTGCCATCAGGGAGGAAAGGGGGAATCCTTCCAGGCCAGAGGTGACAGGGTTCTGACTCTGCTGAGCCCAGTGTCATGGAACGCAGAGGGAATGAGGGATGCATGCTGTGTATGTTTATCAGCCCGTTTCCAATTTTGTGTCTGAAATCAAACAGCCAAGGATCTGTATGCTTTGAATTTCAATCTGTCCCTTTAGGGCAGTCACAGGTTCTGAATACAGAGAACACGTTCTGGGGACAGTGAGCCAGCTATGTAACTACATTCATCCCTTGTGTTTTCCTTTACCACGTCCTCAGCATAGAGGCCCTCCTGGTCTTATTTTAGCCAAAATTCTCATGCCAAACAAACAAACAAAGAAAAGATAGAGACAGCCATTTTTATTTGCATCCAAGAAAAACCATCTGACCATGAACTGGAGGCACAGAATGGCTGATGAAATTTCATTTCCTCTCAAACAGCTTATCTACTGTGACATCTCAGTCCCCAGGTGACCAAGTTAGAAAAGGACTTTGCTTATCGCTGGAGGTTGGCCCCCACAAACACAGATTCTTTGTTTTCAAAACATTCTTCTCATTTAGAAAAAATTAAATACTCAGTCTATGGGGTTTCAAAATTGTAAAAGAAGTGAAAATGATTATCAAAATATAGACCATTAGAACATGGTGAGTAGCCATTGATTTTAGATAGTTTGAACTTATGTATTCTTTTTATGTTGCCTCGCATTATGCATTCTAATGTCTTTGGTCTTGTTCCACAGTCTCAAAAGTTAGATATGCTGTCTACAGATGTAAGAGATGGAATCTTAAGTTATGAGGGGTGGAAAAAAGACACATTTTCTGAGTAGGAAGAGATGATGCCAAAAGCCACTCCTAAAGCTCCCTGTAAATCAAAGCACCTGACACTCAACTTGGCCGTGAGGAGATCTGACGCTCGGACAGGTCTAAGTCTACATATCTGGCAAGTCTATAATGAATGGCTGATTGGGACTTAATCCTATTTAACTTGCAAATATGAAAAGAGAAAGCAAATGAGATACGTTTTTTCAAGGCAAATTGGTTTTATTTTTGCAGAATCAAAGGGCAGTGCTGCTTTCTTTTCCCATTTTAGACTCTATTCAAGATGTCCGTTTAAATATAATCAAAGGCTTCTTCTCTTGCCTACTGCATCAGTGTTCCTTAAATTATGGGTGATCAACCCATACAGCTCAGAAAATATCAAGCCGTGTTGTGTATTTTTTTTTTAATTTACGATCTGCTTTGATAATGGGTTAGACTACTGAGCGAGCCTACAAACGTCATGTCAATTACACTTCCTCTGGGACTGATCAATCAAAAAATATTTTTAAAAAAGATTCCATCTTTTCTGCAGAGGAAATCTTTGGCCGCCAGCCATCTACGCAAACACAACTGTGAAAAAGAACCCCAATTTGCACAAGACATCTATCCTTGTACCTTTCCCACTTTAAATTGGTCTCAAAGCTAGATGGACCCCTGCAGTTCATGGATTTCCTTCTCTGCTGCCTTGAAGGACAAAATTTCCTAAAAAAGGGTTACTAGGAGACTCAACTCGGCAAAGTAGATTGAGAAAAGCTCCAGCTCGAAGATATTCCCCCAGGAGATGGGCAACAGGATATTTTTATGGCATCAGGAGGCTAATCTGACAGGAAATGAAGGGAAACAGAGCTGTACCCACCAGCCTAAAATTCTAATGATACACTTAATCTGTTCTTTGCTGTCTCTATAGCCCCTCGTTAGCCACGCCCCATCTTTGTCAGCTGGAAGAACCGCCCATCCTTCCAGGCCTGGCCACACTGATACCTCTTCTCTAAAGCTTCGTTGGGCTTTTGGCCACATAAAGATAACCCTGAAGGAGAAAAGGTTCTTCTTTGAGGATGAATAAGAAATGGTCTGAAAATGGCAATGGGAACCAAGAGAAAGTCCAAAATCACACCCCACTGAACAGGACTTCTAGACTTCATCTGCCCTCTGATCTGACCACATGTTCCCAAGGCTCAGAACCATATTCCCAGAACCTCCCACAGAACCCAAGATATAATCAGCTCTCAGAAAACTGTTGAATGAATTAATGATGGAGGCCATAACTGGACACAAAGAAAGATGGAAAGTGGTGTTCTCTAATTTTGGAGCCATTGAGCATGACAAGATGCAAGAGGATTTGGAAGGCAGAAGCCCTGAGAATGGAAGGAAAGAAGAAGGAAGAAGGAAAGAAGGAAGGAGGGAAGGAGGGAGGGAGGGAAAAAGAAAGAGAGGGAGGGAGGGAAGGGAAGAAGGGAGGGAGGGAAGGGAGAAAGGAAGTATGGGCGGGAGGGTAGGAACTGTTGATTGTCTCCTACAGCTTAGCTCTTTGTCGAGAGCCACTCTTTGGCACCGAACGTGTTTTTGACATGCTACCTTTTATTACCTTTATTTTCTCTCTTACCAGTGCCCATCCTCATGCCTAAGTCAAATCTTAGAGATAGCAAAGGACTGCTCAGCCAGGAACATGCCTTTGATATGCAGGCTAACCCACCCAAAGCCATCTCCCCTCTATCTAACCCATACACCCCAGGAGGCAAGATTCGATTGTAATCATCCCAGGGCCAGTACCAGGCAACGAGGGACCACCTCTATAGCTTGGGGTGCACTGACATCATTAAACTAGCCAATCCTCACCTGCTTATCCTGCCCTGCCCTCCTTGCCTTTCCCGTGGAAACTCCAATAAAGGCCATGCCCTTGGCTCTCCACTCGCTCCTGCCCTTCTACCTCCTGACTACCACTGGTGCCTTCTCATTTGGCCCTGCATGGCATGCCTCCTATTTCTGTGACCTGTGAGTCTAATAAACTTTGTTTTCCTGAGCCTCTCCTGTGGCTCCTTTCGTGGCCACTCCTGACTGACAGTCACCTAAAAGAACACACACACAAAGCTCTGACTCACACAACATACACGCTGAAAGAGACTTCTCTTCCCCCACAGCTCTGCACACCCCTGGACTGGATCGCTGTGCCTCCAATGTCATTGCAACATAATAAGGTCCAATGTCATTGCAACATAATAAGGTCCTTTCTACCTTTATTTGTCCCATACTTTTTCATTCCCTGCTTCTGGATTATATCCAGCCTGCAGCCAATAAAAGAACCAAATATCCCTCCACGATGTGACCCAAGCTGGGGCCATGAGACTCTTTTTATGTTGGATCTGACAAGGGATACTATCTAGTTTGGGGGGGTCACAGAGAAACCTGCCTGCGCAAAAAGAGAATGAAATTAAATGAAGCCAAGCAGAGACAGATAGAGATCAGAGAGATACCAAGAGGCCTAGAGAGACCAAGAAATACGGTCTCAGTTCATGGTGTCCAGCTTTACCCTTTTTAAAAATGTTTGTTTAATGTTTATTTATGTAATGTTTATTTTAATGTTTGTTTACTTTGTTTATTTCTGAGAGAGAAAGAGACAGAGCATAAGCAGGGGAGGAGCAAAGAGAGAGGGAGACACAGAATCCGAAGCAGGCTCCAGGCTCTGAGCCATCAGTATAAAGTCCACTGCAGGGCTCAAACTCACAAACCATGAGCTCATGACCTGAGCCAAAGTTGGACACTTAACCAACTGAGCCACCCAAGTGCTCCTCCAGTCTTCCCTTCTATGTTCCACTCCAGATTCTTAAAACATAAAAAATAACTAAATAAAATACATTTTTAAAAAGCTGTTGTTTCTAGCCAGCTCTATCCCTTCCCCTAGACATCCAACATCATCTGCTCCTGATTTTCACCATGAGACCAGTCATAGCAGATTTTGGACGCTGGTGCAGGGTCGTGCATCTTCTCAGCTGTGGCCTGTTTATTTTGCTTCCCAAGAGTACCATTTCCTGAAGAATGTTCCCTCCTCACAAATTCCTCAATACTGCAAAGGATTCTGCCACCCACTAAGACAGGGAAACACTGATGGTGAAGGGCTGAATTGTGTCTCCTCCAAAATGCCCATTTTGAGGCCTAAACCTTCAGTACCTCAGGATATGACTGCATTCAAAGACAAGGGCTCATGAGAGGTGATTCAGTCTAAATGAGGCCTTTCCAACAGGCCCTAATCCAACCTGACTGGTGTCCTTATCAGAAGAGGTCATTCCGATATGCAGAGAGACACCACCAAGGTATGCACACAGAGGAGAGACCGTGTGAAGACAGACACAGCAAGAAGGTCATCATCTGAAAGCCAAGGAGAAACTCCCTGAAAGAAACCAGCACTGACGACAACTTGATCTTGGACTTCCAGCCTACATACTGTGAGGAAATAAATCTCTTTTGGGGTAGCCACCCGGTCTGTGGCATTTTGGTTATGGCAGCCATAAGACACTGGCCATTCATCTCTTGAAGAGTTACCATGTACACTAACGAGGTAAATGCTCTGCAAAGTCCTGCCATTGGGACTGTTTACCTTTGAACCACACTCTCCAAACTTCTGTATTTATGCCCTGCACAGAACTGCCATTATCAAGACTGATGGCAGAGAAAAGGCCATCTGGATATCAGTAAAAATTATGTTCTTGCTCTTCAGAAATAAAGTGGTGGATAGATAATTGTCAAAACCATTCCCAAATTATAAAGAAAGCAGGGATGTCATAAAGATGTCAAAGTCTTCATGGTACAATGATAAAAAAAAAAAGAAAAGCACCAAAGTTAAAACCAAAGTTCTGATTCCATCTCTACTCTTAACTGACTCAGCGAGCTTGGTCAAGTCCTTTCCCTTCCCTGACCTGGGTTTCTCCATTTGTTAAGTGAGTGGAATAGCCTTAGCCAGATTTCGCCTGAGTCCTCAAACGCTGGTGGGTCAAGGTTTCTTACAGTTCCATAATTAACCTGCCAGGCTCTCCTTCTCATGGTTTCTAACATTCAAGTTGGAGTTCTCTTGTGGTTTCTATTTCAAATTTGAAAGCATATCTCCTGCCTAAGTGCTCCCAGCTTCTCTCTGAAGCGTCCCGTGTTCCCAATCTTTAATTTTTCTCATCTTTAACTGTTATAACAGAACGACACATCCTGACAAATAACGAGGGTGCCCAGCTCCGCACATTTCTCTTACCCTTTGTCCTCTTCTCGTCACAAATCTGAGCATTCATTTCATGTTAACCATCTCTGGGAAGGGATCACATAGGAAAACACAGAAAACAGTCAGTTCTTGGCTTTTGAACTGAAAATTCATAAATCCTGAGTGGATCTGGGGCACAGAAGATACATGAAGAAGAACCACACTGCACTGACCAGCTGGGGATTTCCCAGAAAGGCTTCAGACTTGACAATGGTAGAGCAAAACTCTTTCTACACCCGCCCCCAGCCCCTGCCTTCCCTTCTCAAAAATCAGCCCAAGATAATAAGGAGAGCAAGACAGAGAAACAGAAACTCCATGTTAATGAGGCTATAAGCTATCTGTAATTTCAAACCATGACATATAGAAATAGAGAAGATTAAAAGAGTGAAAAATGACATGGCAGAGAAAGGTCAAAGCTGAGTGACCTTTTCTCATCATGAGAAGCACACCCGTTCATCACCTCAGACCCACAGAAAAGGCAAAAGTTAGCCTGGAATGTCAGTCGATGAAAATGGCGCCCTTCGTGGAAATCTGTGGAAAGAACACATAGGCCTTATAACAGCCGTGATCTAAGATGGCCGCCTATGATCCCCATCCGCCGCTACCCACACATGTGCACTATGTCCTCCCACGCCGGACCAGGTTCAGTATGTGTGCTCAGTAGAGCACAGCGGAAGCAAGGGTAAGTCACTTCCAAGATTAGGTTATACAAGACCACTACCTCCACGTGCTAGTTTGGGACTTCTCACAGCAATGCTGGAAGCTAGAAAATAATGAAGCAACACCTTAACGTTCTGACTTAAAGTTATTTTCAGCCTAAAATTCTTGCCCCAGCAAAACTATCAATCAAGTGTGAGGCTGAGACTCCAAAAGCTTACCTCGTGTACCCTCACCTCAAGAACTGTAGGAAGCTGTACTTGGCCAACACGAAGGACCAAATCATGACAAACAGCCATGGGGTTGAGGAAACAGAGTTCCCAGCACAGGCAAGAAGTAAAGGGAACCCCATGAGGATGGCCATCCCGTGGGCCACGACAGAGGGGAACATCAGCACAGAGGACTCCAAGAATCCTTTTCATCTCTAGGGAGGATAAAAGGTTTCTATGCAAATTCGTACTAAAAACTGTCCTAGTGAATTATTAGAGGCTGTGAGTAGGTTTTGCCAGGAATGGAAAGAAAACAAGAAAACAAATAAAATGCCACAATTGTTAACTTTTTTAAAGAGCCATTCAAAAAAGGACATAGGCTCATAGTGCATTCAATAGTGAACAATAACAGTATGTTATAAGAACACCTTGTACTGTCAAAAAAAAAACCATCTCACACAAGAAATTGAAAGAATGAGAGTTGAAGGAGATGAACAAAGTTAAAAAAAATAATAATAACTCATCTACCCTAATAGGAATTAAGCAGAAAATACCTAAAGTGGACAAATCAAGAGAGAGCCATAAACATATATTATTTATGATCTTGGAAAAAGGATCCAAAAATGGAAAAGGATGCCTCTGGGGACTGAGAAGAAGTCAAGGAGCAGGAGATGGAGGCTGGTGTTGCTCTTTTTCATTATAAGACCTTGAGCAGGATTTGTTCTTCACGGCGGCCAGCAGGGCAGATGAGGAGGAAGACTCCTCCAGAGTGACAGTGTGGCCCACACCGAGCCCCCACCTGAAACTCTGGCATTACCGGAGACTCCTAGTGTCATGGGGAAAGGAAGGGGAACCCAAACAGAACAGAAGGTGTCTCTCACCCAGCAGAAGAGGGGCTTGAGCTAAAACTTAACTTCAGCCACACAAACGTGAAACTACATTTCTTAACCCCCTCCCCATGAGAATGGACCGAGGTTCCTACTGGCTCTCTGCTTGGTCCCTGGAGAACTTTCTGCAGCGGTGGGAAGATCATGGCACCTGCCCGAGGCAGGAGCCATTAGCCACAGTGGCTGGGGAGGACTTGACATGTGGTCAGTGCGTGTGAGGAACTCAATCTTTTCATTTTATTTAACTTTAATCATTTAAATGTAAATAACCACATGTGGCTCGTGTCTCCTATGGGAGATGGCGGAGCCAAGTGGCCTTCCTGAAGTCAGTCTGGCATTCAATAAATATCAGGGTCTACTCTATGCCAGGCTCTGTCCAGGGCTATTGAACAAAACATCCCTGGTCTTTTTAGTCACAAGTGTACAGGGGTAGGTGAGACAGACATCATCTCTCCGATGAGCATATTATTGTGAATTACAGTAAATGCAGTGGAGGAAAAGGATGGGGAAGTGCAGGACAGCAGAACCGAGACTTCTCATTGAGCCTGAGGAGGCCTCTCGGGAAAGAAAAACGAAAAGCCAGGAATGAAAACATGTGTCTGGAGAGTCCCGGGGTGGGGGGTGGGGGGGTGAGACTGGACAGGTGAGCAAGGACCGGACCATAAGGGCCTCCTAGGCCGAGTAAGAGATCTCCTATTTTATTCTCAGTGACAGGAGCAGAAAAGCTCCCAACGCAAGCGGCATGGACACATTTGCAGTTGGCAAAGACCGCTCCAGGAGGGGAGTGGGGAATGCAGCAGACAGACGGAGGCTTGAGGAGGCTGCCACGGGCAGGTGCCTGGGGAGAGGTGACAGTGATAGAGATGCGGGCCATGCCAGAGGCAGCTGGGTAAAGGGATGTAACCAGGTTCCAGAAGCTTCTGGGGAAGAGTCCAGGGCTGGAGTGGAGGTGGGAGGGGCGAAGGGGGACGCAGCAAGGAGGCCCCATGCTTCAGGCCCAAGCGAAGGACAGTGTGCTGGAGCTGAGAGGGGGAGCAGGTAAGGAAGGAGGAGCCACGTCCCAGAGGGTCAGAAGCTGTTCCCTTGGCTCCCCACTGGCTCCTCCCTCCCTGGGCCTGAGCCTTCTTCGAAGCGCACTCGCAGCAGCTGCGCCCTCTGGCGGCCAAGCTCTGCTCCCACTCCCCACGTCCCCCTCTCCCCGCCAGCTGGGTCTCCAGGACAGGTGCTCACTTTCCCCTGGAATTCTTCAGCCACTTGGTGTCTCTCAGCACTCTGTGCCTGTGCTGAAAGGGTGAGACCGGTCCCCAAGAACCTGTCCCAGGCTTTCCAAAGCACAGACCCCATGCTCGGGATAGGGTTGGGGACTCAGCTTGGAGAACTGGCCATGAAAAGGACCTGGTGTCAGATTCCAGGACTTGAGTGTCACTGGAAATCCAGGGAAAAGCCAGACCAAAAGGAGCAGGAAGCAGGGACAGAGCCCAAGCAGGATGGAAGGCAAGGTCCTGGAGAAGACTGCCCCATCCCTCCATCCCCCACGGGGGGCAGTGCGGGTCATCTATGTCCTGTCTACAAAGGAGGTCCTTGGCTGACTCAGGATAAACGTTTCTGATCCATTCTGAAAGGCTGGGCCCATTTGTTCTTCCGCTTGTGCAATCTTAATACTGCAATTTCACAACCCCTTTGTCTTTGTCTCCCTTTTGTCTCTGCACAGGAGGGGTCCCCTCCCCTCTGTGCCTGCACCATCTTATCTCCCTCAATTCGCAAGCGTGCACTCCAGCCCGCCAAGCTGTCTCCCTCCTGTGGAGATCCTTCCGCCACTGCACAGACTGATTTCCTGGGTGCTCCGAGCGAGCTGACCTCAATACAGCTGTGTCGAGGGTGGAGAGAAATCCTAGTCCCCCTACTTCTCCGTCATCTTAACTCCCCCTCCACGTTTGTTCTCCTCCACACAGAAGGACTGCACCCCAAACTCAGCTAAAGCCACACAACCAGGGACTGTCTGCTCCAAGCATCCGTGCCCTGAAGGAGCTCAGCCTGCTGGGTGTTGTGGGGCCCGTGCAACCCTGGCCACATGTCTTAGGCCCAGTCAGTCCCAAAGCCTCCCCAGTGAGGCTCCTGATGATCTTGTGTTGGTCTTCTGGTCCCATAACCTGACGGTTAGGTGTGAGCTCTCAGGGATGTATGCTTTCTTCATCTGGGACAGAGGTCCTGGTCAGAACGGCGCAACAGAGAGGATTTAGGTCCAGCTGGGAAATCTGAAGACAGTGATACCACCCCACCAGCAATCCGTGTGCAAAGAAATGGGGGCTTCCTGGGGGCGGGGGCAGATCTCCTCCTAAGGAAAATGGAAGTGAGGTCTATAAACTTCTTTGAAAGGTTGGTGGGGGTGGGGGCAATTCTGGCCACAGCCCTGGGAAGAGGAGTTGGCTGGAGTAAGAGCCGCTAGACAGTCGCAAGGTGATGTGAGCAGAAGCCCGCTCTGCTTTTCAGCTACGTCCCACGCTTCCATACCACAGGCCTTGGCATAAATGTCATCCCCTCCAGGAGGGCCTCCAGGCACCCCAGACTAGCTAAGTTTCCCCTGCCATATATTCCCACAGGGCCCTATGCTTCCTTCTCTGAGCTCATCAACTTGCCAACAACTGACTGTTGATTATCTGTCCTCCCGCACTGGATGTCACCACCATGAGCTCAGGGACCACACCTGCCTTGTCCCCTGGTACATGTGTGGTTCCTGCAACAGTGCCTAGTACAGAACCAGAACATCGTGGTACAAGTATAGGCACTCTCCCCATTTCAGTCCCATGTCAATAAGGGACCGAAGTCCTTCCTCAGGAAAGGCATGTCCATCACAGCCCTCCGCAGCCAGAGACCTCCCCAAGGAGCTGGCAGGAAGCCAGAAGAGGCCATACTTTTATAAAAGCAGAGCAACACCGCCCTAGAATACCCCTCACCCCTACAGGCGTCTAGCTAGGGAATAACTTGTGCACACACTTGCATGTCCTAAGCAAAGAATATCAAGGTTGGTGCCACCTTTCTCCCATCAGGAATTTAAAATGTTTGCACTAAGATGTTGTGAATGGATGTATATTAAAGGAAAAGTTCTACCAGAAGCAACAACATCTCTTCAACTTTACAGAATCTATCAGATGTCACTACAACATTCAGTGTTTTTCCCCAGACTTAAATCATGTCCTCAGCCATGACACCATCACTTTAGAATCTGATGTACAGCTTTCCGAGAGAATAACAGGCACTAGCTGCTCCAACCTTGACTCCTAAAATAAGATAATAATTCTTTTGACACCTCAGAGAATATACCATCAGTTGGTCAAAAATGGATGAAGTCATCTAACTATTTCCAGGACCTGGGGGGGGGGGGGGGGGGAGGGTTGATTTAAGCACATTTGCTTTAAAGAATCGAAGGTGGGGAGAGGAGATTGCTGATTCTTTTCTGGAAAAGTCATGGATTTACTACTTGACTGCAGGCTAAAACCATATTAATTTTATTTCCAATGTATGTATCCAAGCTAAGAGAGGTTGTCGCGAAAGGTTTAAATCTTAAATCAAATGTTCTTTCCAATAAGGTCATTAGTGACAGGCTGAAATGTTGCGAGGGATGTATTACATGATGGATGTTTGTCATTTACTCAAAGAAAAATGCTACAGTGAGCCTAAAGGGTCATTTCCCAAACCACAAGGTATTCTCATGAGGCAAGAGCTGCCACGTGATGAGGTCCAAATTGCTCCGCTCCCTCCTCTGGCCACATTCATTACCCCTGCACTTTGCAAGGACAAGCTCCTGCTCTGCTGTATCCTGACGTTGCCTGCCTAAAGAACTCAGAGCAGCACCATTTGAGCCCATGATCGCCAGACCCCATGAAGGGGAGAAGGAGATGAATCCTATGCATTCAGAGAGGTCTGAGGCTTTTTCCTTAGCATGATGTCATGGACGCATCAGGGCATTCATATCTGGGGGTAACCAAGGACACAGAGGTGCATGTGAGTTCAAATTTCACCAGCTGGTACAAGAACTGTCATCAAGTAATAATACCACAAATATATCCCCAACTTCTACAGCAGCGATGATCGGATATTCGCAGAGTTCCTGAAGTCTCTACTGCAATCTAAGGTTCCACAGAGCACAGTTCAAAGATCACTGGGGAATTTGAGTTTGCGTGGGTGTAAGCAGGGTCAAAGGCTGACTGCACCACTTCCTTGTTGTGATCATGTATAAATGTATGTATGTATACATGTATACATGTATATAATGTGTAAATGATATAACAAAGTAACAACCTTCCCCTAGTGCCCCCCAATCCTCCCAGAATCCCTTCTTTCCTTCCAAAGACTGGCGGTATCCTCACTGTCGAGTAACTACAATAATCAACTAGCAACAGTGATTGCAGTAAACAGAATACCTCATAGAACAGGCATAAGTATAGAGCTTTACACTTTGCAGAGCATTTTCAACATATGTTAGCTCACACCTTGCTCCTGAACACCTTCCTTGAGAGGCCATTATCTCTCTATGTTACAGATCCAGAAGCTGGAGGTCGGAGAGATGAAGCCACTAGCCCAAAGTCACACAGCAAAGGAGATGCGCCAGAAACACCAAAGCACGAGTTTGTGTCTCCAGCTCCAGTGTTCTCTCCCCTAAATGAAGGCAGTTCTCATTCAGCACCTAGAAGTTTCCGTCAGACAGCACACACATGGCTACATCACCAAGCACAGTCTACTCCAAGAGGCTTGACGTCAGCCTGGGGTTCCAGGAAAAATGACTGACCACAAGACTACCATGGATTAAGCTTTATGAGGGATAGACCAAATAAATTGGCTCTTGCATAACACTCAAACCCATCTCTTGAGTTTGCAAACAAAGTTTCGTAGATGTCCAAAGAAAAGACGTTGTTAAGGAGATACTCCTGCTCTAGGCTCTCTGGTCAACAGCCTTCCACAATACTGGATTCTCCATTCTGAAATTGCAGGGGAAAGTCATTATAACAGGATAATTTCCTATACTCATCCTAAATGCCAGTATGAGCAAGTCATGTCTGGTATCATATTCAAGCAGCATTTGGTATTGG
This sequence comes from Suricata suricatta, assembly GCF_006229205.1. Lineage (NCBI taxonomy): Eukaryota > Metazoa > Chordata > Mammalia > Carnivora > Herpestidae > Suricata > Suricata suricatta. Next base: position 32,620,689 of record NC_043716.1, read on the forward strand.
AAAACACCTTGTAATTCGTAAGCCTTCCTGGACTGGCAGCTTCACGCTCTATAAGCAAAGCACAAAATCTGGAAAATCAAATGGCAGGGCAGCCTCTTTCCTTCACACACGGTGACAAAACACTTCCGCCCTGCTTGGGTCTATCCCGACTGCTGGATTCAGAGAGAGGCACCCTTGACTTCTAGCAGTCTTGTAACTGGTCCAACTTGGAGGCTTAGGCTCTGGGGAGCCCCTCTTCTCTCCAAGAGGACCCCCTGTCCCTGGGCTTTCAGCCAGGAGGAACCTAAGAAATGGTCTTATCCACAACCTCATTTTACAGATGAGAAAACCAAGGCCAAAGGAGTTGAAGCTCGTTGCCCAAAGACAACCAGCAATTTAAGGTATGTGCTAGAACACAGAGGATAAGCCAGAGGAGCAGGTGTGGTTCCTAAACAACTACAATAATATAGTAACACTTTTTGTTTCTTTGGGATCAACATAATTCCTTTGTACCCCCAAGTGAAGCCCTGGGCCTTATACAATCCTATATCAATAGAAAAAAAAGACATACATTAGTAGTCCCATTTTGTAAATGAGGAAAATGAGGCTGAGTTGTACAAATCTGACGACTAGTAAGAAGAGAACCATCATCCAAAGTTTTGCCCAGCCCCAAAGTGCGTGTCACTCATTCTCCTTCCTCGACCTGTGGAGTCTAGAGAGGCACTTGGTTGGCCTGGTCTGGAGGCTGAAGGTCCTCTGGATTTTGGAAGTACAGTTCCAGGTAGATCCTTGCTCTCGGAGCAAAGAACTCTGGCCACTTAGCTGCCAGCAGATGCTTACTGCTACCCTCCTGGCCGCTGCCCACAGGGTGCCTCTGGTGGACAGAGTCGCTGGGGGTCCCCACCTTTAACCCATCACCACTCGCCAGAGCCTCGATGCACACCCCTTCCTCCCCTGGCACTGGGAAGCCAGCCAGCTTCAGAGACTTCTCTGCCAGAGGGTGTAGAAAACCAAACCGAACAAGATACAGGGTAAAGGTCGAGGAGGGGCACGCAGCTCAGACCCACATGGCTCCGCTGCCACCGGACACCTGTCTCGCCCTGGCATCGAAACTTTCCGGACCAGGCAGCCTGCCTCCCTGGAGCCCTGGGGCTTCAGGAGTCAGCTCGCTCAGAGGACGGGCAGCCTGCCTCTGTCCGCTGGGGAGCAAAGGGAAAGCCATTGATTTCATTTGGGAGATTTTCACGTTAGTCCTTTTTATTATCTCAAGAAGGGGCAGAAAATCCTCTGAAGGAAAATCAATTACAGCTAGGCTCTGGGCGTCCAGGGTGGCCCTTAGGCTTCTGAGCAACAGGCGGGTCTCCCAGAGGAGAAGCCCTGGCCTCTGAGTAGCCGCGGGTCAGCTCCCTGATGACTTGGATGCATGTGGCCCTCCGCCTTCCACCAACCAATCATGTCAGCTTGCAGGACAGCCCTGCCCCCAAGACCCACAGCAGGTGATATGGCTGGAGCAGGACTGGGTGACACCCCGGTCCACGGCGCACCCCTGATTCCCTCTCCCAGAAATCAGAAAGTGGACCTAGAGCTTCTGACTGGTGGGAATGGAAGGGACATGAACGTGGCATTTGGGGAGAGGGTATCTGGGCCCCACACTCTAAATGAGCAGAGGAAACCAATCTGAGCAGAGAAAGCGCAGCTGGTGGCCAGAAAGAAGCAGAAACAAAAGAGAGAGCTCTGGCAAGTGTTCAGATCCTGGCGGCCAGACCCTCTGCCTGGGTTTGACAGCAGGTGGGCTGGGAATCCCCCCGCCCCTTCCTCAGTTAAGCAGCTAGAGCTGATCTATCTGTGTTGTTTGCAGCCAAATACTAGAAATAATGTCTTTCCAGGGCACCCAGGAGGCTCCGTTGGTTAAGCATCCAACTTGGGCTCAAGTCATGGTCTTGTGGTTCATGAGTTCGAGCCCAGCGTTGGGTTCAGCTCAGAGCCTGGCGCCTCCTTCAGATTCTATGTCTACCTCTCTCTCTGCCTCTCCCCCACTTGTTCTCTTTCTCTCTCAAAAAACAAATAAACATTAAAAAATTTTTAAATAATGTCTTTTCTTCAGTTTGAAAAAATATGCTTTTGAAACTGTATGTTGGGATGCCTGGGTGGCTCAGTCGGATGAGCATCCAACTTTAGCTCAGGTCATGATCTCACAGTTTGTGGGTTCAAGTCCCATGTCGGGATCTGTGCTGACAGCTCAGAGCCTGGAGCCTGCTTCAGATTCTGTGTGTCTCTCTCTCTGCCCATCTCCCACTCACACTCTGTCTCTCAAAAAAATGAATAAATATTTAAAAATTTACAAAAAAAGAAAGAAACAGTATGTCATCAAATATCCAAAACAGATAAATCCATAGAGACAGAAAGCAGGGGTTGGGGGGAAGGGGCTAATGGGGAGTGACTGCTTGAATAGGTAGGGGGTTTTCTGTGGGGGTGATGAAAATGTTTTAGAACTTTATATAGGGGCTGGTTGCACAACGCTGTTAGTAATGCACTAGATACCACCAAATTATACATCTTTATAGGGGCTTAATTTTTATGTTATGTAAATTTCACCTCAATAAAATAAAAAAAAAAAGACACCGTATGCCATACCTACAGATAACTAGAAGTCCCATTAGAGATGCAGAATTTACCACCTAACTGGCTGAAGTTTCTCATTCATTTGCTCATTGTTCGTTAATTCAACAAATATATATAAAGTGTTGACTGCATGCCACTGTGCAGAGTGTGCGCAGTGAGGGTAACAAGTGTAACATCGGAGGATGGCAGGGAGGTCCGGTGCTTTGTCCTCTGGCACCCGCTCCTCCTTTTCCTCGGGCAGGAGAACTCCCCTTCCCAACAGGGAATGCATTCTCCAGGGTAAGGAAAGGAGGCTGATTCTGCCCACTCTTTCAAGAGGCCAATCAGGGTAATGCTATGCTCCTGACCACCACGATCATTGGTTCAGGAATGGACACGTGACCGAAGAGGAGCCAATCAGAATCTCCCTGGAACTGTTCTGCCATTGCCCTCCTGAATGACCCTGTCTTTACACTGGTGTTGCTAAGCAGAAGGATGCAAGCGTTGGATGCTGGAGATGACTGGTCTGGGAAAGTGAGAGAGAGAGGGAGCTCTAGAGCCCTGAAATGAGCTGCCCCACTCAGGTTTCCAGCGATTGAGCCAAGAAAGTCTCTTCTTTTTGGATTAAGCTAGTTTGAGTTGTGTTCATCACTTTTAAAAATTTTTTTAATGTTTATTCAGCGGCACCTGGGTGGCTTAGTTGGTTAAGCCTCCGACTTCAGCTCAGGTCAGATCTCATGGGTTCCGAGCCCCACATCAGGCTCTGTACTGACAGCTAGCTCAGAGCCTAGAGCCTGCTTCCAGTTCTGTGTGTCCTTCTCTCTCTGCCCCTCCCACTCTCACGCTCTGTCTCTCTCTATCAAAAATAAATAAAACATTAAAAAAATAAAAAATAAATAAATGTTTATACATTTTGAGAGAGTGTGTGTGTACGAGTGGGGGAGGAGCAGAGAGAGAAGGAGAGGGAGAATCTCAGGCAGGCTCCACGCTGTCAGAGCAGAACCTGACACAGGGCTCAGACTCATGAATCTCGAGATCATGACCCAAGGAGAAATCAAGAGTCACACTCTCAAGCGACTGAGCTACTTGGGTGCCCCGTGTCTCATCACTTTTATCGAAGATTCTTTCCTTGGAAGGAGGACAAGTGTAACAGCAAGGAGAGTAGGGAGTGCCACAGAAGCTCGCAGCAGGAGCATCTACTGAAGATCACAGGCAGTATGAGGTCCTCGGTCCTGTAATTTACATGCATATTTGGGATTTCAGTATTGCCTATTGAACACTTAGGCTCAAACTGCTATTGCAGTAAATCACTACATGATGATTTCTGAAATGTTTAGGGTCAATGAGAAACACTACACCACAGCCTACGGTAAGGCATCAGAGAATAGTCTGTAAGACAGATACTCCCAGGGCCTCTGTGTTTCCAGAAACCTGAGAGATGGAGCCACACCACAGCCCTGGCAGAGCAGGGGGAGCCCTCGGTCGATGCTGGCAGCTCAGAACAGACTGAATTGATCGTGAACATTTGGTGCCCGGTCTCACATCCTTCATCCCAGCACGGCTGAGGCTGGTTCCCTAGCAACTCTGCTCCCTCCCTGTCCACCCACCAGACTGCAGTTCGTTCTTCCTCCTTAGGCTACTGGGATGGCTCCCCGATAGTCTGATTCTCAAAGCCTTGGAGAAACTACCTCTTCCTGCCCTTATCTACCCTCCGGGGATGGAATTCTCACTGTTCACAGCACAGGACATTTACACACAGCTTTCAGACCTTATAGTGTGCTTCATCCGATGTTCACTGCCACTCCATGAGATAGGAATTATTCTGTGTCCATTTTACAGATGAGAAAACTGAGGCTCAGAGGGGCTGAGGAACTTACCTCAGGTCACACAGCTTGCAAATGAAGGAGCTAGGGTAGGACTGTTAAAGAAGAAATCACCCCATCCCAACAGACTGCTTTCCACATGAATGTGCATAGACCAAACACTCTCTTACCCAGGTTTCTGGACTTTTCCAGATCATTCTATCCTCAGTTTCATTGAAACTTTGCACCTCCTGCTGCCTTTAACTGGCATGGGCCCTGACCCTGCCTTACCAGCTTGGATGGGATGGGACTGCCACATCCTGCCCACATTCTCAGGAACGCCTTGTCTCTGACTGTTTTCTATCTCACCATGGACACCCCAGGAGGTTGGAAGCTTTGTAGCAAAGAGAACTTGACCCCAGCAGTTTCTCCAGAAGAAGGCACTGAGTGAGCAGAGGAGATTGTGCAAACTTGTTCAATTCAACTTGCAGTTCTGAGAAAAACACCAGGAGACACTCTGTCATAGTACAGTGTCAGTTACGACCCTTGTCTGTGGTCAGGCTGGTGGTTCCAAGCCCATGTGACAACCCCCAGCAACAAAAGTCTGCCAGTACATGACAGTACATGTTGACGTGCATGTGTGTGTCCGTGTACCTGTGTCATTTTAAAATGATGGCATTTAAATGGCTGTTTCTGTAAGCCCAAAGCTACTGGCAATTTCACTTGATTTGACCCGATGTTTTGAAAAATGGAAAACTCCATATTTGTGGATGATTTATTCACAACCCTCCTCTGAAGATCTGCTTTTCAAAACCAACAAGCAACACAAAAGAGTTGTTTGTTTTTTATTTGACAAGCATTAGAGACGGGGGCCTGGGAGAAGCAGACCTTGCTCCCAATTACACCCAGGACCTGGCAGGCTCCTGCAGTGGAATGGGTGAGGGGGCTGGGGGTGGGGCTCATGGCTGGCCTTTCGACGCTGCACCTGCTGGAATCGAGTCAGACCCTTCCCGGTTCTGCTCTGAACCCCTGTTTGCTTCATTTGCTGGCAAGATGATCACGGATCCTCTGGCCCAGCCTGTGACCCACCCCCCGGCTTCTCAGCCTGGGGGTGTCTTCCTTGCTTCCATTGCCCCCCTCCACCTCTCTTACTCCCGGCTATGTCCCAGTCAGTGCCAGCACACCACAGGACAGCGTTTGCAACTGCTTTTAAATGCCTCGGAAATGTATGACAATGAAAATGCTTGTCATTTTTCTCCAGATCTCTTCTAAAAATGTGGGCAGTCTTGACAACACCTCAAATAAATAGGCAGATGCTGCTTTCAGGGGAAGGAGGCTCAGGGGAAGCTGGGAGCCTTGCAGCCTTGTTGAGGACCCAGGGAAGGGAGGCCTGGTAGGTGGCAACCCAGGAAGGAGCCCAGTTTCCCGAAGAAGGATGGTAAAGGGGGGCGAGCCCTGAAAAGACTCCCAGGAGAGTCTGCAAGGTCTGATTCGCCTCCGGAAGGCTTTTCCAGGGAAGACACCCTGAATTAACACCCTGGGTTTACACATCGCTGCTGGCGGAGGTTGGGAAGAGGAAAGGAAGTGGGCAGGGAGAGGGAGGAAATTAATTTTACTGGGTTTCAGGTTCCAACTGTGATAGGAACCCCTACAACTCCTTCACTTCCTATAAAACAGGTCACTTCACCAAAACAAGGCTCCTGAGGGTTATATAAAGGGTGCAGTATTTGGCCCATGTCTATACTAAAATATGATTCAGGGGCACCTGTGTGGCTCAGTCGGTTGAGCGTCAACTTCAGCTCAGTCACAATCTCGCGGTTCATGAGTTCGAGCCCCACGTCAGGTTCTGTGCTGACAGCTCCGAGCCTGAAGACTGCTTCAGATTCTGTGTCTCCCTCTCTTTCTGCTCCTCCTCCATTCAGATTCTGTCTCTTTCTTTCAAAAATAAACATTTTTTTAAATATTGGAAAAAAATAAAATATGGTTCATTGCTTATCTGAAATCAAGATGTAACTGGGCCTCTTGTGTTTCATCTAGCAACCCTAAGAGCATGGGGAACCTCCCAGAAGGGATACAGAACCAACTACCCAGACTGGAGTGACCTCTCCCCTACCCCACATCTCTCACCAGAGACTAAACCCACACAACTCTTAGCTCGGATGATGGACACACTCACGCTTCAGAGGGAAGGTCAAGGTATTCAGGATGGATATCCGAGAGAGGGAAGCGTCAGTTCCCCATGGCACCCCCTGCCTCCAGGTCCCTCAGTTCCTCATACCCAGGCTGTGCTCTGCCCCAACACCCAGACCAAGGGTCTAAGCATAAATGACTTAAATAGCTGCCCACACCCCACCCGTCACTGCCAGGAGGAACTGGGTCCCGCGCCCCATGCCACCTTCCCCAAAGCACACTCTTAGAGTCTCTTTTCTGGTCCCTACAGCAGTCTTGGTTAAGAAAAACTGTTTCTTTTCATCTTGACTAAGCAAACAATACATGGGAATGATGATGTAAATGATTCACTATGAAAAAAATAGAAAAGAGAGAAACCTCTAAATAAGAGAATAGGACACAGTGCAAGTATATGGATATGTTTCTCTTGCCATCTTTTTCTACGTATCTATGAACTTTTTACATTGCTGGCACCAGGCTGAATGTTTGGGGGATTTTTTTTTCTTGCTTTTTTCGCTCGAATTGCTTTTCATTTGACGTCATCCCATTCGGCTCAACCTTAGTCAATAAATATTTGCCACATGCCTACTATCAGCCCTGCACTGTGTGCGGAGCATAAACAAGCCTGAGTCAGTCCCTGCCCAGGACGCTTACGGTTCGGGGTGCAGGTCAGACATTGAACCGGGGAGATAAGAAGAGAAATGGTCTCCTACAAAGTCTGCAGCATAATTCAATTGCACATTTTGCTTTTGAGGAACTGTGTTCCTAAAAACGCAGAGAGAATATCTTAAAGAGTTACATTTAAAGTAAATATTCTGTATGTGACTCTGAGCAGTAGGACGTTTCACAGATAATGCCTGACCATAGTTTACCCTTGATTCCCATGAGCCCTGGGCATGCGGGAATTACTACTTAATAAAGCACTTGGGAACCGTGGGCCCAAAACACGTCCCTCCACAGCACCTTTTCTAGCGGCAGCATCGAATTCTGTTGTGTGAACAGACCGTAAGGTCTTTAATCCCTTATTATTAAATACTGAAGTCGATTCTAAATGTTCACTTTTATAATAACAGAGCGATGAACATCTTCATGCATGAATATCTGTGTGTGCAAATCTGATGATGTCTTTGGGATAAACACTATGGTCGGTTTCAACAATGAGTCTCGGGGCGGAGACCAGCTAGTCATGCACAAAACCCACTTCGTCCTTCTGGGCTCACACTAGGCTACGTTTCCCAGTCTCCTCTGTAGTTAGGTGTGGGCATGAGACTCCTTTCCGGCCCCAGTGGGAATAATGTCTCACGCTGGCCCTGGCCCGTGAAACCTCCCATCCGTGCTGTTTCTTGCTCCTTCCCCTTCTTCTAAGAGTCCTTGGAAGGCACGTGTTGAAAATGGCAGGGCCACAGGTTAGAAGGAGGTGGACCCCTGAATCACCACTTGGATAAGAGCTAGCCCCTTGCTGGTCAGCCCCCCCCCCATTTTGAACACTTCACAAAGAGGAAATGAACCCCTTCTGTGGTAAGCTGCTGAGATTTGAAGCTACCCCTGTTCCAGCAGCCAATGTGGACTGATCCAGGGATCCCCGCCCCACTTCCCACCCTGAATCCAGTCCCTCCTGGGCATCTCAGGTGGTAGAAATGCAGTGGCCCCTCCACTGCAGGCTTCCATCCCCGGTCACCTGCACATTTCCCCCAGTCTCACCACAGAGCCCCGGGCCCAGCCCTGCTCTTGGCAGTCCTCCTCCCTGGGGACTGGCCCAAGGCTGAGGCTCCACAGGACCTACTTCCCCCAGCCTCTCACCTGGGAGGGCTCTGGTAAAGGCTCCCAGCTTCCTGTCCTGGGACTTGCCCGGTAGCCACGGCACCTGGAGGGCCAGCACCAATTTCTATCCATGGAGCACAAGAGAATCTACAGAGTCACAAGATAAATAGCCCCACAGATTACAAATAACCCATTCTCCAAGCTCGCCACCGCTCATTCCGTGCCCGGAAACCTCTGTGTCGTTTCGTCTGTGTCTCTTTCGTCAGAAAGCAAAATGGATAATGCAGCCTTGTTCTGGGGAAGCCAGGGCTGCTGTGTTTGGACACATCTGCCTGGCAGCCCAGGGTTTGGGTCAGCAGGGCATGCCGGCTTCGTGGTCCCCCTCTAAAAGCCCCTTCCTCCCCCCTGGGCACAGGGGAGGCTCCAGTGCTGCTCTCAGAGACTGCAGGCGGGTCCATTCATTGTACGGTGATTGCCATCTTGTGGCAGAAAGGGCACAAGGCAGTGGAGCGTCCCTGGTACACCCAACAGATAATCAGCCTCCAAAGAGCACCAGAAGATGATGGTCAAGTTCAACGTTGCTTCTTCCCACTGCCTCTCAAAGCCCTTTCTTTGCCTGGCCAAACAAAAAACAAACCCAAAACCCCCAAATGCCTCTTCCCGTTTAGCCTCCTGCAAATCATATGCTTGGTGGATTTTCTGCAACTAGCTCTTTTAGCTTCTTTCATTGTTATAAAAATGATACGTGTGCTTTATTCAAAAGTTAACACACCGCTGAGGATTTTAAAGGAGACGGTCACAAATCACCCCCATCCGCCACTCAGAATAGCCAGCGTTAGGAGCTGGGAGAAGTGGCTGCAGGGGTCTCCCCACGCTTCCCTCAAAGAGAGAAGCAATGTGGCTTCTCGCAGGGCCGGCGCAGTGACACCAGGCTGCGGGGGTCCCTGGTTGGCTGTGCGACTTCCTTGGGCAAGCCACTCCCGCTCCGTGTCTCTCGTTTTCTCATCTTAAAAACAGAGGTAATAGTCACATCTCCTGCTCAGTATTACTGTGCGGGACCAACCCTGAAATACTCAGCACAGCACCCAGTCTCTGGGAAACCTTCAAATGTTAGCCATCATCATGGTGGTGGGCGAATAGGCAGAGAGTAAGGTAGTCTTTTAGGAGAAGGATATTTAAGTGTGTACGTTACTTTTTATATTAAAAAGATAGAACTACCAGGATATCTGGGTGGGCCAGTCAGTTGAGCGTCTCTTGATTTCATGACTCTTGGTTTCAGCTTAGGTCATGATCTCTCCGTTCGTGAGTTTGAACCCCGCACCAGGTTCCTCACTGATTGTGGGGATCTTGATTGGGACTCTCTCTCTCTCTCTCTCCCTCTCCTCTGCCCCTTCATCTCTCTCTCTCTCTCTCTCTCTCTCTTTCAAATTAAATAAATACACTTTAAAAAATAAAGTAAAATAATCTTAAAAATAGAACTATCATTTGATCCATCAATTCCACTTATGGGCATTAATCTGAAGAAAATGAAAAGACATACACACCCCATGTTCATTGCAGCATTATTCACAAGAGCTAAGATATGGAAACACCTGAGATCCATCAAGAGATAAATGAATAAAGAAAATGTGGTGTATACACACACACACACACACATACACACACAATGTAATATTATCCAACCAGTATAAAAAGAAGGAAATCTCCATTTGTAACAACATGAATGAGCCTTGAAGGCATTATGCTAAGTGAAATAAGCCAGACAGAGAAAGACAAATACTGTATGATCTCTCTTCTATGTGTAATGTAAAAAAACTACAACAAACAACAAAAACAAGCTCATAGATACAGAGAATAGATTGGTGACAGCCAAAGGCAGAGAGTTGGGGGTGCATCAAATGGGTGAAGGGGTAAAAATAAATAAAGTTATAACATAACTTAAAAGTTATAAAATAAGTCATGGACATGTGACTTACATGGAGATGTGAGGTACAGCGTGGCATCTATACCTAAAAATACATATTGCATATTTGAAAGTTGCTTGGAGTCGATCTTGAAAGTTCTCATCACATACAAGAAAATCTGGAAGTATGTGTGGGGATGTACGGCAACCAGACTTAATGTGGGGATCGTTTCTCAATATATACAAATATCAAATCATTATATTGTGCCTCTGAAACTAACAGAATGTTATCTGCAATAAAAACAAAAAAATGGAGGTGCCTGGGTGGCTCAGTCGGTTGAGCATCTGACCTCAGCTCAGGTCATGATCTCACCGTCCGTGGGTTCAAGGCCCATGTCAGGTTCTGTGCTGACAGCTCAGAGCCTGGACCCTACTTCAGATTCGGTGTCTCCCTCTCTCTTTCTCTGCCCCTCCCCTGCTCATGTTCTGTCTCTTTCTCCCTCTCTTTCAAAAATAAATAAGCATTAAAGAGAGATTCTTTTTAAAAAAGGTTGGACCATGGAAAGGGCAGGGATAGGGAGTCTATAATTGGAGAGGCTAAGAACAGTAGCTCCTCTGGCCAGCCGTGTGTCTCTTGGCTGGCTCTCTGTCCCCAGCCCCCAGCAAGCCCCGAGGGTGCTGCCTCCAGCAAGAGCAGTACCCACTTGAGCAATCCCCACTCAGAACGGGACTATGAGGGAAACACCCATCGCGCTGCTGGCACAGGCTGTGAGTTCCCTGCGGGGCCGGGGGAGGGGGGGGGTGGGCACACCGGCTCTCACGCACCGCGCTGCCCGGCTCCTGTCACCTCACCTGGCTTATCCCAGATGCCCAGCCACACGTACTGCAGGAGTAAGCGACCAGTAGGTGGATCTGAAAGGCCAGGCCTGAAGAGTCACTCCGGGGGACGCTCCCCACTGAGAAATCTCTCCGCCAGGACGCCTGCTTTCTGTTAACACACATGGGCCACAACAGACAGGTCCCACCTGATGGCAGCAGGAAGGACCTGAGACGCACCTGTCACTTCATCCTCTGAGTTAGCTGTCATTGTCTCCATTTGGCAGCTGGGCACACCGAAGGTCAAAACGACAGAAACTTACCCTTGGGCACAGAGCTAATAAGTAGCAGAGCTGGGGTTTAAATTCAGGATCCGGGCCGTCTGCCTCCCAAGCTCTTCCAACTGATCCTGTTCTCACAGCAAAGGAAAGTAATAATCGACCCACTTGCTTGTGAAGTTTCCACCTCTGGCCACAACCCACATTCAGTCTGGCCAAGGAATCCCAGGGGCAGTTTGAAGCTGGGTTTTTGACCCTTACATCTTTTGACAAGCACCCTGCAGAGTAAACTCTTGGCCATCGAGCATCCTTATGAACCTGGGGGTCTGGGGGTTAGTTGGGTCATACCAAAGAGGCAACCCTAACGTCTTCAAAGAGGTATATTAAAAAATAGTCACCACAAATCATCCAGGCAACTCTGATGGTTGGTTATAGGAGTGACCCTCTCTCTCTCTGTGTGTTCTTCCCTACAATCCATTGCTAACACAGCCACTGCCTTAGTTTGGGAGGCTATAACAAAACACCACAGACGGGGTGGCTTACATACAAGAGAAATTTATTTCTCACGGTTCTGGAACCTGGAAGTCCAAGATCAGGGCGTCACTATGGTCAAGTTCTGGTGAGAACTCACTTCCCAGTTCAGAGATGATGGACATTTTCTCGCTATGTCCTCACAAGGATGAAGACATAAAGGAACTTCCTGGGGTTGCTTTTACGGACACTAATTTTTAATTTTTTTAAGTAGCTTCATGCCCAGTGTGGAGCCCAACATGGGGCTTGAACTCATGATCCCGAGATCAAGACCTGAGCTGAAATCAAGAGTTGGATGCTTACCTGACTAAGCCACCCAGGTGCCCCTAATTGTTAATTTTTAAGGACATTAATCCCCTTCATGAGACTATCTAATTATCTCCCAAAGCCCCCACCTCCAAATATCATTACATTGGGAATTAGGTTTCAACATAGGAATTGGGGACGCAAACAGCTCTCTAACAGCTACTAAAGTAACTTAACCTTCTCTAACACAGAGCCTGCCTTGCTTACTCTCTCACTTAAAATTTGTCCTTGACTCCCTATCACTGAAGTACAAGGCCTAAGACCCTGTGCATGACACACAGGAGCCTGCACTGTCTGCCTCACTCACCCCGGTTGGCGTGCCCTCCTCAGGATAAGCCCATGCTTTTAGCTGGTCCCTCTACCTGGAAATCCTTTTACTTTTTTACATCAGGAATTCTTTGAGAAACACCCAAGCGCAGCAAAAAAGAAAACAAAACAATTACTCTTGGGAAGCGGTCTCTGATGCTACTTGGACAAAATTCATCCTGCCCTCCTTCGTGTTCAGCTAAAACTACAGGCACTGCCGGGGCCGCCTTCACAGGTGTCCGATAGGTGCTCAAGACATGTGTCGTGGTTGTTTGGAACAGATAGAGAATAACCAAAACTTCAGGGAATAAAGTCTAAAAGAAATCTATTCATGAAGAAAGTCTATCCAGGCCCATGCGTTGCTCCGTCCAGAAGCTTCAAAATCACCAAGGAGGATGAAAGAGATCACAGGTCATCCCCGTCTCTGTGAAAGGCATCCTGTGTGCGGTACCTCATCAGGGCCCTCACCCACCACCCAGGGCCTGGTTCAGTGCAGGTGTCCCCGCAGCCCCAGGTGGAACACGGGCCTGCCCTGGCTCCGTCCACCCCAGAACCCAGAGGCAGGCAGTGGGACCCAGTCCCACTGTGAACTGCGGGCAGGATGGCCAACTGATGCAGAGCTGACCCATGGGGCCAGTGTGCTCCCCAGGTTCCCCTCTTCCCATCCAGGGTGTGCAGAATGGACCCAGAGCTTCCGAAGCAGGAAAAAGAGGCCCTGAGAACAGCCGCAGGGCTGGAAGGAAAGCTCCTGGGTTGAAAGGCAGTGGGGGGGGGGGACGTCTTTTCTCCTTGGTCCCTGAGATCTGATACGTAATTATGGGGCATGAAAGATTATGTCCAATTCCCCTTGTGGTCCTCTAGCCCTATGAAAAAGGGAGACCAGCAGACAAATGTGCTCTCAACAATGGCCAGCTGTTGTTCAGAGCACGGGCGCTCCCTCTTGCCCAGGACAGGGGCACACACCCTGGGGCCAATATTGCCCCCTCATCCTTGTCTCTCTCCCTCCACTGTGGGGAAGACTATGTCCATATGATGAGGCACCAGGACTGGGAAGAACAGAACCCCTAGAAGTCCCACTGGCCCACAGATTGGTCACATTTATAACCCTGAGAAAGCCCTGGATCTCTTTGCCTATTAACTTGGCTTTGTAAACAGACATTGGATTTGGAGTCCGAAAACTTGGGATCAAGTCTCAATCCAGCCACTTACTAACAATGTGATCTTATGCAAGCCACTCCCCATTTCTGGGGCTCAGTTTCCTCAAGAGCATGAGATGATAAACAAAGACCTACCTCCAGGCCTCTTCAAATCTAACTCTGCAGTCCTCTGTGGTGACCATCATGGGGAAAAGGAGAGGAGGAGTTAGATGTGAGTCTCCTGCTCAGCTGAGCTGGTCCCCAGATGTAGCAAATGAATGACCGACTGGCTGTGTTTGCATTCACCCTGTCTACCAAAATGTGTCTGTGCTTTGATTGAGGAAGAGATTCCTGATCTTTGTCTTTACTTCATATAAGAGAGACATAAGCAAAGGCATCTGGGTGGTCCAGCCGGTTAGGTGTCCACCTCTCCAGTCATGATCTAACAGTTCACGGGATCGAGCCCCTCATTGGGCTCTGCTCTGACAACATGGAGCCTACTGGGATTCTCTTCCTCCTCTCTCTCCACCTCCTCTGCTTGCTCTCTCTCTCAGGAAAATAAACTGAAAGAGAGAGAGAGAGAGAGAGAGAGAGAGAGACGAAAGCAAAATGGCCCACAGCAGGTCAGGGAGAGATTTGGGAGCCATCTGGGCATCCCCCACATTTTACAGGCAAGGGAGATAAAGCCCAGAAGGTAAAGGCAAGTCAGAGTGAAGCCAGGACTCTGGGTCTACCTCCAGGAGTGACTGCAGACATTCCAGGCCACCCTATCTTCTGAGTCAGACTTCCCAGAACCACTAGGGTCAAAATGGCACTAGAGGCACTAGTGTAGTTTGCACAGAGTATGAATGTGGAAATTATAGTAATTCTAGGAATCCAGGTGCATTAGAACCCAATTATTTCCATGATCTCAGCAATGGCAGTTTCATGTATTTGGAGTTAATTAAATAACATTTCTATCTTATAAGAAAGTGAGCATAATGCAATGGTTTGCTCTGTGGATCTAAAGAAAGCAAGGGACCCTGTCCTCCCAAACACACACACCCAATTTTGAAATGATTTCAAAGAATCTCCAAATCCAATGAAACCTACAAATAATCCACTAGGTGCTCTTGGACCCCAGATTAAGAACACCCAAGAAGAAAGACCTTGAGGTTTTTAAAGTCCAAGGCTCAAATCTTTTCACTACCACTTACTAGTTATATGACCTTGGGTCGGTTTCCCAAATCCCTAATCCTCTGTTTCCTCATCTACAAAATGAGATGACAGCCAGCTCAGAGCCTGGAAACCCCCTCAGAGGTTGGGGGTTTGAAGGAAATGTGAAGCCTTGTAGTATAGGGCTGCCAGAGGGTGTGCAGTGGGCAATGAAAGCTCTTAGAGACTGGGTGCTCTCTGAGAGCAAGGCTCTGCACCATGAACTTTACCTGTACTATCTCAACGACCCTAGGAGACAGGTATTAACTATTATTCTGTTTCCATAGATGCGGAGTCTGAGACACAGAGGAGCTAGGAATTTGCCCATAATGACCCAGTTTCTAAATGGCAGGGTCATAGGGTAGGCTCCAGAGAAAACGTTCTCTACCGCTCACCAAATGACAATTTAATTTCCCCCAGAAGTGTGGTTTATAAAATAAATAAATATAAATAAATAAAAGCAGAGGAGAGAACAGCTGAAAGAAAGCGATGGATCTTATGACCCAAAGACCGCTTTGCAAACCTGCCCGTTTGGCCGTTTTCATGGGACAGGAGCAGAAAAGCAGCACCCTGAGCCTGGGATGGAAGGTTCTTAAGATCAGCCTCGCTCAGGCTCTTGTAGAGAGAGCTCTGAAGACCATGATATATTTACATATGCAAGTGCCGTTCTAAGGATGCTTTCCAGACATTATCCCACTCAATTCTCATTATCCCCAGGAGAGAGGGATACCTCTAGCCTCAGGTTACAGATGAGGAAACTGAAACCCAGGTTTAAAGTCCCCCCCCCCTCCGCTTCACCCCCGAGACCACAAGCTAGAGAGAGGCAGAGCCCGGCTGAAATCCCAGACTGGCCTGAGGCTGAAGCTCTCAACTGCCACTCTAAGCCACTTCCCACTATGGGGTCCCAGTTTTAGTATAAGACGATGGTTAAGACCAGAGGCTTTGGGGTGAAATCCAGTTAGGTGGGGCCAGAGGTGTGAAGGAGAGGGGTGAAATGATCACAATCCATATACTGGCGGACTCCACCCAGTGTGAACCACTTGTGAGGGTGTGGGGGGGGTTCACCTGGGAAGCCCTACACTGGGCTCTGCGCTGACAGTGCAGAGCCTGCACGGGATTCTCTCTCTCTCTCTCTCTCTCTCTCTCTCTCTCTCTCTCTCTCTCCCACTTTCTGCCCCTCTCCCGTGCATGCACATGCTAATGGTGTCTCAAAATAAATACATAAAACTTTAAAAATTAAAAAAAAAAAGAAATGCTGTGTTAGAGTGGAGGGCAAAGGGGCATTGGGATCAGTTGAACTACACCCCAAATTCTGACTCTGCCACTTGTCACGCATATGAACTTATGAGTCATAAACTTCTCTGAGCCCGTTTTCTCAGCTATAAAAATCAGACCCTCGCTTATAATGATGTTATGCATCCCGATGTGACACAACCCCCAACATATACTCAAGTCCTAAACCCCAGTACCAGAAAATGAGAACTTATTTGATATTAGGGTCATTGCAGATGTAAAAAGTTAAAATGAGGTCATCCTGGAGGAGGATGGGCCCTTTATCTGAAGTGACTGGTGTCTATAAGAAAGCAGGCAGGTGCTTGAGGGGAGAATGCCCTGTGGCAAAGGAAGCAGAGATCGGAGTGATATGGCTGCCGGCCAAGGGACACCAAGGCCTGCCACAGACCTCTAGAAAGTAGCAAGAGGCAAGGAAGGGTTCTCCCTTCCAACTTTCAGACAGTGGGGCCCTGCAACACCTTGATTTCTGTTGTCTAAACTCCCCGCTTTGTAGCGCTTTGTCATGGCAGCTCGAGAAGCCAATATAAGCGGCGTTCAAGAATTAGGACACCAACATGAGAATCCCGACGAACAGGAAGTCTCAATGAGACAGGGTTCCCATGCCTTGTTTCCCAATGGTTGATCTTCTAGTCCTTTGTGACACATAGGTCACAGCATGTGACACATAGAGGTGACAGCAGTGCAGGCGCCCATTCCAGTGCGAAGTGGCAGGGGAGATTCTTGGCAGGGAAATACATGAAGAAACTCAAAGTCCTTCTCCGATGAGCACCAGACAACAGCTCTCCTACCAGGGTAATGTGATCAAAACCTAACTCTGCCTGTGCGGAGACAGCGGCGGCAGGGGACCCTTGCGTGGCCACAGTGACTGTCAGCAACCCAGAAGGAAGCCTTCCCCACTCCCACCCGCTCCCCCTCCCGCCAGTGCTGCCAAAGGAAAACACAAAGGCTGGATCAAAGAGCTAGTTGAACTTGGAAAATAATTTCTGAAAAGTCATAAAATCTTAAAAGGAATTTTGAGTGATGCCAACTGGATGGGGTAAGAGAGAAAAGAGATGCAAGGGATAAGGTTATTTGGATCTGAAAAGCAAAGAAGTTCTCTTAGAGTGAGTGAAGAATCATACTGCACTCATGGTAAAGGGGGGCTCAAAATCTGCCTCCCTGGTCACACCATCATGTTCGCTGCAGCATCATCCGCAACAGCCAAGACATGGAGACACCCTCAGTGTCCGTCCACGAGTGAATGGATGAAGGAGATGCAGTATGTACACAGTGCGCTGTAATTTGGCCAGGAGAAAGGGCCATCTTGCCATCTGCAGCAACGTGGATGGACCTTCAGCACGTTGTGCCATGTGAAATAAGCCAGAGAGAGACAAATACTGTATGATCTCACTCACACATGGAATCTAAAAAGGTCAAAACTCAGGGGCGCCTGGGTGGCTCAGTTGGTTGGACATCTGACTCTTGATTTTGGTTCAGGTCATGATCCCAGGATCCTGGAATTGAGCCCCGGATCAGGCTCCACGCTCAAGAGTTTATCTCTCTCTCTTCTCTATCTCTCTCAAAAACAAAAAAAAATTAAAAATTAAAAAGCCAATTCATAGAAGCAGAGCAAAACGTTAGTTACGAGGGGAGACGTTGGTCAAAGGGGATACATTTTCAGTTTCAAAAAGAGTACGTTTTGGGGCTCAAATAATCCTGTGTTATATGCTTGAAAGTTATCAAGAGAGTAGAGCATAAATGTTCTTCCCATAAAAAAGAAATTGTAGTCATGGGATGTGATGGAGGTGTCAGCTAATGCTACCGTGATAATCATATCACAGTATGCAAGCGTCACCTTAAATTTACACAACGTTATGTGTCGATTCCAGTAGACCCCCCTTATCTCTGGGGGACCCCCAGGGGATGCCTGAAACCACAGGTAGCACCAAACCTTTTACATATTATGTTTTTTCCTCTGCATAAAGTTTATGGTGAGGTTTAATTTCTAAATTAGATGCAATAAGAGAGTGACAACAACTAATAATAAAATAGAACAGCTATAACAATATACTACAATATAAGTTATGTGGATGTGCTGTCTTTCTCTCTCTCAAAATGTCTTCCTGTACTATATTCACCCTCCTTTCTGTGCGGATGTGAGATGGTAAGATGCCTATGTGATGAGATGATGTGAGGTCAGTGACATAGGCATTGTGACGTTGTGCTAGGTTGCTCCTGACCTTCAAACAATACGTCAGAAGGACCCTCGGCTTCTGACCACAGGCTGCAAACTGCAGGTAAAAGAAGATGATGTGTATCTATCTCGGTAAGCCATGACGCATCTAACCATCTCCCATTCCCACTGCTCAGAGGGCAGTGAGCTCACCTAAATCATTTTGCAGATGGGGAGACTGAGGCCCAAAGCCAGGAAGACTGCCCAAGGCTGTATGAGTAGATATGTAACAGCGTTAGGCCCTAAGACTTCTAAACCCTAGACTGCTGCAGGATCCCTGGAAGAATCCCTCCTCAGTAAGATTGTCACGTCCAAACTGAGTTGACTGGGAGTGGTCCTCTCAAACCATCAAGCTATGGGCATGTGAAAGAAACCCCACCCCAGATTGCGTCCTGACCCTTGGATGCTCGGATGGCTGGACCAGAAGGGCCCTTGGGAGTCTTCTACTCCAACTCCCTCATTTCATCCTGAACGCCAGGCCCAGAAAGGGAAGGAGCTATCCCAAGAGCAGTGCTGAATCAGGGACGGAATCAACTTGAACTCAGGTCTTCTGGCTTTAATTCTACTTCCACACCATGTTCCTTTTTTTTTTTTTTTTTTTTTTGGTTGTAGGTGTGTCCTCCCAAAATTCACAGGTTAAAGCCGTAAACCCACCCCCACCCCCAGTGTGACCATGCCTGGAGTAGGGCCTTTAAGGAAGTAATGAATTAGGCCATTAGGGTGGGGTCCTAATCCAAGAGACCTTTTAAGGACTGTGATAGGGAGAGGATAGCAGGAAGCGCACGTGCAGAGGAAGGGTTAGGGGGAAACACAGCAAGAACGTGGAGGGAAGCCGAGGGAGGAGACTCAGGTGAAACCAACCATCCCAGCACCTCCATGTGGGCCTCCAGCCTCCAGAACCGTGATAAGACAAATGTCTGTGTCATAGCCACCCTGACTGTAGCAGACCAACACAGTAAGCATCTCCCACAGACCCCCCCAAGTACTGGGTATTTATTACTCTGATGCTTGCTACCGCCTGAGAACCACTGGGCTGCCTCCACAGTGGGCCTAAATGCCTCTAACATGAGTTGTGTTCAAGCATCAATCATACCAAAGGTCTATGCGCTCATTGGAGTCCTTTCGGAGGACCAGGGGAGAGGAATTGAAAATAGTAAAAAATCAGGACCCTAGAACATGTTAACATAAATTGTTTCATTATTTGCAAAGTCTTCATTCACGTATAATTTCTTATTCCTAAAGTTCAGTTGTTATTTTCAATTATTGGGGGCAGTTATTATTACCGACGATCTTTAGAACAACAAAGAATCTCAAAACCCCCATTTGCAAATGAAGAAACAAAAGCCCAGAAAGGCTGTGGGACTTTCCTAAGGTCACACAGCAAATAGGTGGCAGGACAGGAACTCACAATGATGCCTGGCAGGGGGACGTGTGACCAGGATGGAGCAGCCCCACCAGCCCCCAAGGCCTCCCCACACCACCCTGGCTCATTTGTGACCATCCAAACCACTGGATTTCCCTTAATGTTAATGCAAGCATCCTTGGAATGATAAAATTCTGGGCACATGTGCATCCCTTTTACACCTTCTTCACACCAGGCTAGACAATCATGTCATTGAAAGCTCCAGAGGGAAGAGGCATCTAGGGGCCTCAGTCAGTTGAGCGTCTGGCTTCAGCTCAGGTCATGATCTCACAGTTCGTGGGCTCAAGCCCCACATCGGGCTCTGTGCTGACAGCTAGCTCAGAGCCTGGAGCCTGTCTTCTGATTCTGTGTCTCCCTCTCTCTGACCCTCCTCTGCTCACACTGTCTCTCTCTCTCAAAAATAAATGAAACATTTAAAAAAACTACAGAAAAGAAAAGAAAGCTCCAGAGGGGAGACTCCTCACAACCCATCCTTCTTGGGAAAGGAAAAATGTGCCGCCTGAAAGTGAACTCTGTCTAGTAATTCCAGACAAGCCACCTTGGGGGACAGGAGCCTAACAAAGCCCAACAGTCGGGAGGATTTGACAGGAGTTTAGACAGCCTCACACCTACTGCCAGGCCAAGCCGAGCCAGCCCACTTCACAGTTTGCCTCTTCCTTTCCAGCACTGAGAAGGATTCTAAACCCTGGACCTCAGCACCAAGAATAGGCCCCGGTGCTCAAGCACAATATCTCACATTCCTTTTACATGTCCTGAGGCTGCAGTGGGGCCTCTGGAAGCCTTGGGAGGATATTACAATTTATCATCAGGCCCATTTTATAGAACACCGCAGGTTAAAGAAGTAAGGCGACTAACCCAAGGACAGTTGGTTACATGGCAGAACCAGGATGAGAACCTGGGGAATCTGGGAGCAGCCAAAATGGTGGGACAGCATGGAAGGTTTTTTTGCATCTCTCATCCCTAAAATACAGCCAGATCAACACTAAACGATCCCACACACCTAGAAAACTGATTTGAGGATTAACACAACAATCTGCACAACCTGAACCACAGAACTCAGCAGGTACGCAGTGCAGAGAGGTGAACTGGGAAGAAAAAGCCACGGAGGGCAGAGAGCTGTTTTAGCTTCCGGAGACGGGGATGGGGCTGGGGGGGAGGATGGGGGGAGAGTACTGAAAGCATCCACCCTCCCCCACCCAAAAGCAGCTGGGAAGAAAAGAAAGAGTACACAAAAGGGAGAAAGGAGAGGGTTTAAATTCCATTAAGACTCTATAAACAAGGAGAGCACAGGGTCTGAAACTCTGCAGCTCCATGCCTCCCGGCGCTCTGGTGGGAAGGGTGAATCCCCAGGAGATGAGAGCGAGGTCCTCAGGGGTCCTCAGGCCACGTGGGGAGAGGCGGCTCCCCAGGTGGGAGGACATTTGGTAGAGGCTGTGCTGCCTCCCCACAGGCAAAGGTCCTAGCAGACCCCGGAGAACAACCACAGTCGCTGGTGCTGGAATGAGGACATTAAGGTTGAAGCCTGGTGCCAGATGACTGTTGTGATTTTCCGTAATCCCTGAAATGCTGCCACTGCATGATCGTGTGAACTTTTTCTCAGTGAGACCCTCCCCCCAGAAGGTCTCACTGGGTCAAGGCAAGGCTGCAGTCCCTCAGAAGTGAGGGGTTGGGAAACACAGATGCATCTGAGATAACATTCAGAAGGGAGGTGCCCCCTGGCAGCCTGACAGCTTAGTCACAGACAGTGTAAAAGCAGGGAGTGGACAGAAGCTGGAGACAAAGGAGGGGTGCGTGATTGCTGGTGGGGAAGGGCAGAGAATTCTGATACTAGACACTGGGTAGCTGGGTGACGCCATTTTCACCCCTCCCACACATGGGCATAAACACCTACAGGTGCCACAACAATCCGCCCCAGTGAGCTAAGCAGCGCCATCTAGTGGAGAACAGAGCTGTTACACCAAGCCCCGCCCAACTGGACCAACCTCACTCTTCAGGAACAACACAAGTCTCTCTGCCTACTTAGTTTACGGATTATAAAGTGCTTCATAGTTCGACTTGTAGAGGAAACCAATGTAATTTTAATCATACTTCAGTCTATTTCCTGGTCCATCTACTCAATGTTTTTGTCTTTTCTTTCCTCATTCTTGAATACAGAAAGAGGAAAAAAATATTTTTTCCATTTCCATTAAAAATTAAAGAAAATCTTTTCTACTAAATTTTTTACCTTTTTGTAAATTTTTCAAATTCTATTTTTTTACTTCCATAATTTCATTTTATTCTATTTCATTGTATTTATTTCTTCAAATTTTCAAACATTTTCCCTTTTTTTCTTTTCTTATCTTTCCCTTTTTCCACTAATCTATCAAGTTTCTTTCAACAACTAGACCAGAACACACCTAGAATCCAGCATCCTTTATTTGATGTTTTTGTGTTGTTTTATTTTTTAATCTTAATGATTTCTTTATCTTCTTAATTCCTCTTCTTCCATCAAAATGATGAAATGAAGGAACTCACCCCAAAAGAAAGAACAGGAAGAAATGACAGTTGGGGACTTAATCAACACAGATATAAGCAAAATGTCTGAGCCAGAATTTAGAATCATGATAATAAGAATACTGGCTGGGGTTGAAAACAGATTAGAATCCCTTTCTGTGGAGATAAAAGCTAGTCAGGATGAAATAAAAAATGCTATAACTGAGCTGAAATCTCAAATGGATGCCACAAGCGGCAAGGATGGATGAGGCAGAGCAGTGAATCAGCGATATAGAGGACAAACTTATGTAGAACAGTGAAGCAGATAAAAGGAGGGAGACAAAGGCAAGAGAGCACTATTTAAGAATTAGAGAAATCAGGGGCGCCTGCGTGGCTCAGTCAGTTAAGCGTTTGACTTCAGATCGGGTCATGATCTCACAGTTCATGGGTTCGAGCTCCGTGTTAGGCTCTGGGCTGACAGCACAGAGCCTGAAGCCTGCTTTAGCTTCTGTGTCTCCCTCTGTCTCTCTCTCTCTCTACCCCTACCCCACTCACACTCTTTGTCTCCCTTAAAAAAAATAAACATTAAAAATTTTTAAGATTTAGAGAAATCAGCGACTCATTAAAAAGGAACATCAGAATCATTGGAGTCCCAGAAGATGAAGAGAGAGATAAAGGGGTAGAATAGTTATGTGAGCAAATCATAGCGGAAAACTTCCCTAACCTGGGAAAAGACACAGACATCAAAATCCAGGAAACACAGAGGACTCCCACTGGATTCAACAAAAACTGACCATCAACAAGGCATATTATAGTCAAATTCACAAAATACTCAGGCGAGGAAAGAATCATTAAAGCAGCAAGGGAAAAAAAGTCCTTAACCTATAAGGGAAGACAGATCAGGTTTGCAGCAGACCTATCCACAGAAACCTGGCAGGCCAGAAAGTAGTGGCAGGATATATTCAATATGCTGAATTGGAAAAATATGCAGCCAGGAATTCTTTATCCAGCAAGGCTTTCATTCAAAATAGGAGAGATAAAAGTTTTCCCAGAAAAACAAATATTAAAGGAGTTTGTGACCACTAAGCCAGCCCTGCAAGAAATTTTAAGAGGGACTCTCTGAAGGGAGAAAAGATGAGGGGAAAATACCAAAAGCAACAAAGACTAGAAAAAACCAGAGAACACCACCAGAAACTCCAACTCTATAGGCAATATAATGGCAATAAATTCATCTTTCAGTACTCACTCTACACGTCAATGGAATAAATGCTCCAATCAAAAAACATAGGGTAACAGAATGGATAAGAAAACAAGACCATCTATATGCTATTTACAAGAGACCCACTTTAGACCTAAAGACACCTTCATATTCAAAGTAAGGGATGGAGAACCATCTATCATGCTAATGGTCACCAAAAGAAAGCCAGAGTAGCCATATGTATATCAGACAATCTAGACTTTTTTTAAATTTTTTAATTTATTTTTGAAAGACGGTGTGAGCATGGGAGGGTTAGAGAGAGAGGGAGACACAGAATCTGAAGCAGGCTCTGAGCTGTGCTGACAGCTCAGAGCCTGACACAGGGCTCGAACCCAAGAACTGTGAGATCATGACCTGAGCCAAAGCCAGATGCTTAACCAACTGAGCCACCCAGGTGCCCCGATTTCATTCGTTTTGATTGCCAAGTTATACTCTACTGTATATACAAATATACCACATCTTCTTTATCCATTCATCCATCGTTGGACATTTGGGCTCTTTCCACACTTTGGCTATTGTTGGTAGCACTGCTATAAACATTGGGGTACATGTGCCCCTTCAGCAAATGGTTCTGGGAAACAGCACACCTGTATCCCTTGGTTAAATTCCCAGTAGTGCAATTGCTGGGTCGCAGGGTAGTTCTATTTTTAATTTTTTGAGGAACCTCCATACTGTTTTCCAGAATGGCTGCAGCAGTTTGCATTCCCACCAGCAGTGCAAAAGAGATCTTCTTTCTCTGCCTCCTTGCCAACATCTGTTATTGCCTGAGTTGTTAATGTTAGCCACTCTGACTGGTGCGAGGTGGTATCTCATTATGGTTTTGATTTGTATTTCCTGGATGACGCATGATGTTGAGCATTTTTTCATGTGTCGGTTGGCCATCTGGATGTCTTCTTTAGAGAAGGGTCTATTCATGTGTTTTGCCCATTTCTTCATTGGATTATTTGTTTTTGGGTGTTGAGTTTAATAAGTTTTTATAGATTTTGGATACTAACCCTTTATCTGATACGTCATTTGCAAATATTTTCTCCCATTCCATCAGTGGGCTTTTAGTTTTGCTGACTGTTTCTTTCTCCGTGAAGAAGGTTTTCATTTTTGTTGAGGCCCCAGTAGTTTATATCTGCTTTGGTTTCCCTTGCCTCCGGAGACGTGTTGAGTAAGAAGTTGCTGCAGGCAAGGTCAAAGAGGTTTTTGCCTGCTTTCTCCTCTGGGATTTTGATGGTTTCCTGTCTTACGTTTAGGTCTTTCATTCATTTTGGGTTTATATTTGTGCATGGCGCAAGAAAGTGGTCCAGGTTCATTTTTCTGCATGTTGCTGTCCAGTTTTCCCAGAACCATTTGCTGAAGAGACTGTCTTTATTCCATTGGATATTTTTTCCTGCTTTGTCAAGGATTAGTTGGCCATACGTTAGTGAATCCATTTCTGGGTTCTCTTTTCTGTTCCATTGATCTAAGTGTCCGTTCTTGTGAAACAGAACAGAAATCTTGCTGATTTGGATGCCTTTTATTTCTTTGTGTTGTCTCACTGCTGAGGCTAAGACTTCCAATACTATGTTGAATAACAGTGGCAAGAGTGGACATCCCTGTCATGTTCCTGACCTTAGGGGGAAAGCTCTGTTTCTCCCCATTGAGGATGATATTAGTGGTGGGTCTTTTACATATGGCTTTTATGACGTTAAAGTATGATCGTCCTAACCGTACATTCTTGAAGGTTTTTATCAAGAAAGGATGCTGTATTTTGTCAGATGCTTTCTATGCATCTATTGAGATGATCATGTGGTTCTTGTCCCTTCTTTTTATTGATGTGATGTATCACATTAATTGCTTTGTGGATATTGAGCCATCCCTGCATCCCAGGTATAAATCCCAGTTGGTTGTGGTGAATAATTTTTCTAACGTGTTGTTGGATCTGGTTGGCTAGTATCTTGTTGAGGATTTTTGCATCCATGTTCATTAGGGAGATTGGTCTATAGCTCTCCTTTTTGGTGGGATCTTTGTCTGGTTTTGGAATCAAGGTAGTGCGGGCTTCATAGAAAGAGTTTGGAAGTTTCCCCTCCATTTCTATTTTTTTGGAACAACTTCAAGAGAATAGGTATTAATTCTTCTTTAAATGTTTGTTAGAATTCTCTTGGAAAGCCATCTGGCCCTGGACTCTTGTGTTTTGGGAGATTTTTGAAAATGAATTCGATTTCTTTACTGGCTATGAAGTCTGTTCCAATTTTTTATTTCTTTCTGTTTCAGTTTTGGTACTTTATATGTTTCTAGGAATTTGTCCATTTCTTCCAGATTGCCCATTTTATTGGCATATAATTGCTCATAATATTCTCTTATTATTGTTTGAATTTCTGCTGTGTGGGTTGTGATCTCTCCTCTTTCATTCTTGATTTTATTTATTTGGGTCCTTTCCTTTTTCTTTTTGATCAATCTGGTGAGGGGGTTACTAATTTTGTTACTTTGTCAAAGAACCAGCTTCTGGTTTCATTGATCTCTTTTACTGTTTTTTTGGTTTGTTTGTTTTGTTGTTTCAATAGCCTTGATTTCTGCTCTAATCTTTATTATTTCCTGTCTTCTCCTGGTTTGGGGTTTTATTTGCTGTTCGTTTTCCAGGTCTTTAAGGTTAAAGTTAGGGTGTATCCCTGAGACCTTTCTTCCTTCTTTAGGAAGACCTAGGTTGGTAGATACTTTTCTCTTATGACTGCTTTTGCTATGTCCCAGAGGTTTTGGGCTGTGATGTTATCATTTTCATTGGCTTCTATATACTTTTAATTTCTTCTTTACCTACTTGGTTAGCCCATTCATTCTTTAGTAGGATTTTCTTTAGTCTCCAAGTATTTGTTGTCTTTCCACATTTTTTCTTGTGATTGATTTTGAGTTTCATAGCGTTGTGGTCTGAAAATATACATAATATGATCTCTATCCTTTTGTACTTGTTGAGGGCTGTTTTGAGTTCCAGTATGTGATCTATTCTGGAGAACGTGCCATGTGCACTAGAGAAGAATGTGTATGTTGCTGCTTTAGGATGAAATGTTCTGAATATGTCTGTTAAGTCTATCATTCCAGTGTGCCATTCAAAGCCATCATTTCCTTGTTGACTTTCTGTTTAGATGATCTGTCTGTTGCTGTTAGCGGGGTACTGAAGTCCCCTACTATTATGGTATTGTGAGTCCTGCGTCGGGCTCTGTGCTGACAGCTAGCTCACAGCCTGGAGTCTGCTTCAGATTCTGTATCTCCCCTTCTCTCTGACCTCCCCACCCACCGCTTGCACTGTCTCTGTCTCTCAAAAATAAATAAATACCATAAAAATTTTTTAAAAAGAATGAAATCTTGCCACTTGCAACTATGTGGATGGAACTAGAGGGTATTATGCTCAGTGAAATTAGTCAGTCAGAGAAAGACAAATATACAACTTCACTCATATGAGAACTTTAAGATACAAAATAGATGAACATAAGGGAAGGGAAGCAAAAATAATATAAAAACAGGGAGGGGGACAAAACATAAGAGACTCTTAAATATAGAGAACAAACAGAGGGTTGCTGGAGGGGCTGTGGGAGGAGGGATGGGCTAAATGGGGAAGGGGCATTAAGGAATCTACTCCTGAAATCATTGTTGTATCATGTGCTAACTAACTTGGATGTAAATTATAAAAAATAATTAAACTATAGAAAGAAAACAATAAAATAAAATAAAATTCTATGCAATGCTAGAAAAAAAAGAAAAAAAAAGAACTAGGAAATCTGAATCCAAACCTGTGTCTCTCTGCCACACCAGTTCTGTCCGGAACCTTGCCATTAGGCAAATCCTATTATGCCACTGCCTTGCTTATAACACCTTCTGTGGCTCCCCATTCCCCCAGGACCGAATCCCAGCTCCCGAGCCTGACTGGAAGGATCCCCATGACCTGGCCCCTTCCCACTTCTACTACTATCCCTCCCACTTTGTGCCCTACACCTTGCCTCTGACTTTACCAATCTGTTCCCTCTGCCAGACATGCCATTCCCTTCCTTCTCCACTTGGGAAATGTTCATTCTCCCTTTAATGCTCTAGCTTTATTCAACCTGGGAAGAGTGAATCACTCCTCCCTACTCCTGCCTTTCCCTATAAATGTATCTGGGGTGGCAGTTGCCATAGCTGCCCTGTAATTGTTGCCCTTTTGGGCCAGGCTCGTGAATACCTAAGAGGCAGAAACTGGCACTTGTCCACCTTTGACTCCTCAGCCTCCCCAACCCCCTCACTGCCAGAGCAGGTGCGAAAGGTTAGCTCCAGGGATGGAATGGAGCTCCAGCTGCTGCCCACCAGGCTTCATAGAGGAAGGCAGCTGGCTCCCAGACCCAAAATCTCCCGCTGAAGCAAGATGCAAATATTCAGACAGACTCTTGGCAAAGCAACTCCTTGCCCTGCATTAGGAACACATGAAGGGCTCAAGCAATAATCGGGCCTTAAACTATAATCCCAGGATGTCTACATGTTCGTGAGGGGCAGGGGGCTCTCTTTCCCAAGAATTCCCCTCCTGCCAGTCCCAACAAGTCAGAATGAGTAAAGTTCTTTGGCAGATGCCAGAAGGACTGTCTCAGTGAAAGTCCAGGGCAGACTCAAAGTAGAGGGGAGGGAAAGCTCCATAAACTCATTGGGTCATTGGGTCTTCACTCCGCACCTCCAAGGGTGATGCCTGCCCCTCCAAGGGCAGGAAAGGCAGTAAAAGAAAAGCAATATCACACTGGTTAATGTTGCTGCTTCTCAGCAGACTCTGGGACCACAGCAATGGATTCTAATAGAATTAACATACCTACAGCTAATCATGTTATTGTGGGGTCCTACAGGAAGTGATTAGTAAGGCTGGTGGTGGGAGGCAGGTAATCAAGAGGTATTTAAAAACTGCAGAGCTCAGGAGTACACCTCAGACTAATTAAATCATGACTTCTGTTGTTGCGTCCTGGGCATCGGAAGTTTTTAAAGCTGGCAGATGAGTTTCATGCCCAGGCATGGGTGAAAACTGCCGGCCTAGAGGCAGGACTGGGAATGGCAGCAGTCAAGTTCATTCATTCATCCTACTTTCCTGAGACCAGCTCCTGCCAGTCCCTGGACCAAGTGCGATGATAGAAGGAGTTGTGCTCTCTGGCTCCCCCGGCTTCCCAAAGCCCACGCTCTGCTCCTGAGAACAAGGTTATGAGGGCAAGAGGCTGGAGATGGCATCTAGAATGGGAATAACCAGGTTTTGGGTACTCACAGTTGTGAAAACAGAAAAAGTATGGGAACTGATGATACTGGTTGGCCAGGTTTTTAAAATAAAGAAATAAATAAAAGAAATATGGTAAAAAAAAATTTTAAGAACCACTATGAATCATTAAAATCAATTCATAAAAGTGAATCTCAAGTTTTAAGTCCTCTGGACTATAAGGTGTTTCAGAGGATGAAGTCTGTCTGTCGTTTTCAGCTGCACCCACAGGACCAGGAAGGACAGGCATTTGGGATGGAATGATAACTATCTCAATGGTGATCGTAACTGATGGTTCTTAAACCCTGGCTTTCCTCGCCATGTGCCAAGCTGGCCACTTGGTTCCTTCGTGACCTCCCTGAATCCTCACACCAACCACAGGAGGGGTCCAGATCAGTCGGGGTTCCGTACAAGAAACTAGAACAACTCTGGGTCTTTTAAGCAGGGAGAGACCTCATAAAGGAAATTAGGTGCTACAAAGTCATTGGAAGGTTGGGATGAGTAGGCTCTCCTCTAGGTGCCCAAAACTGACTTCTAGAATAGTAAGAACTGGTCAATTTCAGGAGATGCTTCTCTGAGGCTGACTCTAGAACCACTGAGTCCACGGTGCAGCACTGTCACCGTGAGCCAAAGTCCAGCACCCTCTGTCCCCACTGCTGCCTCCACAACCACCACTCACCCCAAGAGGCTAGTGACAGGACCCTAGGACATTGCCCCAAAACCTTGCATTGTCATGCCCTTGCTTCCCAGCAGATGAATCAGGAACAAAATCTGCACCTTCTCCTCATGTAGCCATCCAAATCTTGTGTCTCTAATTAGCAGACCCTACATTGCAACCTGAGCCCTCACTGCAGAGGCATCTGGAAAATATAGACTTTAGCTCCCCACGCTCTGTAGCACATGAAGGCAATCTCGAAGGAGGCGGGAATAGAGGCTGAGTAAGCCAATCCGCAGCATTGACAGCCAATCCATGGCAGTTACTAGTGTTATTTCTACGTGTTGCAGATAATGCCTGCCATTGCTCTAAATTTGCAAAGGTTAAGATGCTTGATTAAGGGGCACCTGGGTGGCTGAGTCGGCTAAGCGGCCGACTTCGGCTCAGGTCATGATCTCGAAGTTCATGAGTTCAAGCCCCGCATCGGGCTCTGTGCTGACAGCTGGGAGCCTGGAGCCCGCTTCAGATTCTGTGTGTCCTTCTCTCTCTGCCTTTCCCCTACTCATGTTCTGTCTCTCTGTCAAAAATAAATAAACATTAATTTTTTTTTTTAAAAAGGATGCTAGTAAAGCTGTCCTGGGGCATGGAGATGGTTAAGTCATTTTCCCTTGATAACACAGCGAATTAAATGTGGAGTCAAGATTTGAAACGGAAGGATCTGACTTCAAAGCCTCACTCTTAAAATGATCCCTCTCAAGAAATAACTGTTTGCAACTTTAAACAACATATTAGAAAAGAGATACTTTTCTCAACTGCAGAAAAATCACAATATAAAAATTTATTTTTTGATATTATACTATATCAAAAACCCAACACTCTGGGGCTTTAAATTCAGCAAAACTGCCTGAAGTAGAGTTCACATACTTAAGATGTTTTTCTTTAAATAGCCATTGTATAAAATCCAGTTTCACTTGTTGATAGAAATCAAAGGATAAAGTAACACGATTTCGTTCAGCTCAGTATATTCTGGGAGAACAGAGAGAAGCCAAGAAACCACAGCCCCTACGATTGTCCTGCCTTCTTGCAGGGCTATGAAGAGAGGCTGATCAGTGCCCGGAGAAGGTTCCATGAGCTTCCCAGTCCATGGCTACTTATCACAGAGTCAGAGATGTGTATTAAGGAGCTATACTAAAAACTAGGGACAAGCTAGTCAAGTCTGAGCAATGGTTCCCAAACCCTCACGTAGGGCACAAGACCCGGAAGCCCGGCATGTGGGCAGGCAGGAGAAATCAGTGAGCCTCATCCATCACAGTGACTCTTGCCCCTGATTATCTTACCTCAGGATCCTTGGATGACTCCCTTCCTTTCTTCAGTTTCATAAATCTTCCCTTCACTTGCGGGGTCTAAAACCCCAGTCCACAAAGGAGGCTGGGAAGATGGCAGAATACGAGGACCCTAAGCTCACCTCATCCCGCGTGGATACAGCTAAATGCCCAGTCAACACAAGTCTGACTTCCTTCCTCCCTGCCTCCCACAGACAAGAAGAGAATGTTTTAGGGGAAGCAAGAGAGTCTATAAATTCAGATGAAGTTTAACTGAATTTTTCTTTTGTCGTTTAATTCTCTTTGCTCTCTATGACCACAGGAAAGCATGAGTGATTTACGAGGGTGTCCCTTAACTAAGCATCTTAACCTTTGCAAATTCAGAGCAATGGCAGGCATAGAGGAATGGTTAGATAGATGAATGACGAAATCTGTGGATGGGTAAATTGGTAGATAGATAATACCAGGAGGGAGGGAGGGACAGAGACAGCGAGAGGAAATTTTTAACAGTCGACTAGCAAGGCCAGGGTTGGAACAAACACTGTCTCTCCAGAAATGTCAGGAAGAACAGTGTGGCTTCAAGGAATCTACTGGGGCATCCATCAAAAAATATTCAAATTGCCAAAAGAAACAGCAACAACAGAAAGTAACAGTCGCCAAACTACAAAATGCAAACAGGATGATGATAGGGGCACTTGCGTGGTTCAGTCGGTGGAGCATCTGACTTCCGCTCAGGTGATGATCTCCCAGCATGAGTGTTCCAGCCCCACGTCGGGCTCTGTGCTGACAGCTCAGAGCCTGGAGCCTGCTTCGGAATCTGTGTCTCTCTCTCTCTCTGCTCCTCCCCTGCTCACACTCTGTCTCTCTCTCTCAAAAATAAACCTCAAAACAAATAAACTTTGGGGCGCCTGGGTGGCTCAGTCAGTTGAGTGGCCGGCTTCAGCTCAGGTCATGATCTCACGGTTCGTGGGTTCAAGCCCCGTGTCGGGCTCTGTGCTGACAGCTAGCTCAGAGCCTGGAGTCTGCTTCAGATTCTGTGTCTCCCTCTCTCTCTGAACCTCCCGTGCTCATGCTGTCTCCCTGTCTCTCAAAAATAAATAAAAGACATAAAAAAAATTTTTAAAAACAAATAAACTTTCAAAAATAAATAAAATAAAATAAAATGAGGATAATGGCTTCACTGGGCCATGGAGAAAATTCAAGGGATGGTGTGCATCCTAGCCCGGTGCAGTGTCTGACACATAGGAAGTGCTCCCTAAAGGCCAACTCTTTCCCTTCTGCCTCCTCCCACCCCAGATGGCCTGTAACTAGTCATACCTCTCTAAATCCAGAGATATGACACTGGTCATTAAAATAAATTTGTCACTTGATTCTATAGTCAGGTGGCACATGACAGCCATTAATTTTTCACATGAAAAATGGCTCTGCTAATTGAAAAACATCAAAAAGATTGAGGTTTACACAAATGTTCAGCTCCGTTTATTTTTTCTAATTTACTTTTCAGCAGTCAGTAAGAACTTAATGAGCTTCATTTATGGCTTCCTCCCTATTTATAGATATTAGCGCCTGTGGTGTTCTCGACATATATACTGAGAGCATTCGGCCTGGACCACGCAGTCAGCAGGGAACGGTTAGGAGACCCAGGCGAATTCCAGATGGGAATCAGGGCTCCTCGCACACCGAGCGGATACACTCGCTGTTCATCAGGAAAACCTCTCCCTCCGCCACTACTTTCCATCAGCTGGATCTTCTTTTCCTTTCTTGGCACAGATTTTTCTGTCCTGAAAGTTTTTTATTGTTTTATTTGGCATGAAATGAAAGCAGGTAACAGTAGTGGGCAATTCCTCTGTGCCGGGCACTGTGCCACGCACTCGACGTAGATTACCTAATTTTGGCATGACACCATGCAGAAGGGGCCATTATCACCCCCGTTTCCAGAGGAGGGAACTATGCTGAAGGGGGAGATTGGAAATTCAGACACCCAGGCCTCCCTGGGTCCAGAGCCCATTTTTTATGATTGTGTCTAAACTACATTCCCTTTTCAACAAGCAGAGCATCACTGATGAGCTCTGCTCCTTGGAGGAGGGGATGTGGAGGAAAGAGCACCAGCCAAGAGTCAGAAGACCACAGTTCAAGTCCCACATCTGCCAAGAGGGAGCCCCTCACTTTCTCTGCCCCTGAGTTTAGAGATCTAGCATAGGAGTGGAGCTGGAGCACCGACTCCCACCCTTCTTCCTCTCTAGCTGTCCAGCCACCGAAGACACCTGAAGAATTAGGGAATGGATTTCTTCTTTTTTTATATAATTTTTTAATGTTTACTTAGAGAGAGAGCGAGCAGGAGTGCATGAGTGGATGAGTCAGGGTGGGGGGAGCAGAGAGAGAGGGAGACACAGAATCAGAAGCAGGCTCCAGGTTCCAAGCTGTCAGCGCAGAGCCTGATGTGAGGCTTGAACCCACAAACTGAGAGATCCTGAGCTGAGCTGAAGTCAGATGCTCAACTGACTGAGCCACCCAAGGTGCCCCAGGTTATAGATTTCTTATTGGCCAGCCTTGTACCCCATAACTCCCAAAAGGAAGAGCCCTTTGTCAACACTGGAAGGGCAAACACAACTGGACAGAAGCCAAAGTGGAAGCCTCCCACCCCCTCCCAAATTTAGAGCTAAAACCCACAGGACATGAGGACATCTCCCTGGTAAGGTATGGCTTAAGAAGAGAGCTCTCTGGCTCCTGGGGTGAGCAGGTCAAAAAGACAGAGTGGAGACACCAGGAACACTGCCCACCAGTAAAACACGACAAAACCAATCCTCAGGGAAGAAAAACAAGATGGCAGCAAAAGATGCTCACACGGCTGCACCTTCCTGAGCAGAGAGCCCTGATGGGGAAGTTCTCTCCTCTACTGGCAAAGGTGAGCACTTGGGGAGAGAAGCAGAAAGAGCCCCTTCATTTCTTCACCTGTAAAAGAAGGGGCAGGACCACTGAGGCAAGAAGCCAGGGGGACGGACTAGAATAACAGGGAGCAGAGATGGAAAATGAATGAATTCCAGAGGTTTGCTGGTGTCTGGCTGCAGATCAGAGCTGCCGTTGGGTAGAGAGTGGCGTTTCTGGTTTCAAGAAATGGAAGATGAGACCCCTGGAGGATGAACAGGAAGGGGTCCTACTCCTTTCTGAGTCCCCTGTGCCCAGCATGGAAGGAGCCTGGCTCAGGGTCACACCCACTCAGTACCTGTTGTGAGAACAAAAGAACAGACCAAGCAGCTGTGGTTTCAGCAGTGTCCTGAGACACAGGCTCACGGGGCTGCTGAGACTTGATCCACGGTCCTTACGCAGGCAGCTTAGTTCGCGATCTACGTGTCCGCTCTGACCCCCAGTCACATCATTAACAGCCACGGTGGCAGCAGCCTCCATAATAGTGTTTGTGGGGAGATCATAGAAATGGAAATAAGTCACTCAGGAAATCAAGGTGTTACAGCTCTTGCACAATCACAGACCTCAGGCCTTGAGAAGGTATTCAAAACACAGCCTCGAGCTCTGGGCTCTGACTCCCCGTCCAGTGCTCTTTCCCTGCACTGTTGGGCAGGGACAGAGATTGTTGGGACGACAGAGAGCTACCCGGGGCACAGGACTCTGTGATGAA
Source organism: Suricata suricatta (assembly GCF_006229205.1). Lineage (NCBI taxonomy): Eukaryota > Metazoa > Chordata > Mammalia > Carnivora > Herpestidae > Suricata > Suricata suricatta. The sequence goes on from NC_043716.1 coordinate 32,654,955, forward strand.
TGGAGCTTGTCAAACACTCCTAGCCTTGCCATCGTCCTACAAGCTCCGAATAATCACCATCCTCTTCTTGGGCTCCAAATGAATGTCAGGGACGGACAGGAAAAAAGAGGTGAGGAGATCTAATCCTTCCCCTCTCCAATATTCCAAAATTCTGTTCTGTGGATCACTAATCATGGAAAATACTCCATAATGATAAGGGTTCTGAGCCCAAAGAAACTGGGAAATACCCCACGCCATATCCTCCTCTTGACAATGCACAACTTGTTAACAGTTCAAAGGCCCTGATAAGTCCTGCCGTATAAAGAACAGGGGGTCTCCAAAATCATTCGAGTGTTTTTCTCGTGCCGTACCTATTTAAAATTCTGCAGAACCATGTCAGGGGAAGACTGCCATAAATTAATTTCAACAGCCACGTGGAAAGTGCCAACTCTGATATCAGCCCCAAGGACCAAAAGCTCTTTAATAGAACAGTCTATCACTACAAGTTTCCTGTGTGGCCCCATGAGCATCACAAATGCCCTGGTCAAGCCCCAGGCTTACGGCGCCCATCCCCACATCAACGGGCATACGGAATGAAGTGCAGGCTCACCATTTGATCCCTGGGCAGAAGGAGGAGGAGGCATGACTCGGGCTGGCTTAACGGAGATTTACTTCCCCGGCATCCTTTGGAATGGATATCCTGCATGATTGAGCCGGGCTTTGTTCAATTCTCAAAGCAATTTGCCAGGAGTGAGAAAGGAACGCTTAGTAAAGCAAGTTGGTCAGTCCTGGATGATTACTTCTTATTCCAAAACAATTACTATAAAGGTAAAATGGGTTATGTTGCTGTAAAAAATATGACTCTCTCCAAACAGTAACACATGGATTCCCAACCAGAGCCTCAAGGCCATGGCCAAAAGCAGGGCAGGCATAGGAAGTATGCGGGGGGGAGACATTTTTGCCCCGTCAAACAGAGCTGGCTTGAAACAGAATTAAAACAGACAAGGGAAGGTTAGGTAAGTGGAGAGGGCAGGGAGTGATGGGTGCCCCCAAGACAAGGACCTACTTAGCAGTCTGAACCCCTCCCTACAGGGGATCCTATTTCCTTCTACGCAAACACCCTCATCTCACTGAACCTCCTAAAAGAATAGGGCTAAGCAGGGTTTCTCAACCTTGGCACTACTGACATGGGGTTGGGTAATTCCTTGCTGGTGTGGGGCTGTCCCATACACTGTAGTCCCCGATCTCTACCCACTAGATGCCAGTCACGCCCCCTCCTCCCCACAAGTCATCTCCAGAAAGTGCCAAGTGTCCCCAGGGTAGGAAGAGAGGTAAAATCATTCCCGGTGGAGAACCAGGGACAGGTCCCTGGATCTAGCACATCTCCAAGAGAAAACTGTGCTCAGGACTGGCGTCTCCCAGAGAGCAAAGGGGAACCTACTGAGAAGCTGGCACTAATCTGGGCACTGAGGAGGACAGGACTAGCAGGAGTCCCTGGACATGCTGCCCAGAGGCTGGCACCCCGGCCATGTGCGGGCTCTGTGGTGGACAGCCAGCATGGGGGACGGAAGCCAACAGAGGGCAGCGAGCCCTCCTCACAAGCCCAGGAAACCATCCAGGGAGCCTCTCCCCTCTCCCTCCCAACCAATGCTGTGCTGTTGAAGAAAGGCAGCTTAACATAAAAAGGTATTGAGGGGCACCTGTCTGGTTCAATCAGTGGAGCATGCATCTCTTGATCTTAGGGTCATGAGTCTGAGCCCCATGTTGGGTGCAGTTTTGGGTTTTTTTTTTTTTTCTTTGAGAGAGAGAGTGTGTGAGCAGGGGAGGGGCAGAGAGAGAGGAAGACACAAAATCCAAAGCAGGCTCCAGGCTCTAAGCTGTCAACACAGAGCCTGATGCAGGGCCTGAACCCACAAACCACGAGATCATGACCTGAGTCGAAGTCAGACACTTGACCACCTGAGTCACCTACATGTCTCGAGTTTACTTTAAAAAGAGAAAAGAAAAAAGTATGGGGCACCTTGGTGGCTCAGTTGGGTGAGCAGCCGACTTTGGCTCTGGTCATGATCTCATGGTTCATGGGTCTGAACCCCCCATCAGATTCCACACTGATAGTGTAGAGCCTGCTTCGGATTCTCTTTCTTCTTCTCTCTCTGCCCCTCCCCCTCTTGCTCTCTCTCTTTCTCTCTTTCTCAAAAATAAGCATTAAAAATGAAAAAAAGTAGGGGCACCTGGGTGGCTCAGTTGGTTAAGCATCTGACTTCAGCTCAGATCGTAATCTCGAGGTTCGTGGGTTCGAGCCCCGCATCGGGCTCTGTGCTGGCAGCTTAGAGCCTGGAGCCTGCTTCTGATTCTGTGTCTCTTTCTCTCTCTGCCCCTCTCCTGCTCATGCTCACTCTCTCTCTCTCAAAAATAAATAAAACATTAAAAAGAAAAAGAAAGCAAAGAAAAAAAGTAGAAAGGTGTCCTGGAAGACTCAGAGACAGAAACAGCTTCAGGGCTCTTCCTCAAAACGATCGTTCCTTTAGTGGCAACAAGCGACACTGCTGTATAATGGCCACAATCCGTTTCCCACCATTTATGAATAACCTCCCGTCACCACCAACCGCCTATGGATGACAAAATGAGAGGAATGTCTTGGCTGGGGTCGGATGCTGTGGGACAGCGTGTGGTGCTGACATCTACTCAAGGTCGTGCCTTCAGCGGCCCTGGCTTTCCCTCCCTCGCTTTCCATCCGCCCTAAAATGGAAACACTAGCAACCCCGGCCATTTCAAAGTTCAGCCTGGACGATGTGCACTGAGGCACTTTGCAAACTTTGCAAACGTAGAGCACCAGGCAGATGTCAGTTGCTTCTATGAACTCAGGAGGCCTCATGAAAGTTGCAAAGCGAATCAATTTTAATTCACTTAAAAGTAGATGCTGTGCCGACATTTGCAGAGAAGCCTGGGAAGGAATACCTGCTTTGAATACAGTGATTAAGAGCAGCTAGGATGGAAGAAAAAAAATGTAGGAGAGTGTTTTTAAGATTGTAAGTGTGAATATTAAAACACCTCCAACTCCTAGATACACTGAGAAAAAAAATAGTGCTGCTCTTCAAAGTGGTCCTCTCTGGGTCTTTTTTTTTTCCCCCACTTCTTTAGACTTTTATTCTCTTTTTCCCCATTCACCTCATTTCCATTGCTCCTCAGGCACGTCAAATGCACTTAATTGTCATTGCCAGCCTCATCCAGAGCTCCGAGGAAGCGTTTAACTGCTCAGGGCACCCTGCCAGCCACAGTACCGAGAACATTGCTATTGGTGTAGGAGAACCTGTGGGGAGGGGGAGGGGGAGGAGGGGACAGAGGGAAAGCTGGACCTGACCGCTCTGGGGCTGTAAGTCCCAGGCTGGACGTCCCAACCTGGAAGTGGGAAGGGAAACAACCATCGACGGGGCTCCCCAGGTGTGCCAGGGACAGTGCCAGGCCCACCGCCTCCCGTCTCTACCGCCCCCCCGAGGAGGGCAGCCGTCCCAAAGCACGGTCCGTGTCACGCAGGTCCAGTCCTTGATTCATTCATTCAAGCCGGGTGTTTACTGCGTGTTCTCTGTGCCAGGCACCGGTCTTATTAACTGGTAAAAGCAAATGGATAGAGAGAATACCTAGTCTGTTGGCCACGCGCTTCTCCCTTATATGTTACCTCATTTCATACAACTTTACGAAGAAGATAGCATCGCCCTCTCGATTTGACAGATGAGGCGATGAAGGCACAGAGTTAAGTTATTGTCCAGTCACACAACTAGTGTGACAGGCAGGCAGACTTCCCAGAGGTCCCGACGGTCCCTGACTCCTGGTATTCACGCCTGTACATCGTCTCCTGCTCGGAGTGTGGGCTGATCAAGTAACTGCTTGTGACCAAGGGAATTTGGCAAGTGCACAGGTAGGCTATGTAAGATCGTGGCTTCTGTCTCTCTAGCCGACTTCTCCTCCGCGGAATTTTTTTAAGTTTATTTATTTGGGGCGCCTGAGTGACTCAGTCAGGTAGGTGTCTGACTTGGACATCTCGCAGTTCATGAGTTCAAGCCCTGTGTCGGGCTCTGTGCTGGCGGCTCAGAGCCTGAAGCCTGCTTCACTTCAGGTTCTCTGTCTCTGTCTCTGTCTCTCTCTCTCTGTCTCTCTCTCTCTCTCTCTCTCTCTCTCTGTCCTTCCCCTGCTTGTGCTTGGTCTTTCTCTCAAAATAAATAAATAAACATTAAAAATTATTTATTTATTTTGAGAGAGAGAGCGAGTGTGCACGCGCATGAATGGGGGAGGGACAGAGAGAGAGAGAGAGAGAGAGAGAGAATCCCAAGTAGGCTTCTCATGGCAGAACCTAATGTGGGGCTCAAACTCACGAAACCGTGACGTCATGACTTAACGCTGAAATGAAGAGCCCAACACTTAATCGACTGAGTCATCCAGGCGGCCCTCCCCTGCTGGATATGAGGAAGCAGAATGCCAAGTTGGAGATGCAGGCATAGTAAGAAATGAGGGCAGCCTCCAGCCAACAGCCCACAGGGAACCCAATTCTGCCAACAACCACACAAGCTTGGAATCACATCCTTCCCCAGCAAAGCCTTCAGCTGAGACCCCAACCCTGGCCAAAACCTTGATTGCAGGCTCATGGAAATCACTAACGCAATGACCCAGCTGAGCTCTCCCAGATTCCTGACCCACAGAGACTGTGAGATGATAAATCGGTGTTATTTCCAGCCCCCAAGTTTGCGGTGCTATCTTACAACGTAGCAGTTGATAACTAATACAACTAGGAAGTAGCAAAGGTGGGGCTTATGCTCAGGGAATCTGATTCCCAAGTCCATGTCCTTCCCCACGACACTATACTACCTCACCCGTCATGTCCAAGGGAATATTCGAGGGCTGAAAACAATTTAGAATGTTGAATATTACAGCCCTCTCTTGAAGATTCAATCGCATGAAGAGACATTTTACAGCAAAGAAGAGCCTTTATCCGCCCGCATTTACCTGATCACATCGCTCTGTTCACATGACACCGGTAGCCTTCTCCCAAACCAGGATCCCACACGAGACATTTTGGAAAAATCCTGAGATGGGTATACCTCCTTGATTTTGCAGACGAGGAAACTGAGGCTCAGAAAGGTTAAGTAATTGTCAGAAGTCACACATGAAGGTGCTGAGCCTGGGCAGTGAAGAAACAGCCTGAAGGGAGCATCGGTAGTCGGGGCCGCCTGCACGGCTTTAACCTCAGCCAATCAGAGAGCGGCCAGCACCCCTTCCAGAAGCCCTCAGCGCCCAGACATGTCCCCTGAGCAGTGGGAAAGAAGGAGGGCTCATCTCCAGTGGCCGCTGTTGCAAAATGAGAAGGGCTGGGTGGGGAGGGGTGGCTGGTGCGCAGGGGAGAAGGCACCTGGGACCTGTGTCTGGGCAGACACAATCACAACTTTCCTACCTCTTAGCTCTGTTTGGCCCAACGGGCCCTGAGGCCCTGCAGGTGTGGCTGCAAGTGAACTGAAGAGCTGCTCTCTTCCTGGGCTGAGGGGCCATCAGGAATCATTCCCTGTTTAGGGGTGCCTGGGTGGCTCAGTCGGCTGAACGTCTGACTTCGGCTCAGGTCATGATCTCACGGTTCGTGGGTTTGAGCCCCACGTTGGGCTCTGTGCTGACAGCTGGCTCAGAGCCTGGAGCCTGCTTCAGAGTCTATATCTCCCTCTCTCTCTGACCCTCCCCTGCTCATGCTGTCTCTCTCTGTTTCTCAAAAATAAAAAACATTAAAAAAAAAAAAAAGAACCATTCCCCTGTTTGAGGGAATTTCGCATCATCACACCTGATTCCTTCACCTTTTCAACAGCCCCTAAAGAAAGGAGGGTGGGGGATGGAAGAACAGTGCTGAGTGGCCACACAGGTCCATGCTCTTCCCTCCCCCCATTCTGCAGATGAGAAAACTGAGGTTCACAAAGATTAAGGCATCTTCTCAAGGTAAAGAGATGGTAGAGCGAGGCTCTAAATGCAGGAGGGTCTGCGGCCAAAGCCCAGGACTCACCTACATGCAGTTTGGGCCGGACAGACGTTTAATAGAGACCCTGTTCCCTCTCTCTGCCTTCACATACAGGTGATGAAAAATGGATGCCTTAGGAGGTTCCAGAAAACTAGAAGTGCTGGAGGCAGGCACCTGTCTCTTCAGCACAGGGGACACTCCATCCTTCCCACATTTCAGAAATAAACCTCAGCGCTAAGAACCCCTCTAGAAAGGGAACGTTTCATCCCATCGGTGGACGAATGTAGAAAAAAAAATGCCCTCAGGGTGAGCCGAGGGGGTGAGGTTTGGTTTCCTTTTAATGGCCGTGTTTATAAGTGAAATGAAAGGAGCTGCGCTTCCTGGAACAACAGAGAGGGAGCTCTGTCATCAGGACAACTGGGAAGCCGCGCGGCTCCGACAGAACTGAGTCCGTCCACAGCAGAAGTTCCGCCTGGTACAGAGGCGTCGCTTCGGTGCCCAGTCGGCACGCCAACGCGGGCGGACTCCACAAGCAGCGCTCTGTGCAGACAGGCTGTGCAAGCAGGCATCTCAGTATTCTGCGGAGGTGCTCCTGGGCTCACATTTCCTTCTGCAAACGTGCGTGTGTTGTAAGGCTCAATGGCCCCTAGATGGGCAAATAGCCACGATTCAAGCCATCGGTCTGCAAAGGAAGGTGGAAGAGGAAATTTGCATGTAACAAATGCACCCCCCGCTGCTCCACAGCAGGCGCTGCAAGTGCATTGTTTTGTATCAGGCTCAACCCGCAAGGTGGGACCCTCCCCCACCTGCTATCCCCACTTTACAAATGAGAAAGGGGAGATCTGAGGGGTTAAGCCACCTGTGCGGGACCACGAAGCTAGTCCGTGGCCAGGATTTCAGCGAGGCTGCAAAATTCACACCCATCCTCTGCACCATGCTGTGTCCTAAAGGACAGATGACAGAAACAGGAGGGAGCAAACACGGAGGGGTCTCAACTGTAAGCGCAGTGTCGGTGCTGGCCACTTTGCACGCTCTGTACTTACAGGGATCCTGCAAGGTACTTCTCATTACCCTCATTGCAGAGATGAGAAGGTAAAAGCTTTCAGAAAGGGTCAGTAAATCGCCACGAGATAAGCCGTGATCTGGACCTGGATGCTTATGACTCCAAAGCCTTTGGATTTTTTTTTCTACCACACCATCAATACTCATTGACACAGCTGTGCCCCTCTCCCTCACCCCTCCACCTCCCTGCCCACCCTCTCCCCACCCTGCTGCTGAAGCACTGACTCAAGGGAGGTGAGAAACAGGGCTGGGAACTAGACCCGTCCTTTGGGCATCAACGCACAGACGGGGTTTGGGGGATGAGTTCTTCTCTCCACCGGCTCTGATGAGAAATAATGGATTCCAGGCCACACCTAGGAATGGTTTACATTTATGGAGTGGCACGTATGCCCTGGGTGAAGGAGGGTTTGGACTACGGAGAAGACATGTATTTGTTGCCTCTGGCCTACTGATTGTGCTCGCTCAGCTTCAGTGGCCCCATGTGTAAAGTATGGTCAACTCAACGGTCCCTGCAGGCAATGAACCCTGGAGATGCACAGGCAGGGGGAGGAGGTGCTTTCTGGAGAGGTGCGGCACAGGAGGCAAGTGCGTTTGGTCCAAAGTCATTCAAGCACCCAGTGGCCACAGAGAATTCACAGGAGACGGTGCAGGCTCATCTTACACGCCTGCCTGCCTTACCCCACTCTCCCTGCCTCTCCATTCTAGACGATCCATGAATGTTATATTTCAGTTTCTAGTCCGTTTATTTTTGCCTAGGAAGGAACCAATTTGCTTTCTTTTTTTTTTTCTTTTTTTTTTTTTTTGGTCGGATTACATTATGTGATCCCTGGTTTTAGTTCGATACATCCATCCATTAAAAACACGGTTTTAAGTAAGTGCTTCAAAAACGAGCCTCCATCTTCTTGCAGGGGGCGAGAGGCCTCAGCCTGGTGTTCTACCGTGTTGGGTTTTGCCCTTGATCCCCGCGCAGCAGGCTGCCTTGAGTCGTGACTCCCTGTTGCACCATCCACTCATTTATTGGTTAATTCCCTCATTCACCAAAATGTATTTATCTATTTATTTCTTTAACAACCACCAAGTCATAGTCTGTGTTGGTTGCTTGGGAAACACGGTCATAGATGAGCAAAAAATAGACACTGTCCTTCTCCTTGTGGAATTTAAAGACTAGTGGAGGAGAAGGAAGTTAATCACATACAAAAAACATACATATAATGAGGAAGTCATGCTAAGGGCTTGGAAGGCACAACCCATGGTGTTCTAAGCACAGGAAACAGAAGGACCTGACCCAGCTGGAGAAAGTGACGTTAGAGATGAGATCTAAACAATGGGGCTGGAACAAAGGCTCTGGGACAAAGGTCAGGAGTGGTGGCAGCCAGAGAGGGTGTGTGCTCCAGGAAATAAGAGGAGAGCAGAAAGGAGGCTATCACAGAACCCCAGGAGGAAGGTGACATTCCCCTGGAAAGGGTGGTGGCTACAGGCTGGAGAACAATGGACACAGTTACGTGTCATTGACCAGAGGGTGACAGGAGGTGCCATGATAGACTTGGCTTTGGATCTGGGGGAGGGGATGCTATTACCACTCCCTGGACTGCTTGGAGCCCCGGCCAGAGGAGATCTCACATCCTTTCTGTCCCAGCAAACGCCAGGCCCCACTCTGGATTTGAGTACACAGAACAGGCAAGGACCTTTCTTCCCATGCTGACCCACAACCCCATTTGGAGCCACTGTCTCAGCCCCTTTGGCTGTTGTGACCTTGCTGTCAGGGTCTGTCTTGTTCCCATTTCCACCAGCTTCTCACGCATTGCCCACACCCCACACCCCACCCCCGACTCAGCCACTCCTCTAGGGCCTGCCTCATTGATGACTGTATTTGGCCCTTCTGGTGTCAATCCTTGCATACCATGAGGTCACACTGTGTTCTTGCTCTGGCTCTTTCCACTACCCCTGCAGGCCAGGCTTCGATAACTAAGACGATTGTAGAGAGCAGTTAAAACCCCTGTGACAAAGAACATGAGTGTATCCATTTTTAGTGTTGTTTTGGGGGAAGAACAGTAAATGTATGAGAATGTGACAATTACCTACATCATTCAAGATGACCAGAAAGTAAGCATAAAAAGTGTTTATTATTTTTTTAATGTTTATTTTTGAGAGGGAGACAGAGAGACAGAGCATGAGCAGAGGAGGGGGAGAGATAGAGGGAGACACAGAATCCAAAGCAGGCTCCAGGCTCTGAACTGTCAGCCATGGAGCCCAACGTGGGACTCAAACTTGTGAACTTCGAGATCATGACCTGAGCCAAAGTCGGATGCTTAACCCAAAGAGCCACCTGGAAGCCCCATGAGTGAAAAGTGTTTAGATTCTTCTGTGAAGTCACCACTGTAAAGACAGGTAGATGTTCTCATGAAGGAATATTTACAAGGCTCTAGAAGATGACGAGGCTTGAGTCCCCACTCAGCTGTTTGTTTAAGTAAATAGTATCAGGAAATTTAGATAGTCTTTCTGAATTTCATTTCTTTTCCTACTAAAACAGAAAACAACATCCACCCAACAAGATCATTATGCGCTCCAAATAGGGTCTCGGCAGCCACAAGCCACTGCATATAAATGGGCCTTGTCACTGCCAGCAGAGCTATGGGCTCATCTTAAAGCCTCTGTCCTCATGTCCACCTTCTTCAGACATATGTCCTCTTCCCCCTGTTCACAGGGCACTGTGGTCGGCAGAAGACTTTTCCAAAATTCTGACAGATACTGTTTCTCTCTCATTCAGAGGAGAAGGAAGTGATGCATTCCAGTCCCAGAATTTCAGCCCAGTGGGGCCACTCCCTGGCAAGGCACCCTGACCCTGTCCATCATTTGGTCGGTGAATACTTAGTGTGGGTCAGTTCTGTGGCGGCCATCATTTGGGTGGTAGGGGGGCAGATATTTTTAAAAGACAGCATGCTTTAAGAAACCCATGGTCGGGGGCACCTAAGTGGCTCAGCCGGTTGAGCCTCTGACTCTTAATTTTGGCCCAGGTCGTGATCACAGGGTCGTGGGATCAAGCCTCGCATAGGATTCCACACTGAGCATGGAGTCTGCTTAAGATTCTCTCTCTCTCTCTGAGGGATGCAAAACTTGAGAGACTATTGAATACTGAAAATGAACTGAGGGCTGAAGGGGGAGGGGAGAAAAGAGGTGGAGGTGATGGAGGAGGGCACTTGTGGGGAAGAGCACTGGGTGTTGTATGGAAACTAATTTGACAATAAACTACTTTAAAAAAAAAGATTTTCTCTTTCTCTAATTAAAAAAAAAAAGCAGCCCATGGTGGGGTGGGGGAACAGCTAGTTCAACAGACAAGTATCATGATAAGACATGTGCCTTAAGACAAGGCAGTTGGGGGGTGGAGCCTGGGTGGTTCAGTCGGTTAAGCATCTGACTTCGGCTCAGGTCATGATCTCACGGTTCATGAGTTCGAGCCCCGCATCAGGCTCTGTGCTAACAGCTAGCTCAGAGCCTGGAGCCTGTCTTCAGAGTCTGTCTCTCCGTCTCTCTCTGACCCCCCCCCCCCCGCCGCTCATGCTGTCTCTCTCTCTCTCAAAAATAAATAAAAACACTAAAAAATTTAAAAAAAAAGATAAGACAGTTGGGGTTTTAAGATAGAATGGCAATCATGAGGAAGAAGACTTCTCCAGAATCCAAGAGACTCACAGAAGAAGTCAAACTGGAAGAGGGCAGGGACAAATCCAGTCAACCTGTGGTCTTCCTGGGGATCAGGAGCAGGAAAGAGATGTCGGCAAAAGACCGGCTTCCTTGAAATCAAAGGGAACCATATTGGAAAAGAGAGAGATAGGAAGAATCTTCTCCTTATGTTCCTCTCTGGGTGTTTTCCTGTCAGGTCGGGGTATTTTTCATTACAGAGGGAATCAAACTTTCCTGGATTGGAAAGTGAGACAATTCGCTCATGTGTGTTCTTTTCAAAGTGTGTTGCACTCAAACCCACGACCTGGTAAGAGCCTATGATGAACTGTCTTCTTTATTCCCTTGTTTCTCCTTTTACCTGCAATGGGCCAACATGACATATACCACCCACACTGACAAATCAGGTGGCCACAAACCATCAGCTGAGCAACATTTGGGGAAAGTAAATATTTTTTGCAGTAATCACACACAGGCGATAATCAAGAGACAAAGAAATTAGCAAACTCTTCAAGTTACATTCAAAACCCCATCTCTGTCATTTACTTGAAAATATTAAGTACCTTCAAGGCAAATCACTGAAGTGGCTGAACCATCTCTACTGCAATATTTAATGATGCTTATAAATCCTAAAACCCTTACGGGGCCATTCCTGGCCGGCGATGGAACAGCGTTTGGTGTTTCTGAAATTGGGAGTGCTTAATTACGTCTAACAAAGTCGCTTATCAATAAAGTGTGCATCCATGTCTGAACTCAATTTGTCTCTGCCTCTGTCACTCAAGGTGTCCGGGAATCTATCTGAACAGGGTTGGCAAACTTTTTCTATCAAAGTCCAGATTTTTATGTTTTTTAATATTTTGTGTTTTGCTAGCCATAGTGTCTTCATCACAACTACTCAACTCTTTTACGGTAGGGCAAAAGCAGCCATAGACGATCTATAAACAAACGAGCAGGTCCAGGTTCCAACAACATTTTGTTTATGGACACCAAAATGTGAATTTCATGTAATTTTCATGCGTCTGAACGATTCTTCTTTTGATTCCCTTTATGCCATTAAAAAATGTAACAACTGGGGCACTTGGTTGGCTCAGTCGGTTAAGCATCCGACTTCAGCTCAGGTCATGATCTCAGTTTGTGGGTTTGAGCCCCGTGTCGGGCTCTGTGCTGACAGGTATCTCAGAGCCTGGAGCCTGTCTTCGGATTCTGTGTCTCCCTCTCTTTCTGACCCTCCCCTGCTCACGCTGTCTCTCAAAAACAAATTAAAAAAAAAAAAACATTTAAAAATTTAAAAAAGAAAAGTAACAGCTATTCTTAGACCTGAGTGGCACAGAAATAGGGAGCCAGCTGTGGTCAGCCCACCTCTGAGTTTGAGTGATGGGATGGGCTACATCGAAACAGCTCAAAGGGCATAAACACTGCCTTTCCCTAGTCCTGACACCTGGGCCACCAGGCAAAACCTTTAACCAGCCTGGGTCTCCATGTCTTCTCCCTGAAATGAAGATAACCAGAGGAACTTAGTGCAAATTAAGTGAGGCGATGCACATAACAGAAGTTCCAGAAGAGTCCAGACAGGTGGGCTCAGGAGAAGACGGAGTGCTTCATATGCCAGTTATTCTTTCCTTTACAGTCTGTCTTTCTACCTTTGTTTTTCGTTTCTTTCTCCTCCTTTGTATTTAATGTTCCCTTGTAGCAACTGATTCCATGATGATGCAAGAAAATGGGTTTGGTCCCAACAGGAGGAAAACCAGCCCCCTCCCTTGTTGATTTGACTGCTCCCAGCCTGACCCTTTTCCCTTTGGCATCAGTGCCAGAGCCGGCCCCAGGGGGCTGGGTATCAGCTATCATTACGTAACAGGGAGAGACTAATGAAGCCGCAATTGATTCATCAAGCTGGGTGCCACCTCCCTGCGAAGGCATCCCATTAAGGATGCAGTGTCTCTGAGAGGATTGACAGGAGCGGCAAATGTTAGTGGCAATTATATATGTCTCATCTTTTTAACAGAGCTGCCCACTCCCCCCACCTTCCTCCAGCTCCGCAGGGTTTGCAATGATCACAGCTACCAATCACGGAACTACAGGTCAGAGCTTCCGCCCCCAAGCTCCGTGTGTCCCACAGGCTAGATGGAGGTGGGGAGACCTCCCTCCCCATCATGGAAGGAAAAAGTGAACAATGAGACCCAGGAAGAAATGCGGTGGGGGGTGGCCTGAGATCCCTGAGAGCCGGAGAATGGAATCCAAGTGGGGTCTTCAGAACCCCCAAAACTTGACCCTTTCCAATTTGAGAATATCCAGAAGCTATTTTACAAAAGCATGTTCTGATCTACTTCTTCTTAAGGAATGGGATCAGATAAATCCCTTTTTCAAATGATTTCTATCAGATCTTGAAAACAGCAAGGAAGTCTATTCCCAGTGGCTAAGACTCCACAGTTGAACAGGTGTCATCAGGAAGAGTACATGCATTCTATTAGGGACAGTGACGCTTTGGAATTAGAGGAGTCAGTGTCCAAATTTCTGCCACTTCCTGGCTTGTGACCCTGAACTTACCCAAACGAGATACCCGGTGAAACAGTAGCTGGGTTTCCCTATTAGTATTTCTTCCAGGAATTTCTTTCTGATCATAAATTCCTCTCCAAAGGTTTGTGTCTTTAAGAAGATTCTTTTTTATATTTATTTATTTATTTATTTTGAGAGAGAGAGAGTGCAAGCAAGGAAGGGGCAGAGAGAGAGAGAGAGAGGAGAGAGAGAGAGAATCCCAAGCAGCCTCCACACTGTCAGCAAGGAGCTCAATGTGGGACTCAAACCCACAAACCGTGAGATCATGAGCTGAGCCAAAATCAAGAGCCAACGCTTAACTGACTAAGCCACACAGGCGCCCCAGCCTCTGATGAGATTCTTAATGGGGGAGGGGGGGGTGCCTCATACCCCTCACTTTCTCCAGCAACTAGCCGGATGCCTGGACCCAGTAAGTGCTCAAAAGGTCCAAACTCTACCTATTGACTTAAGAGTTTTAGAAAAGGGAAATAGAGAAACTAAGAGAGTGAAATTATTAATGAAATAGTTCAAGATATTTCCCAGACTTGATGTTTCTAGACAGAAAGTTCCACTGAGTACCCAGAACAAGGGATGCAGAAAGCCACACACCAAGCAAGGCATGTCATTATAAAGCCCTGTTTTACCAAAAATAAAGAATGGACTCCAAAAGTTTCCAAAGGGAAAGATTTTTTAAGTTAACTTGAAAGTAAATAGAATTTTAATATTATACTATTTCTTAGTAACAATACTGTCTTGTCAGAAGAACAATGCCCCAAAATTCTAAAAGAGTTAATTTTCAGACTTAGGTAGATATTTTCATACACATACATCCTAAAAAAAAAATTGTCTTGGGGCACCTGGGTGGCTCAGTTGATTAAGCATCATCCAACTCTTAGTTTCTGCTCAGGTCATGATCTTATAATTCATGAGTTCCAGCCCTGCATCGGGCTCTGCACTGACGGTGTAGAGCCGCTTGGGATTCACTCTCTCTCTGCCTCTTTCTCTGTCCCTACTACACACAAACTCTCTCTCAAACTAAAGAAATAAACTTAAAACAATTATCTCTAATATCCCTTATTTTAGGAAGTTATTTGAGAATGTGCTAGACCAAAACAAGGAACCAAACCAAGAAAATGGAAGATGTGGGACCAGGAAACAGAGGATAACAACCAAGAGAGGAGATGGAGAATCCCAGATTCCAGATGAGGGCAGAAGGAAAGGTTCCGGGAAGCAGACACCTGATCTAATGGCATCGTTTGGGGTGGGGGAGGGGGAGAGGTGAATATAAAGGAAAGCAATGCAAGAAATTAAATGTAGTCAAAATACACCACTTCCTTTTCTAGTAGATAATATTTACTTAGTCCTAAGAATGGAAACACCCTTTAACTGAAAATAACAAAACTGCCATATTGGAAGGATTGAAGAAGGGAGGGGAGACCAGTGCAATAGACATTAATCTTCATTGTTATAGCAGGAAGAAAACAGAAAATGTCTAAGAATGTTAGATCACGAAATAGCACCAGCATATTACTTAATAGAAGCAACCACCAGAGGGACGGACTAACGGGATTCAAAATGGCAGCCTCCAGGGGGCGCCAGGGTGGCTCGGTCAGTAGAGCACCTGACTTCTGCTGTGAGCACGGAGCCCGCTTCCGATCCTACGTCTCCCTCTCTCTCTGCCCTTCCCCCTTCATGCACGTGCATTCTCTCGCTCGCTCGCTCGCTCGCTCGCAAAAATAAAAGAAACCTTTAATAAAAATAGCAGCCTCCAAGAAGTAGGACTGAGGGTTAGGAGAGGTGAGGCAGGGGACGTTTTTTCCCTGTAAACCTTTTGGTATCACTTGATTTGTTTACCATGCAGATTACTGCTTTCACAAAATCTAAGTGAGGTATGACATAAAACAATAAATCTGATGGACAAAGACTTGAGGAAGAACACAAATCGACTCGACTCGTGGACTGAGGGTTTTGGGGGTTTGTTTTCTTTCCTTTTGTCACATTTTGTTGTAGGGGTCAAATTGTATATAGGTCTACAATTATACATATATTATATGATTATATATTATATTATTGTTACCTATCATGCCTTTTATATCTATTTTATGTATATTTCTTTATACGTTAGGCCTAATTGCAGTACCTGATATTACATGAAAATGTTTAAATTGTTAAAAACAAGATTCTAGAAAATGGTAGCCGTGGATCACAACTTGTCAATTATCTCCACAGCAAAAACAAATAAACAAAGCAAGTAGACAACAAAATAAAAACTAAGCAACATTTACATCAAGGCACGACAAGGTGTACTCGTGAACCCCAAAATACAAACGAGTGGGGATGAACCACGAAGCCACGACCTGAGCACTCTCAGAATCCGTGCAGGAGGAAGTGCAGAGAAGCCACTGGGGAGCATCCACGAACAGGAGCGCCCTGACTGCGGCCGCGGCTCTCTAGAAAACACGGAGCTGAAATGGGGAAGAGTCTAGCGCTCTCTGGGAGAGCAGAAGTCTTTGCAATAAAGTCAGGGCCCGCTTACCTCTAGCAAGGGGCTCCAACCCAGGGGGCACTGCACCCAGAAAGACCTATGTCCACAAAACAAAGTAAAATTATGACTGTTTCCGGTCCAGTTCAAACACATGTTTCAAGCAACAGGACATAAAAGAACGCTATAGATCAGAATTGGAAAAACTCAGAAGTGAGGTGATATTCACAGAAGAATAGAAAACGAAAGAAACCCTCTTATTCAGAAATGAACACTAGACCAGAGGGAACACAAGATGAGACACAACGTGTTTCTTAATAGAAGGTGAAAATGGGGATGGAGGAATGATTAAAATAAAAAGAAATAAAGGATAAATACAAAAACAAGACTGACAAATATTGAAGACAGGCAAAGAATGTCAGATAGTAGAGTTCCTGAAGGAGAAAACACACATAAGCGAACAGAACAGATACTGAAAAGCTTAGTTCAAGAAAACTTTCTGAGTCACCATATTGTACACCTGAAACTTATAAAATGTTAGCAACACTGGAATTAAAATACAATTAATTGATTAATAATAATACTTAATAAAATAAGAAAGAAAGGGATACCTGGGTGGCTCAGTTGGTTAAGTATCTGACTCTTGATTTCAGCTCAGGTCATGATCTCACTGTTTGTGAGTTCAAGCCCCACATTGGGCTCTGTGCTGACAGCATGGAGCCTGCTTGGGATTTTCTCTCTCTTCTCTCTCTCCTCCCGCTGCCCCTCTTCCCCACTCACTCATGTGTGCTCTCTCTCTCTCTCTCTCAAAAAAGAAAGAAGAGCTTTCCTGAAATAAAAACAAATTCAAAACCTCATGTTGATAGAGCAGACCTCATACCTGAAAATGCTGACCCAGATTGACCAGCACCAAGACAGCCCAGTAAAATTACCCAGGACTTTTAAAGAAAAAAAGACACACACACAAAGAAACCACACTCCTTTAACCATCTAGAAAATAAGGGCATGTGACTTGGTAAAGGAAAGAAATTCGAACTATTATGACTATCCAGGAGAAACACTTTATGGCGAAAGGAAAAGCAGAAACACAGAAACACATTTAAGATATTCAAGGAACGAAAGTATGAAGCTGAGATTTGGTATCCAGTAAAACTGACCTTCAAGTGGAAAAGGCTGTTGGTTGTGGAACCCAGGAGCCTCCACGGGGAAGGCTGAACCAGCCCCTAGACAGGTGGGCAAGGAGAGAAGGAAGAAAGAGGCAGGCAGCTCCAGCAGTGCAGGGCGAATCCCAGGTGGTCTAGGGTGGCTCCAGGAAGAGTCCATCTCCCCCCACGCCCACCAGAGTCTATAGAGCTTCTGTGGGGCCTTCATGGGGTTCAACCACACGGATCGTCTAGACTCCCGAGGCTGCGTCCTGCAGGCAGCTTCTAGTGTGGGAGATGCTAGCAGGGGGCACATTCCAAGGTCAAGTGGCATAGGTGGGGGGCGAGGGGGAGGGGAAGGGGGGGCGGTGAGGAGCTTCAGGTTGTGAGTTCAGGTCATGGATCAAATGGTGGTCATGTTCCCTCCATGACGTCTTCCAACAAAGGCACAGACAATGTTTATCCACGTGCGGTGAATTCACCACCCTACCCCCAGTTTTAGCTACTGAAAATGTTTAGACACAGTAACCAACCTCAGTAGCAATGATCGACCAGACTGTGTGGTCCTGAAATAGAATTTCTCACTCAGAGAAAGCAGTGCTTCCCAGAGAAATGGCTCCTTCCAGGTCTGGAGCAGCAAATATGCAAGGTGAACCTGGAACATTCTGTCATACCAAAAAGCGAGGAAACCATTAAAAAACGGCTAAAGCACATCTCTAGGGCTCAGGAACTAACTTGAAGAAGCTTCCACTGGTGCAAGACAATAAATGCAATAGATTAAATCCCATCAAATATATTTAAGTGCATTGGTTTGAAATAATATATACATTGTTTTAAACATGAGTCACCATCAGAAGATGATAGGAAATTAACTAGTCTTGAAAGTTGGTCAGTAAAGGGAAATAATCTAGCATTTATCTTGCCATTCCTAAATGACTGGTTACCAACACTTGGGAACCAAATAATAAACGAGAGTATCTCTTTATAAAGGTATTCCACCTAACAAATGAAAAAGAAATGATAGAATTAGAATATCACCATTTTGCAACTTTTCAGGAACATAAGCATAAAAGGAAAGACTAGCAGACATTACCCACCTCCTACCTACCAATGCCTAAGACTGGTTACAGTTTTGACCCTGAGCTCTGATCCACTCTCTGATCTATCTGCCTCTTTGTAAGAAATACAGAGGACCAAGAAATATGCTCAACTCTACCATGAGCACACCATCAGCAAAATCCAGCCTATGAGAAACTCTGCAAGTCACAAGGCTTGAATTCCATATAATCCTTGTAAAGGAAAAAAAGAGGAAGAACTTGCTGATTGAAAGAGACTTACAAGAAATATCACTTTAAAAAAATTTTTTTAAGTCTACTTATTTATTTTTGAGGGAGAGAGAATGAGAAAGAGAGACCATGAGCTGGAAAGGATAGACAGAGGGAGAGAAATAATCCCAAGCAGGTTCTGTGCTGTGAGCACGGAGCCTGACGTGGGGCTCGAACTCAGAAACCGGAAATAACAGTTTTTAAATGGGCTAGACTAACCGATATTGTCTCAGAGCATGTATTTATATAATAAAACTTTTTTAAAAAGCAAAAAAGTGGCTCCTATGCAAATCGGGAGGCTGATTATTTACAGGGAGAGAAGATGTTGGATTAGGGCATGTGGAGGGGTCCCTGGAGTGAGCACAAAATTCTATTTCTTGACCTGGGCGGTGTTGACCTTATAATAATTCATTAAGCCATGCATTTGTTATGGGTGGCTTTTTCTATCTGGGTTCTATTTTTCAATAAAAAATTACAATATGCTTAAGATAGTATATTGGGGATTTTCATCCAGGGTCAATGAAGGTGTTAACTGATAAAGGTTTTTATAAGGCAATTTACAATATCTCTCAATATTTCAAACTAATACTGGTCCCCTGTGCTTCATAGGATCAGAAACAAATAAAATCATGAGTGTGGCTATGGATGGATACATGTGAAAGTCCATGGAAATACAAGATAAAGATGAACTCAGGCTAACCAAGTACCTACTACACGTCAGGAACAGTGCTATGGGAGGTACTTTAGACACATCCTCCCACTAAACCCTTCACACATCTCTTCGAGATAACAATCATCATTTCCAGTGTGGCAACAAAGGTTCAGAGGGGTTCGATGACCTACTCAAAGTCACCTCCCCAACAAGTGAAAGAACTTTCCACTTTAGAAATTAATACTCCAGAGGTAAGAGAATAAAGAAGCGCTAGCATCTGCCCTCTCAATGCATCAAACGAAGGATGAAACCCAATGCTTTTATTTTTACTTATTTTTATTTTTAACATTTATTTATTATTGAGAGACAGAGCATGAGCGGGGGAGGGACAGAGAGAAGGAGACACAGAATCAGAAGCAGGCTCCAGGCTCTGAGCTGTCAGCACAGAGCCCGACGCAGAGCTTGAACCCACAAACCACGAGATTATGACCTGAGCTGAAACTGGACGTTTTAAACGACTGAGCCACCCAGGCACCCCAACCCAATGCTTTTATTAAACAAAATGGAATGTTTGGTGACGTATAAAAGCAAGAAACCAGAGGTCTTGCATGAGAAATTATCCTTAGTCGAAAGGATAGCATAAAATTCATTAGTATCTTCTCAGCACCATCATATATATATATATATTTAACAACACCTGTTTTAAAGAATTAAGTGATTCTGTAAATTTCAAATGCACTAACATATAGATAGGTCTTTGGAGGGACTCGAAGTAATTCCACTCAACAGAAGCTACGTGAACGCCCAGCTTGAGGCTCCGCCCCACTCTAAATGGGTGAACCTGCCAGCCTTATGGCCACTGAGGACTCTTCCTGATCTGTCCCGAGAAAGACCCACATCCTGTCCTGGTGGCCTCCGAGCAACAGGCCTAAGTCTGGCCTTTGGGTTTCTGCAGACACGCAGCAGACAGAATTCTGGCAGTAAGAGGAGAAGCAGAAAAGAGAGAATTCAGACATGAAAAGTGGGTCAGGCAGGTGCCCAAGGGAAATACCATTCATTCCAGAGGCCACTCTGAGAGAAGAAAGAGCACTGAACTTAGAGTCAGGACACCTGGGGTCCTGACTGCCATTTACTGGATTTGTAACCTCGGATCAAGTCATTTAACGTTTCTGAAACGGAGCCTTCCCAGGGTAGAGAAGGGTTAATAACACCTGCCCTGCCTGCCTCCCCAGGCTGCTGTAGAATCAGATGAGAAAATAATAACAGCTGGCATTTACTGAACGCTTGCCGCACGCCAGGCCGTGGGGCGCGTGCTCTGTGTGCTGTCGTGCCTCTCCATTCTCCGCCACCCCCTGAAGTGGTTCTGCTGTTGTCCCTCAAGCAGAGGGGGCACCGGGGTGGCTCAGGTGGTTGAGCCTCTGATTCTTAATTTCGGGCTCCGTTCATGATCTCACAGTTTGTGAGCTTGAGCCCCTCATTGGGCTCCGTATTGGCAGCACAGAGCCTATTTAGGATTCTCTCTCTCCCTCTCTCTGCCCCTTCCCCCTTAGAATAAATAAATTTTAAAAATTAAAAATAAATAATAGACATAAGATAAAAGCAAATTGATTTGACTCTGGGCTCTGTGCTCGTAACTATGATGCTATACGAACTCCTGGAGCACATCTCTAAGAAGGCCCTGTATCTTTTTTTTAATGTTTATTTATTTTTGAGAGAGAAAGAGAGAGTGTGCATGAACGAGTCTGGGAGGGGCAGGATAGAAGGAGACACAGAATCTCAAGCAGGCTCTAGACTCTGCGCTGTCCACCACAGAGCCCAATGCAGGGCTCGAACTCATGAACCGCAAGATCATGACCTGAGCTGACGTCGATACTTAACCAACTGAGCCATCCAGGCACCCCAAAAGGCCCTGTGTCTTTAAAACGGTACAACAGGGACTCTTGGTTTCAGCTCAGGTCATGATCTTGAGATTCATGAGTCTGAGCCCTGAGTCGGGCTCCACACATCCCTGCTTGGGATTTTCTCTCTCTCTCCCTCTCTCTGTCCATCCTCTGCTCATATACTCTCTCTCACTGTCTCAAAATAAATAAACTTATTGAATTTTTATAATAAAAAAATAAAACTGTGCAAAAAAGACACACAGTGTTCTCCACAAACAAAGCTGAAAGGAGGCTTCAAGAACACCTCTAAGCCAACAATAAGGGATGTAGGGAGTCCCAAGATCATAGGTCTTCCAGACCCTCATGACAGGACAGACCTGCAAATAGCATGTGTGGCCACTGTATGTTCTCCCCATCCCACCCCCTCCCCAAGTGACAGCCAGCCATTCTCTCCAGAGAGGAGGGAATTCCCAGGGCTGCACTAGGGAGCCAACTTTTTGCAAAGGAGACAAGAGAAGCCTTCTCAGAGCTCAGACTCAAGGCCTTTGTCACCCTTCCGGTGACAACAGACAGTGAGCCCCACCGAGGATCCCCACAGAGACTGCAGAGCATAGGATACTGCAGTAGAAAGTGCATTATATGCAAGCCGAGAACTGGTCCCAAGTGTCATCTGACATTAACAAATTGGGTGACTTTAAACATCCACTGTTGGGACCCAATGAGCTCCAGGGTCCCTACTGAACATACGACTTCTATGGCCCCATCTTCTCTGCCCTGCTTGGTACAGAGGAAGGGACCCAGGATTTATGATGTGCCTATAGCGTGCAATGTACTGTCAGAGTCTTTAAAAAAAATA